>NW_006921790.1:704545-727352 GCF_000298275.1 Orycteropus afer afer
GTGTAGTCCACTTCTATACCCTTCCCTTCAAGGCTCAGGGGTCTGGGATTATTTTCTGTGTCTATGTTAATTGCTTTCCCTTTTCTTTGTTGAAGAGGGTCTGTGCAGTCTTTCTGCCTAGTCCGCCATCTTGCCGGAACCTCAACATTTTTTAGGGATATGAAAAAGCAATTATTAATTTCATATGAAAAGGAAAGAGACCTTGGATAAGCAAAGCATTGCTGAAAAATAAAAACAAAGTGGGAGGTCTCACACTCCCAGATCTCAAAACCTGCTATACAGCCACACTAGTTAAAACAGCATGGTATTGGTACAGTGATAGGAAGATAGACCAATGGAACAAAATTGAAAACCCAGAAATAGACCCATTCATTTATGGACAGCTGATCTTTGGCACAGGACCAAAATACATTTAAATGGGGGGATAGATAGCTTCTTTAATGAATGGTGCTGTCAAAATTGAATACCCACTTGCAGAAAAATAAAACAAGACCCATACCTCACCCCATACACAAAAACAAAGTCAAATTAGATTAAATACTTAAACATAAAACCCAAAACTATAAAGCTCATAAAAGATAAAATAGGGGTAAATATAGGGATCCTAATTTACAGCATAAAACTGTAAAGCATAATCCAAAATGCACATGCAGTGGAAGAGAAACTAGATGACTAGGATTTTTTAAAAATTAAATTCTTATGTGCATTGAAAGACTTCTCCAAAAGGATAAAAAGAGAACCTACAGACTGGGAAAAAATATTTGGCTATGACATATCTGATAAAGGAGTTATCTCCAAAATTTATAGAAAACTTCAACACCTCAACCCCCAAAAGACAAACAGTCCAATTCAAAGATGGACAAGGGACATGAACAGACACTTCACTAAAGATGACCTACTGTTGGCCAACAAACATATGAAGAAATCCTCACTATCATTAGTCATTAGAGAGATACAAATCAAAACAAAAATAAGATATCATCTCACCCCAGCAGCAATAGCAAAATTCAACAAGGCAGAAAACAGCAAATGCTGGAGAGGTTGTGGAGAGATTGGAATGCTCATACATTGCTTGTGGGACTGCAAAATGGCACATCCACTGTGGAAAATGGTATGGAGTTTCCTTAAAAAACTGAAAATAGATACACCATTTGATCCAGCAATTCCATTACTAGGAATATATCCCTAAAGAGCTGAGAGACAGGACACGAACAGACATATGCATACCCCTGTTCATCGCAGCACAATTCACTATAGCAAAGAGATGGAAACAACCTAAATGCCTATCAAGAGATGAATGGATAACCAAACTATGGTACATTCATACAATGGAATACTACGGTATATTAAAGAATAATGAAGAATACGTGAATCATCTCACAACATGGATGAATTTGGAGAATATTATGCTGTGTGAAATAAGTCAATTGCAGAAGGGCAAATATTGTATGAGTTTGGGTTTATTATTGTAAGAAGTCGAGGAAGGGTTTACTTCGGGAAGGGAACTTATTTTGTAGATTACCTGGGATTGGAGGGAAGGGGAGAGAAAATTTCAGACTAATTGGGGGTCACATATTGATTTGGGTAAGGGGAGGAATGGTATGGAAAGAGTCTGTGACAAGTGTGATGACACTGGGGAAAGGAAGGACACTGAAACCTACACATAAAATATGGACAACAGAGGCAAAACCTAACACATGCATAATACTGCATTACCACTAAAACCAAACACCAGGCTACAGATAAATGCACAGACAAGTGAGATGATCAGGTGTGGGTCAGTGAACAGGAGTGTATCCTAGACCAAGGGTAGATTTTGCTGAAGATAATCTTACATAGATACAAGTGATTCAAAATTAGCCACGCACATTACAGAAGCAACAGAAGAGAGTTAGAGTAATTTCTCAGAGACAACCACACACCTTGAGAGAGAGACTCACCAGGCCAGCTGACTTGGGACCATAGTATTGGCAGCAAGCTCAATTGGCACAACATAGTACATAAAAATCTTGTTCCACAACCTACTTTAATGAGTAGTAGTGACTGGGGTCTTAAAAGCTTTCGAGTGGCCATCTAGGATGCAACTATTGGTCTCCTCTCATCTGAAGCAAAGAAGAGTGAAGAAAATCAAAGCCAGTTGGAAATAATTAGTCCAAGGATATGATGGACCTTGTGACCAGAAGAACTAGATTGTGCTGGGCTACCAATGCCAACCACTTGGAAAAAGATCAAAACCGGAGATCCTGAATAGAGTGGGAGGAGAAAGGTAGAATAAAATTCAAAAACACAAAAATGACCAGAATTACTGGGCAGATGGAGCCTGGTTGAACCCCCAATACTATGGCCCCGGGTTACCGTTTTGGCCTAGAATTGGACTCACTCCCCAGGATTGCCTCTTAGCCCAACAGTAGAAAGACCAACATTCAGAATACCTACCCTAGGATGATGCACCCACCTACTCTAGGGAGATACATCCCTTAGGGCAATCGGCCATGGGGCACCAGAGGGACAGCATTTACATAGAGGGAAAGTTCTCCACTGACAGGCATGCATAGTTAAGAAGGGCATGGGGGGGGAGTGGTCACAAGGATGGAGGAGAATGCATTTGGTCAAGGATGGTAATCGAAGCATGAAATCAAATGTACATGAACTGTTGAATGTGAAACAAATTTTGCTCTGTAAATTTGCACCCAAAGTACAATTTAGAAAAATAAATAAATAAAGAGATTTACCACCTCTGAAACCTAATGAAGGTTGCTATGAATCAGAATCAACTCTGTGGCAATAAGTTTGGTTTTGATTTGTAAGGAGCTCTGGAAGGATCTCTGGTGGTGTAGTGGTTAAGGCACCTGGCTGGTTATGCTAACCTGAAGGTCAGTGGTTCAAACCCACCAGATGTTCCATTGAAAGAAGATGAGACAATCTACTTCTGTAAAGATTTACAGACCTGGAAATCCATTGAGGGTAGCTATAAGTCAGAACTGATTCAATGATGGTGGGTTTAGTTTGGTTTGTTTTTGGTTTTTATGGTAGTCTTAAGTGCCTACGTATATTAAGTGGCAGAGAAAAGCAAAAAAAGAGAGAAATTCATTTGGCACTCTACTGGTGTCTAGACATACTAAGTAGGAGATCCAGGGACAAGGTCAGTTAGTGCTTGCGCTGGAAAAGAATTGTGATAGGTAGAAAAACATAATCTAAACAAGAAACTCAGGAAAGCAATATTTTAACTAGCAACTCAATTTACTCCCTTTTATGAGTTATTATACAGAATTTGTTTTGTGGATGAATTAAGATTATTGACAGAGAAAATTAAATTAATAACAATAAAACCTTAATCAAAAAACAATCCCATTGATGTTGAGTGGATTCAGATTCATAGTGTCCCTATAGGACAGGGTAGAACTGCCCCATAGGCTTTCCAAGTTTACAATCTTTACAGAAACAGATGGTCACATCTTTCTCCCAGGGGGGAAACCACCAACCTTTTGGTTAGCAGCCAATCTTTTGACCACTGCACTATCAGGGCTCCTTAAAACATTGATAACCAAATGAAACCCACTGCCATTGAGTCAATTCTGATTCTGACTCCTAGTGACCCTTTAGGACAGAGTAGAACTGCCTCATAGAGTTTCTAAGGCTATAAATCTTTATGGAAGCAGATTGCCTCATTTTACTCCTGCAGAGAGGCTGGTGGGTTGGAACCACCGACATTTTAGTTAGCAGACAAATGCTTTAAACACTAGAGCTCCTTAAAATCTTAATATGTTGGGCTAATTAATTCACCCCTCGTGAAGTGTCCTGTTTATGATTAGTTTTTATGAGCAGATTAATTGTGCTGTTTTTGTTTCTTAAAAACAATAAATAAAATGAAACTAATAAATTCTTCTGGCTGCTTGAGAAACTGCTATAAATTAACATCCAGGCTGCTTAGCTCATTACAAAGGTAGTGATCTGATTCTGTATTCTCACTGTTGATTATTTCTCTGGTAAAGAAAAATGTATGACTAGGTCTTGGCAATGCACAGGTGGTAATCATGGAGAATAATGGGTCTTAAAGATGCCGGAGCAACTCATTCCATACTGGAGAAATACACAGAGTGAAAAATAAAACAAACTAGCATGTAATGTTTCAGTGTAAGTGCCTGCTAGGTCAAATAATGTCATAAAACATTCTATTGTTAAATCTTTTTGCAGCTTCATGTTTGCATACACACACCACAAATGCTCCATGAAATTGGTCTTCAATACATTGAGTGACTGTGTCATTTTGGGTCCTATACCAGAAGTGAGGAAGTTAGTCTGTGTATCTTCCCATCCAATCTCTCTCCCTTATTTCCTCCTACCTCATCTCTACCTGTTTATACATCTGTGTTGTTCGTTTCATTGTGGATGCTGTTAGACCATATGATAGAGTGACATTAGGATATTTAGTTGGTGAGATACAGGATGTCATAAAGGCAGTTTACAGTGTACAAATTTGCTGCTTCAGCATCCATTAATTCCTCTTAATTGCCCTCTCATTCAGTTTTTTGTCATGGACCTACAACACAGTCTCTCAGCAGATGGTCTCTAACTGGCACTCTTGGCGATGCCTCATATGGTTTCCTGTGATAGGAAGGAACCCATCACTCTCTTCAATGGCTAGAAACTTTTAAACTGACCTGTAAGACTTCAGTTAGTATGCACTAACTCAGATACCCTACCCTTCTTGACATACATAAGCTCTCTCCTACAGTTCTACCGTATTGTTGCTTTATCCCCAGTTGCAACTCCCTGTGTGCCCTTGCATTATGGGTGCTGTAGTTTCCTCCCTGGGACCTGTCAGTAATACATTCACTTTGTTTTCTGGCCTCCCTGCATGAGTCTGAGTCTCATTTACTCATGTTGAACTTCACAGGCCATCCAAGACACCAGAGACTGCTTTGGGTAAAACTTAATACACAAGAAAGTTCTGGATATCACCTTAGAGACTGGGAAGTTCAACCTCCACATTTTTCATATTGGGGATCTGAAGATAAGAGAGACTGGACAATTTGATTAATAGAGTCAGTTGCAGAGCCAAGATGAGTTTCTGAATATCTGTCTATTATTGTATTCTTTATTTTATCCCTCCATGCCACAACTTCCCAAGGTCTCCATTTCTATCAGACAATAGGATCCTCCTCAAATCTGAAACGGTAACCCTGCTTTGGCTTCAGGACACACTCAGTGGCTGACTTAGAGTGGAAGTGGTTTCACTGGAGTTTTGGGAGGTCTCAGTACAGCGAAGATTGAAAGGTGTCTGAGCCCCTTCTACACAGCCCCGACTGCAGAATCCAGTCTCGTCAGCTACATTTCTGCAGAGGGAGCAGGATGGCAGTTTTTTTCCTCCCAACACTGCCCTCTAAAAAACAAAACAAAACAAAACCCCCAAAAAGCCCAATGCCATCAAATCGATTCTGACTCATATCAAACCTCCGTTAGGTTTCTGAGGAGATAAATCTTTATGGAAGTAGATTGTTCCATCTTCCTTCTGCAAAGTGGCTAGTGGGTTTGAACTGCCAGTCTTCTGGTTAGCAGTGAAATGTTTTAGGCACTGCACCACCAGAGCTTCTTCTAAGGACAACACTAAATCAGGGATTGGTCATCTTCATAGTAGTTGTTGAACAAATATGCCAAGTGTATGAAGAAGGCACTTTCTGGTTTGTTTTCCTAGAGCTAATCAAATTCATCTCCAGGAATGATGAGCAAGACATGGGAAGTTCATGTCACCCAGAAAAACTCTTGAAGGTTCTGGAATATTCTGGAAAATATTATAGTAAGATTTTATTGAAACTAAGCATTTTCCATTGTGTAGTCCCATGAGATATTAATAGAAGGTAAGGGAGAGTAAAAGGTCTGTTTCAATGACCTTTGGGAAACACTGGGATAAGTAAAGCTGAACCTGTTTCTTTGACACAGGATTACTCAGAGTCTTTTACAGGCTGAGGCAGCTCTGGTGGTGTAGTGCCTAAGGCATTTGACTGCTAACCAAAGGATGGTGGCTCAAACCCACCAGCCACTCCTTAGAAGGAAGATTGGACAATCTACTTCTGTAGTGATATCTCCTCAGAAACCCAAAAAGGGGTCACTATGAGTCGGATCTGACTCAATGGCAGTAAGTTTGATTTTGGTTTGATTTTCATAGGCTGAAAGAAGCTCTGGTGGTGCAGTGGCTAAGGCATTCGGCTGCTAACTAAAAGGTCAGTAGTTCAAACCCACCAGCCTTTCAATAGAAGAAAGATTAGGCAGTCTGGTTCCTTAAAGATTCATAGTCTTGGAAATTCAAGGGCGGTCGCTATAGTTGAAATCAACTCCATGGCAGTGAATTTTGTTTGTTTTTAGTTAATAGGCTGAAGGGCATTATAAAATGCTTAATTAGATATATACTATCTGTGTTTCATAAATTTATTTGATCAAGAATTTCCCTACCCCTCTTTCTTCCACATAATATCTCATGGAAAAAGTGTTGCATATAATTCTCTCTGGAGAAAAATGCTCCAGGTCACCCATCTGAACAGGAGTCAGGTAATTTAGAGTCAGATAAATCCAGATTTGAGGTCCTATTCTGCTATTCAAATACTGTGGTATCTTGGACAAGTCACATACTCTTTATAAATCTCAGTTTCCTCATCTATGACATGGAGACATGAAGAACATTACACCGGGTAATATAGTAAGCTTTTGAAATTAAGTCAGGTGGCACTTGACTGCTAACCAGAAGGCTGGCGGTTCAAACCCACCAATTACTCCTCGGAAGGAAGGTTGGGCAATCTACTTCCGAAGTGATACTGCCTCAGAAATCCAAGGAAAGGTCTCTATGAGTCAGGTCCGACTTGACAACACATAACAACAACAACAAATACATTAAGTGCTTAGCACAGTAACTGGCACATGGTAAGAGCTCAGTGTTGTTGTTGTTGTTGTTAAGTGCCGTCGAGTCAGACCCTACTCATAGTGACCCCTCCTTGGGTTTCCGAGGCAGTATCACTATGGAAGTAGATTGCCCCATCCTCCTTCCGAGGATTGGCTGGTGGGTTTGAACCGCCAGCCTTCTGGTTAGCAGTCAAGTGCCTTAGCCACTATGCTACCAGAGTGCCTAAGAGCTCAGCAGATATTAGAAATATTAGAACCTAGAGGACATTATGCTGAGTGAAATAAGTCAATCACAGAGAACGTACAGATTGGGAGAAAATACTTACCTATGACATATCTGACAAAGGACTTATCTCCAAAATCTAAAGAAAACTTCAACACCTCAACACCAAAAAGACAAATAACCCAATTCACAAATGAGCAAAAGACTTGAACAGACACTTCACCAAAGAAGATATACAACCAGCCAACAAACACATGAGAAATTGCTCATGATCATTAATCATTAGAGAGATGCAAATCAAAACAACAATGAGATATCATCTCACCCCAGCAATAATAGCAAAGTTCAACAGATCAGATAGTAACAAATGCTGGTGGGGTTGTGGAGAGATTAGAACTCTTGTGCACTGCTGGTGGGATTGTAAAATGGTACAACCATTGTGGCAGATGGTATGGCGTTTCCTTAAAAAACTGAAAATGGAAGTACCATTTGACCCAGCCATTCCTTTACTAGGAATATATCCTAAAGAGGTGAGAGATAGCGCATGAACAGACGTATGTACACCTATGTTCAATGCAGCACAATTCACCATAGCAAAAAGATGGAAACAACCTAAATGCCCATCAACAGATGAGTGGATAACCAAATTATGGTATATCCACGCAATGGAATAACATGCCACATTAAAGAACAATGAGGGATATGTAAATCATCTCGTAATGTGGATGAACCTAGAGGACATCATGCTGAGTGAAATAAGTCAATCGCAGAAGGACAAGTACTGTATAAGCCTATTACTGTAAGAAGACAGAGAAGGGTTTGCTTGGGAAAGGGAACTCACCTAGTAGGTTACCGGGATGGGGAGGGAAAGGGAGGGATTAATTTAGGGCTAGTTGGGGCTTACACACTGACATGGGTAGGGGGAGGGATATATGGGAAGGATATATGACCACCGTGATAACATTGGGAAATGAGAGGACACCGAACTGTGCACATAAGAGATAGACGACAGATGCTAAAACCAACCAATGTGTCCACAATACCACATTGCCATTAACACCAAACACTAGGCTATACAGATAAATACCTGAGATGATCAGACAAGGGTCAGTGAATACAGGTATACTCTAGACCAAGGATAGACTCAGTTGAGGCTAATCTTCTACAGACACCAGTGATACAAAATAACTGCAATCCTTACAGAAACAATAGAAGACAGACACAGAGTAATCCCTCACAGATATCCCGACACTATGGGAGAGAGATCCAATACAGCTACTACCGCACGACCATAGTACTGGGGTACACCAGAATCAATTGGAACAACAAAATACATAAAACCGTTGCTCCACATCCTACATTGGTGAGTAGCGACTGGGGTCTTAAAAGCTTTCAAGAAGCCATCTAAGATGCAGCTAATGGTCTTCTAGCATCAGAAGTGAAGAACACACACACACACACAACAAGGATATTTAGAAGCAATCAGCCCTAGGACACGATGGCCCTTGAGACCAGAAGAACTGGATGGTGTCTGGCTACCAAAGCCAACCACTCAGGAAAGGATCAAACCTGGAGATCCTTGATAGAGCGGGAGGGAAAATGTGGAACAAAATCCAAAAACTCAATAATGACCAGAATTACTGGTCAGGTGAAATCTGGTGAGACTCGCAATACTATGGTCCTGAAATACATTCGGCACTTGGAATAAAACTCACCCCCAGGGGCAGGCTCTCAGTCCAATAGTTAACAAGATGTATATGCAGACTACTCAACCAAGGATGCCGCACCCACACACTCAATGGTAATACATCCCTTAGAGCAATAGACCATGGGACACCAAGGGACCAACATTCAAACTGAGGAAATGAAGGACAAACAGGAGTGCACAATTTTGAGGGGCATAGGGAGAGGGTTTCACGGTAGGGAGGAGAAGTTAGGGTAGGACATGGCGAATGGGAAATGAAATTAAATGTATGCATGATGTTGAATGTAAAACAAGCTCTTAAAATTATATATATATATATATATATTAGTAATTGTTATCTATTCAGATTCCCTGTGGGGCTGACTTAACAGATCAATTGCATCATTCACTCACCACCCAAAAATTTTCTCCAACTCAGAGTTTAAAAAATTACTCCAGAAAACAATAAAAATAAAAATAAAAAGGAACAATAATGTAGCCAATTATGACCTAAAGATGAGGTTACCCGATTTAGTAAATGAAAATGTATGATGCCTGGGAGCTCTGGTAGCATAGTGCCTAAGGCACTTGACTGCTAACCAGAAGGCTGGTGGTTCAAACCCACCAGCCACTCCTCGGAAGGAAGATGGGGCAATCTACTTCCGTGGTGATACTGCCTCAGAAACCCAAGGAGGGGTCGCTATGAGTCAAGTCCGACTCAACAGCACATAACAACAACAACATGATGCCTAGTTATGTTTGAATTTCAGAAAAACAAAAGATAATTTTTAGTATAAATATATTCCAGCCATTGCATGAGATATGCTGAATACTTATTTGTTATTCATATAAAATTCAGATTTAACTGGGTGTTTCATATTTTATCTGGCAACCCTACCCAAAACCCAGGATCACTGGTCTCAAGCTAACTCTAGCATCATTGCGAACAGGTACTTGTAGACAAAGGCCTGGTACATTGTGATGGACCAGGCTGTCAGAAAGCATTGTAGCTATACTTGGTAGGGGCTGATGCCAAGGAACTTGGGAAGGAAATGTTCTGGTTGCGAGAGTCAGCATTATTGAGGAATGACTACCAGAAGAAAGGAGGATGGAAAGGTTGTATAAATACCCAAACACAAAAATTCTGCTCTCTAATCAGTCTTGACATTTTGTGGATAGATGATCTGTATGGAATAAGCATTTATAGTAACTATTATTGATCATTACTGTTATGAACTAAATTTTGCCACCTCAAAATATGTGTTGAATTCTTGGCTATTATATCTGTGCATGAGATCCTGCTTGGAAATAGAGCTTTTCTTTTGTTAGGTTAATGAAATCATATCAGTGTGGGGTGGGCTCTATATCTAATCACTTCTGAGTTATAAAAAGAGTAGAGTAGATGCATACATAGAAAAGAAGACAGATGCCATGTGGGAATCATCTAAAAGCCAAGAGACATTAAGGAAACTTGGGGCCACTGACAAGGAAGAAATAAACGCAGCTGAAACCCTGATTGGGACTTTTAGCTTCCAAAACTTAGAGAAAATAAATTTCTGTTCTCTAAAGCTATGCATTTATGGTATTTATGTTACACTAGGTAAGTAAGATGTGTATTACATGTCAGGGAGTGTGTAATGTGCTTTATCTCATTTGATCCTCAATGCAGCTCTGTAGGATAGGAAATATTATGCTCATCATAAATGTGGGGGAAAAAAGTCCTGAGAGTTAGGAATGTTATTTGCTACTTCTCATAGTTATACACATGGCATAAAATGGACTCAATCCACAGCCTGATAAGTAAAAAAGGCAGATTATAAAATATTATGCAGAGTTTTATCCCAGTGTCAAGTAAGCATTTTAAAAAAATATTTTCTTATTTTTGTTCAATAAATATATATTTACTGCAATATGCTCAAATTTGTAAAATGTAAGCAATGAGGTTTACATAGGACTAGGCAACTTTGTGCTGTTACACACAAGGTCCTCATCAGGCGGAACCAACTTGAGGGCACCTAATAGCAATAATAATTGCTACTAGCAAGTTTGAAAAGTACAAGGAGAATGTTTTCATTTTACAACAATCTTGAAGTTAAAAAAATATTCTGTTGTAAAAGATTGTATTAGGCCAAATACATTATCACAACCCCACTGTACACATACTTGGTTTTCTCCTCTTGTAATGGGCATGTTTTAGGATAGATGACTTCCTAGATCCTCTTCTAAGAAAATCTTTCTCCAGCATGTTTTGTTGAAATGACAAGTCAAGGTTTAATTGAAAAGACAAATCTTCTTTTTGACTGTTCTATCCACTCATTTTCCACCCTGCTCCCTAAGGGCTCCCTGATCATAGCTGATGTGATGAAAGGTGGGCATCAGACTCGAGAACATGGGACCCATGGGTAGCAAAACCCATGAGCCTGGTTTAAGTTGGTGAATTGGTCAAATATAATTCCTGAACTAAGAATTTGGAATAGACAGACAGGCTGAACAATTTAACAATGGAGGACAAGATACAGAGATAGTATTAAAAGCATCATGTCAAGCCAAAGCTTGATAAACATGAGTTGGAGTGAGGAAGCTGGTTTGTAGAGAGGGGAGAAAGAAGCAGGTATGCCAACAGCTGCAGACATGGTCACCTAACCTACATCAGTTGAAGCCGATTTCCAGCTCCAGCTGTCTTGTATCTCATAGTTGTTGTTGTTATGTGCTGTCGAGTCAAACCCGACTCATAGCGACCCTTCCTTGGGTTTCCGAGGCAGTATCACTACGGAAGTAGGATTGCCCAACCTTCCTTCCGAGGAGTGGCTGGTGGGTTTGAACCGCCAGCCATCTGGTTAGCAGGCAAGTGTCTTAGCCACTATGCTACCAGAGCTCCCGTATCTCATAGTACAGCCCCTTTTTCTAAGTAAATCAGGCAGACTGTGACACTCGACATTCCTTCCTCCATCACTTGGTAAGGGAGACCATGTTTTCAAGAAGAAATATGCTATTTCCCAACAAACTCAGAGTCCTAACAAAGCCAAACAATAATAGAAGATGGAATTAATTTCTTTAGAATACTGCCTATTTGAGACCCAGTCACAGGCTTATTTTTGCAACTGATTCATGTAATTTTGGCATTTCATTCAAGAAAGATGAAAATAGGAAAATTATAGTATATTCATACATGAAGTTAATCAGCACTTTGTGGGTATCAAGAAAATTATGAACTATGATTTGAGATATTGTTATTCAGCTGCAAAAGTGCATACAATACAACATGCATTAAATGATACAGATTCATTTGGGTTTATATTTGATATTGTCATAGAAATTGATGGACACATTAAAATACTCTCCACCTAGATATAACAGCATTGTGTTAATGATGGTGAGTACTTCACTTTTCTACATAAAGCAGAAATATCTCAAAAATGAATGAAATATAAGCTTCAAATTAGAGACAGTAGAAGTAAATAAGTCTAAAGTTTATTGTATGAGGAAGAGTGAAAACAAAATATGTCCACTTACTAGAAGGAGAATTCCTTGGCTACAACTGAATATGATATCATCCATTATTTCCTAACCAAAATACTCTGTTCTACTTAATCTTATCTCCACCCTTTCTAAAGGTATCTTGAGTTAAAATAAAACAAAACAAATAGACAAACAAAAACTCATTGCCATCGAATTGATTCCAACTCATAGTAACCTCCATTGGGTTTCTAAAGCTGTAAATCTTTAGATGACTGCCTCATCTTTCTTCCACAGAGCAGCTGGTGGGTTTGAACCGTCAGCCTTCTGGTTTGCAGTCAAGTGCCTTAGGCACTATGCCACCAGAGCTCTTGAGTAGTATTAGTACCTACTAAATGTTTTTTTTTTTAATGATTGTTAAATTATATCTATCTATCTATCTATCTATCTATCTATCTATCCCAAAACCAACCACACTGCCATTGAATCAATTCCCACTCATAATGGTCCTGTAGGACAGAGTAGAACTACCCCATAGGGTTTCCAAGGCTGTTAGTCTTTACAGAAGCAGACTGCTACGTCTTTCTCCTGCAAAATGGCTGGTGGGTCTGTATTGCCAACTTTCAAATTAACTAACTCTTTCCGTTTAATCTATAGCAGCCAACTCACCTTTAAAAGCTCAGCCTACTTCACCTGAAACACTCTCTGATATGCATGCTATTATTCTGCATACTTTGCACACCTTACCCACTAGGATTGCCCTGAAGCAGCATCCTTTCCCTTGAATGCCTTCTCCATCAAGGTCCACTGAGCTTTGTTGGCATTCTGAGTGGACAAACTGTTTTTGAATTTGAGGTCTGAGATGACCTTCTTAACCCAATCAGCTCTAAAATTCTTGCTGTGGAGGACTAATAGCCTCTTGAAGAAACTTGGGGCTTTTCCACAATTCATTTACATGATGGATGAGATCTGAAAATGGATTAAGTGCTTGATGAGCACCTTGGGACAAAAAGGGAAATCATCTCAGTGCTTCTGCATTCTAGCTCCTTAGCTGCAATAAAACAGACATAGCTCCATATTATTTTGAGTGCTTTGGCAGAGTGAGAGCAGTCAGTCGCTTGATTCAGGCAATGCGCTGGCACTGCTAGGGTGAAGGCCAGGGCTCTCTTTACATCAGTACCAGCCCTTAGATGAGGCCGGGGTTTCACGGATCCTCAGATCAAGGGACTTCCTATGTTTTGCTCCACATTTCATGCCTTAGGAGGCAAAACTGGTTTTCCTATGACCCTGGTTGACCTGCACATGACTCCATGCCTTCAGATATGTTGGTCTGCTGCAGAGAAGCTAGGTGAGACTCTCCAGAGTTGTAAACATATCCAGGCACTGGAAGGCCAGAAAGGGCCTTCTATAAAATATATAAATAAATAAACTGAAGCATTTTTTTTTCTTTCTATATTTTTCCACCTTTACTTGAGAATCATGACAATGATTGCTATGAAATTACCACCTTGTCCATAAAATTACCACTTTTTGAGTGCTGCTAATATGCCAGGCAGCATGTATAGTCAAACAGCCAGTAATTGGTAATGCTGTGAATTGAACCTAAATGTGATGCCTTCAAAACCCAGCCTCCTCACTCATGTATAAATAGGACTTTGGCTCAGACTACTTGTAACAGCCACAGCTCACATGTGTTTTGGGTTGCTCTGAATAAATTTCCCAAATGCTCAGGTTTATAGGCAAACCCAATACTCAGAACCCTTCATTCAGCCATTTTGATTATCTATGCTACAGTTCCCCTTCATTGTTGATTTCATAATCCGAAGTTCTCTCTGGTGGTTACCTCTAGCAAACTGGTTGCTATAAAACCCTGTTAAGTCTGCTGAACTTATTTATTTAATTAAAGATTAGTTGTCATCCTGCATTTGAAAGCGTGCCTTAATTTATGGAATGAGCCTGTTGCTTCTCTATATTTGCACAGGTACTTATTTTTATCCTCCTTATAATTAAATAATTAATAATCTTCTTTCTCCTGGTAGTTGCAGGATTCCATCTATCATCACAAACTAATTGTTGATTTGTGTTTGGGTAAAAAGAGGAAAAATTCTCAAGAATTACAGCTGTGATTTTAGGCCATAGATCAATGCTTGGCCAAGCTTATTTCCATACAGGTCACATTTTACCATTAAATGCTTAAAAAACTTTGCTCCCAGGAGGTAAGTGAAAAATGCCACACAATAAGATGGTGACAAAGGGTCACTGCCTTACAAAGAGTCATAGAATTTTATGTCCCAATGGGAACTTCAATAATATAAATATCATCTTTAACAGCTATAGAGCTTTACATTTTATACAGTGCTTTTAAATCTGGGATATTATTTAGTCTTTACAACAGCCCAGGGCAGTAGATATAATGGCACTTGTTTAGATGAGGATATATAGGTCTAAAGAAAATAAATGACTTAGCAAGATCAAAAAGTTGAGCTAAAAAAAAAAAAAAAAATCCAGGTCTTCAGACCTCCAGGCCATGATTTTCTGCTTCTGCGTACCAACTACAAGAAACATGAGGAAACAGATGCACTAACCAAACGTCCATAGAGGTTACTGCTGGACTGCATTTGGGAATGGGCTTGGTGATATAATTTGACAGCAAACTGAGTCTTGGACTTAAGAAACTCAGGCAAGTTGGTGACAATCAGGAAGTACATGACTTACATTTTCTAATGTGTTTGATTTCATGACCAGAGAGAAGGGGACAGTGGTGGTTCAGTGGTAGAATTCTTGCCTCACATGTGGGAGATCTAGGTTCAATTCCCAGCCAATGCACCACATGCACACCCAGCATCCATGTGTCAGTGGAGGCAGGTTTCAGCAGAGCTTCTGGACTAAGACAGACTAGGAAGAAACACCTGGTGTTCTCCGTCCAAAAATCAGCCAATGAAAACTCTATGGATCACAATGATCTTATCCATCACTGATGATGAGAATGGAGCAAGACCGATCAGCATTTTGTTCCACTGTGCATGCGGGCTCCATGAGTGGGGGCTGACTTCACAGCAGCTAACAACAACTACAATAACTAGAGATAAGTAAAGTGTTTTGAGCACTAAGATCGACACAGTTCAGTCATCTGAAAATACTTTTAAAACACGGTCATTGCAATGATCTTCCTTTACTAAGTAATTATGTGAATATCTGATTCCAGGGAAGGCACTCACATTCCTCTCTCTGGTGATGACCAGTCATTCCTCAAGACTTTTGTCTTTCCAGTGAAAACTGGATTTGATTTTGCCTAGAAAACCAGGAAAACTGACACCTTCCTAAACAAATAATGAATTCCTGGTTTCTTTTTGATTATTTGATGTAAGTTAAGCAATATCCTAATTACTGTAGTGGGAGAGAAAAAAAATGTGTTGCACAAATGTAATTCCTACTCAAAAAGAAGTCTGAGTTTGTAAGTAGAATAAAGGAATATATAAAATGGCTCTTTTATTAACTCGTTAAAATGTGGGACAATAACCAGAAATGAAATACAATGCAATGAAATCAATGTATAAGCTAGGATTGTTTTTAATTATAACTTAAATTAACCAGAGTATCTCCCTTGAGGAAGAATTCATTTCCAAACAAAAAATGAAGTCTGTAAAAGGATACTCAATTACACTGGGGAATTGCAAATTTTCTATCTTCTGGCATTCAAAAGATACATATTTTCTAAATTCTGGCTAAAATTATTGCAACTATTTTCATACTCATTTCCTTTACCAAAGGTTCTCATCTCCTTACTTGTTTAGACATAATTTAGCTGTGAGATTGGTTTGCCCCTAAACAATGATTTTGACCTTAAAAGAAAAAAAAAGAATGATTTCGGGTATGAAAACTCCAGGATATTAATTGAGTTCCTTGGAGTTCTGGAAGCTCCTTAGAGCCCCTTAGGGATTTCTTTGGCAAGATAAGGAGCCAGTGAAACTTTAACCCTCATCCAGAAAACATAAGAGTTCAGCTTTGTTTATTTTAAATATATGACTTTCTTGCTTCTATTAGAAAGAAAAAATGGAAGGAAAAAAAATGGAAAAACACTCTAACAAAGTTAATGATGCTTATATAAGTTTGATTTAAGCAGAAGAAAAATCTAGGGTGAAAATGGTTACACATTTGATTTATTAATTGATTTTGATTTTAGTTTTAGACCATGAGTACTTACAAATACATGTAAATATCAGGAACTAGCAAGCGTTCACTAAGAATGTATATAAAAAAGAAATGATACCAATATCTTGTCCTTGAGATAAACAATTTGAAATCAAGTACAAATTTTTCATGGTCAACGATACCAGGACAAAGATAAAATAACAAAACTTCTTAACTCCAAGAACTCCTTGTTTTTCCACTGAGTCTGTAAAACAACTGAAATAGCTGACTTACCAACTATAAGCTGATTCACCAAGGCTCACTTCTAGACCTTCTACTTGCATGCCCACAAGTTCTAACCCATAAGGTCATAAAGTCTGCCCGATCCCAACCAGCTAATTGCCTTGCTGGAC
This sequence comes from Orycteropus afer afer, assembly GCF_000298275.1. Classification (NCBI taxonomy): domain Eukaryota; kingdom Metazoa; phylum Chordata; class Mammalia; order Tubulidentata; family Orycteropodidae; genus Orycteropus; species Orycteropus afer. The sequence continues at coordinate 721,347 of NW_006921790.1, forward strand.
CTACCTTAAAGTCACCCAGCTCAGGCTCTAAAATTATGAAAATATTACCCTTCTATTTTCCTCTTTTGAGACATAACAGAGATTCTGCCAAAGTTATTTTCATCTATACTGAAGTAGGTCTAGTAAACTTGGCTTTGCAAAGCTTTTCTATGATCTTTTTGGGGAGTCAGTGACCAACAGAAGGAAATTGATAGGTCAATTTTAGGTCAACAGGACCGAGTATATGTTGTTGTTGTCTGTTGTTGAGTTGTTTCCTACTCACAGTGACCTTATATACAACAGAATGAAACACTACTCAGTCCTGTGCCAGCCTCCTGATACCTACCATACTGAGCCCACTGCTGCAGCTACCATGTTAATCCATCTCATTGGGGGCCTTCTCCTCTTTCATTGACCCTCCACTTTGCCAACCATGATATCCTTCTCCAGAGAATGGTCCCTTCTGACAATGTGACGAAAGTAGGTAAGATGAAGTCTGACCATTCTTGCTTCCAAGGAACATTCCAGCTGTACTTCTTCCAGGACAGATTTGTTAGTTCTTTTAGCAGTCCATGGTACTTTCAGCATTCTTCTCCAACACCACAACTCAAAACATCAACTCTTCTTTGGTCTTCTTTATTCATTGTCCAGCTCTCACATGCATATGAGGTAATTGAAAATACCATGGCTTGGGTCAGGCACATCTTAGTCTTAAAAGAAATACCTATATCATGTATATATTGTTTTCAAAAAACCCTCCATGGGAAGATGGAGGCAGGTAGGCTGAATGACAGTATTGAGAGAAAGATTTGCAACCAAACAATCAAACACTGAATCCTGATTAAAGAGTTTGTCACCTGAAAGGAGGTCCAAAGGATTGTCCCAGGAGTCGTCCTTCTGTAGTATGAATATCATCTGAAAGAAGGTAGAGAAGACATTCCTACACATGATACCATGCTAGAAGAGGCAAAGAATGCCTGAAATAACCAGAAGAAAATAAGTTTGACAGTCAGGGATAGAGGAACAAAGCCACAAACATAAGACTTAACTGGATAGCAATAAATTCCTGCATTCAGATGATTCAAATTCAATTACGTGGATAGTGGGTGGCAGTGATCTGTTTTGACAAAACTTCATGAGAAAAAGACTTGGAGTGCTTAGCAATTTACAAGATCGATATGGACAAATAAGGTAGTTCCTCAAAAAGGTATTCCAAGTTTGTTGTTGTGTTGTTGTTATGTGCCCTCGAGTCGGACCCGAATCCAAGTTCAGGCTGCATTAATTGAAATATGGAATTCATATTGGACAGGTTTCTTTAGTTTGCTTTGTCTTGGTTAAACATTGTTCTATTGTTACTTGCTGTCGAGTCGGACCCGACTCATAGCAACCCTTCCTTGGGTTTCCGAGGCAGTATCACTACAGAAGTAGATTGCCCCATCTTCCTTCCGAGGAGTGGCTCGTGGGTTTAAACCACCAGCCTTCTGGTTAGCTGTCAAGTGCCTTAGGCACTACGCTACCAGAGCTCCCAGTTAAACATTAGCTAGTATGATACTTCACAAATCTTAGAGAGAATGAAAATCTAAAGGGAGATCGTTAAAATGCAGATTCCTGCCGCTCCCTCCTCCTCTGCAAGCTTCTGATTGAGTAGCTATTTGGTTTGGTAAGGTGCAAAAATTTGTACCCAGGTTATGATGCTGCTGCTGCTCCTCAACAGATTACACTTTGAACTGTAAGAATTGAGTGCTGTATTTAATCCCCACCATCACCCTTCAAGAGACAAACTGACATTTTAAGAGACAAATTCAGGAAGGTGAATAAAATGTTTAAATGTTATATGAAAGTCTACAGAATATTTAGGGAGAGATGTGCAGGATGAATAAGGTGAATAACTCTTTTCAAATAACAAAAAAGTAGCTTTATTATGGTTGTCTACAGAAGGAGTGCTACCTATGATCAATGGGCAAAAGTTTATCTGGAGAAAAACTTTTACTTAATACATAAAATAATTGGCAAGAATCTAATCATGCAAGAATGATTAGGCTTCTAGAGAATGAGTTCTCTCTTCTTGGAAGTATGGGGGCTGAGTCTGGACAGATCGACCATGTTCATAGAAGAAATTTGTATGGAAAAAAAGAAATTGAGACAACTTCCAAGAATAATTCTTCTCCTCCTTTGCCACATCACTGCTCTCTTCATCTTCCTCCACCTCCTATTCTTTATATCTTCCGTTCTCCTTCCTCCCCTTCCAATATCTTTTTGCTTTTTAACATTTAAACTTAAATTTTGGTTTGCTTTTCATTTTTAATGTGTCCCAATGACAGGTTGTGGCTATCAAAGTGATTTACAATGAATTTAGCTACTGCTTGTTTCAGTCAGTAATTGCAAAATTGGAAATGTCCTTAGCCTTTATCCCAACATTTATTGACCACCTATCGTGCCCAGATATTTGCATACAGTACTTCAGGAATGTTGCAAGGAAGAAGCAGGGCTGTATGGCTAAAAGGATATAGATGTGGAATCAAATTGTGAAGTTGCTGATGAACCTGAACAAGTCAGGAAACTGTTCAGAAACTCAGGATGTTCATCTCTGAAATGGGAATACAGTGACAAATTTGTGTGTCTATATGATAGAGGTGTGTGTGTATGTGTTTGCATGTGTAATAAGCATGAGTGTAATTTTATGAGATAGGTATGTTTGTGTATAATAAGGAGGGGTGTGTGTGTAAGAGATAGGGGTATGTGTGTGTGTGCTTATGTGATAGGTGGAGTGAGTGTGTGTGAGACAGGTGTGTGTGTGTATGTAATAAGTGAGGTGTCTGTGTGAAATAGGTATGTGTGTGTGTTTGTGTATGTGTGATAGGCAGTTATTTGTGTATAAGAAGTAGTGTGTGTGAGTGTGTGTGTATGTGATAGATATGTGTATATTTTCATGTGTGAGATAGCTAGGTGTGCATGTGTGTTTATGAGATAACTCATTACTGCCATTGAGTCTATTCTGACTCATAGCAACCCCCATTGAGTTGCCAAGACTATAAATCTTTATGGGAGTAGACTGTCTCATCTTCCTCCTACAGAGTAGCTGGTGGGTTTGAACCACTGACCTTTTGGTTAGCAGTGAAGTGCCTTTAATCACTACACAACCAGAGCTCCTTAATTATGAATTAGATATGTGTACATTTTTGTGTGTGATATAGCTAGGGGTGTGTGTATGTGTATGTGTGTGTGAGTGAGAGAGAGAGAGAGAGAGATAGATGTATACATATGTGCATTTGTATGGCTGTGTGATAGGTAGAGAATATGTGCGTTCGTGTATGTGTGGTAAATATTCCTAACACAGTGTATGCATTATTATGCTGTTTACCCCACCCTCCCCTGCTGATTTATTTTTTAGTTAACATGATAGAGGAAATTTGCCAGCTTTCAGAGATAATCACATGGTGACTCAGCCCAGGCTAAAAGAACTCTGAAGAAGAGAATTCTAAAATGGATGTCACAACAGCACTTATAGTTATACTTTTGCACTTTCAATGTAACCTCAATCTTTCTCCCTGCAGTAGAAATCCATTTATCATTGCCAAATCCTCAGCAGACGTGGGACTGCATAACTCTTTCTATTAAATGCTTTCAAAAAAATAAAATAAATAAAGATTGCTAAGTGCTCCCTCAGTTTTCTCCAGGTTAAACCATGACTCACTTTTCTTTTATAAAACTGTTAACACTGAAAAATTAAAACTGTCTTTGTCATTTTCGTGGATCATCAGTTTCTGGAATTAGTAATTCCAACCCAAGTAGATTTTGAGTTTTCCTAGGCTTTATTAAAAAGAAGAAACCTGGAGCCAGCTCTAATACCTCAGCTTAACTGGGAGTTGCTAGATTTGTTTCCAGATGTGGAGAAACAGGTACAGAACATGAGCTGGAGAGTAATTCATAAATGTAACGTGAACACACTTAAACAGAGAGTTTTTATGAATCCTAAACCTGATTAGTTCACTTTATGATCTTTCCCTTTTCTCTTTTCCCTATTTAAAATTATATTACTTTCCAAGATTTTGCGGTTACAGGTAGAAAGTATGTCTGCAGTCTCTCTTCCCTTTACCAATCATTTCAAGAACACACTAACTTATAACATTTCAGAGGGCCAAAGGATTTCCATTAGTCCTATTTGTTACAGCTGGATTGTTTTTTGATCAAAACTATTTTCCCACCCACCTGCCCTGCAGAAATGAGGTGGGACTCTGAGCCTCTCCACAAAGTTGCATGATGTCAGAATGCCCTAACCAAGCCTGTTTCTGATCTTCCTTCAACTACTAGGGGAGAAGAGTGGGAGCCAGAGGAAGCTGGTAGCAGGTGGCACCAAACTAAGCCCTCTCCCTTCAAAGAATGCAGGTCCATTCATTGCCAAGGGGGGGTCAAAAGATTAAATGTTACTTCCAAACACAGGCCTGGTGATCTGCTTTTGAAAGTTCACAGCTTTGAAAAAAAACCTATGCATCAGTTCTACTGTATATATATGGGGTCACTGTGAGTGGGAATTAACACCACAGCAACTGTTAACTACTAACAACAGTAAAGATGAGAGAGCAAATTAGTCACTTACACCTTGATCAAAGCATTTTTAATCCAAAGCAATTTATCATTGAAGCAGCAGCAATAGCTACTCTCTAAGCCCATGGTCATTATGTTCATCACATGACAATGTGGCTCATCCTTACCCAGTTGCCATCCAGTCAGCTCTGATTCATGGTGACCTCATGTGTTTCCACGTAGAATTATGCTCCATAAGCTTTTCAGTGGCTGAATATTCAAGAGGAGATAACCTGTCCTTCCTTCTGAAGTGCCTCTACATAGTTTTGAACCTCCAACTTTTCCGTTAGCCACCCAGTGTTGTGACCATTTGGATCACTCAAGGAAGTCCCTAGTGAATGAGCACAACATGTTATCTGGAGCTGCAAACTCTGCACAGGTTCCATTGTCTGATCACAAGTTTAAGAAGCAAATGGGTATGTTGCACTCTTGGTTTCCAGCAGAATCCAGGCAAATATGCAGAACAAATAGTGTGACAGTGGGAAACTAGCCAGAGCTGGTGAGGATAACAGTATGAGAATCAATGAAGGAGCAAGACAGCTGCCAATCCTATCCACAAATGGAGAAGCCCATGTCCCTGCAGCTACAGGAAGATCATTTCTGAGCACTCACGTTGCCAGAAAAGCACAAACAATATCAAGATATACTAACAATTTCTAGATGACAGTAAGCCAGTAATTCAACACTGCTGCTAAGGAGGTTTTTGCTTTGCTTTAAATGCAAATGGCTGGACTGCATCCACCACTACCACCAGTTGTAATGGATTTGATTCTAATTCATGGTGATCCCATGTGCGTCAGAGTAGAACTGTACTCATTCTGTTTTCAATGGCTGATTATTCAGAAGTAGATCACCAGACTCTTCTTATTTTGAGGCACCACTGGGTGGACTGGAGCTTTTAACCTTGTGTTTCACAGCTGAGCACTTAACCATTTGTGCCATCCTGGAGCTCAGGCTAATGAAATCAGAATCTCTAATGGTTTTGTACTTCTTTTAAGTTCCGTAAATGATTGTCTTTTGCAGCCAGGGCTGAGATCTTTGATCTATGTTCTCATGAAGGCTGTTTCTTTTTTTTTTTATTATTGTAATTTGGGTGAAGGTTTACAGAGTAAATTCACTTTCCATACAGCAGTTCACATATACAGAGTAAATTCACTTTCCATACAGCAGTTCACATATACTTTGTCTCATGTCATTGACTATAGTTTACCACAATGCAACTGCTCCCCTCCCACTTCTTCCCTATAGCTACCTCTTCCCAGTGTCCATCCCTCCATGCACTCCTGCACTCTGAGCTGTCTCCCTGTGCGTAAGCAGCCCTTCTTTCTTCCATGATTGTTCTCTCCAAGGGGTGTGTCTACTTGAGGTACATGTTTAACTCACATGCCTGTATTTTGTTTGGCTGGAAACCACAGGTGTGGGTTCAATTCCAGACCTGAAGGG
>NW_006921790.1:727483-773244 GCF_000298275.1 Orycteropus afer afer
CCTGAAGGCTGTTTCTTAATGCCTAGTTGCAATATTGACAGCAGCTCTGGAGGGAAGGTAAAACCCATGTATGGACGGTATAAAACAGGTAACCTTTCTAGGTATTAAGTCAGCAAAGACAACCACATTCTCAGAGACCTGGAAGTCCTTTAAACCAAACAACAACAACAAAGCCACTGTTATCAAGTCAATTCTGATTCACAGCAACCATATAAGACAGAGTAGAACTGCCCCATCTTGTTTCCAAGACTGTAAATCTTTGCAGAAGCAGACTGCCTTGTCTTTCACCCACAGGGACACTGGTGGTTTTGAACCACTGACCATTTTGGTTAGCAGCTAAATACTTTAACCACTGGGCCACCAGAGCTCCTAAGGGAGGGGTTTTGTGGAAGAAGTGAAATCACCTCTAGAAGAAAGTGCATAATTGTAGTAGAGCCAATAATAACCTAGGAATAAATGCTTCTGGCATTATACCAATTCTTTGGCATTCCATGGATTTCTAAATAGGCTCATCTCTCCTCATCATCAATCCCAATCTCACACTGCATGTTCCAGCTGTGGATCTCTGCCACTTTCCTTTACACTGGTCTGTTCTGCATTTGTACCTGCCTAGAACATACTTCTCATTTCTTCTGGATAACTCCTACACATATATCAAAATTTAGCTTAGAATGTCCTTCCTCAGGGAAATAATTGCTGATCTCCCTTCCTTGGGCCAGGTTGACTTAGATCCATTCTTTGTTGTTGCTATTAGCTGTCATTGAGTTAGCCTCCGACTTATAGCAAGCCCATGCACCATGGGAAGAAACACTTGTCCTGCACCATCCCCATGATTGGTTGCAGATCAGAACTTTGTGACCCATAGGGTTTTCATTGGCTGATTTTTGGAAGTAGATCACCAGGCCTTTCTTCATAGTGGATAAGGTACGCTAACCAGGAGGTCAGCATCAAGCCCATTGGCTGCTCCACAGAAGGAAGATGAGGCTATCTACTTCCGTAAAGAAACACAGTGACAGTCACTATGAGTTGGAATCTACTTGATGCCAGTGATTTTTTTTTTTTTTTTTTTTATCTTAGTCTAAAAGTTCCACTGAAATCTGTTTAGCATCAGGTGATGGTTGCATATGAGGTGCATTGGCTAGGAATCCTTCCCACATCAAGTAGAGAATTCTATCACTGAACTACCAGGCCCTAATAGGTGTCCTTGTTATGAGCTCCAATATTTGTATGTGCTTACTTCTGTATAACAGTTATCATTCAAAGTATAAATCATCTGCTTACTCATGGGATCAATAAATATGTATTGGAAACCTACAAGAGGTCAGGTAATGTGCTAGATGCTGGGATATAATGATGAGGAATAACAGATAGACTGAGTAAGGCACAATGCCTGCACCAAGGAACGTATGATCTAAGGTCTAATGATAAAGCCTATAATTACACACAGGGAACATTTCAAATACTTTCATAGCTGTATCCCCGATATCTAATACTGTGCTCATATAAAAAACTGGAGGAGATATATAGAAGACATTAAACTGTGGAAGCATAGGCTATTTCCCATAGTAAAAAAGGAAAGTTATAACTCCTACAGTTTATGTGCACTGTATAAACTAAATCCAGCTGCCATCAAGTCCATTCCAACTCTTAGTGACCCCCTGTGTCATAGTAGTGGTGTGCTCCATAGGGTTTTCAATCACTGATGTTTCGGAAATAGATCACTAAGCCTTTTGTCCTAGTCTGTCTTAGTCTGGAAACTCTGCTGAATCTTGTTCAATATTATAGCAACTTGTCAGCCTCCAATGACAGACGGGTGGTGGCTGTGTAGGAGGTATATTAGCTGGAAATCACATGTAGGTCTCCTACATGGACAATGAGAATTCTAGCACTGAACCAGATCTATCGTTCCTTATCTACATTTTTTTAAATCTCCAAAAACCCAATATACTTTATATAATGCTTTTGCCACAAAACTTGACCTGAAGTGATGTGAGTCTATTTCAATGCCTTCTTTATCTTGCTTAGTCTAAATATTCATATGTTTTATGTACATATTAGTAACATATTAATACCCCACTCTGGAATTATTTGATATACAGTATATGCAGTGTTACTTTTTTTCAAATCTGAAAATTTTCCAACTACTGAATTCTGACACATGATTCCAACAACTTTTGGAGTAAGGATGCTGGATCAATGTTTCAGTGTTTTAACAACTGATATTGCCGTACTAGAATCTGCCTAAGGAACATCAATCCTACTACCAACTCATATATAAGAAGAATAAAATTGGTAGAATCTATTATTAAGAGAGGAGCTCTGGTAGCATAGTGCCTAAGGTACTTGACTGCTCACCAGAAGGCTGGCGGTTCAAACCCACCAGCCACTCCTCGGAAGGAAGGTTGGGCAATCCTACTTCTGCAGTGATACTGCCTTGGAAACCCAAGGAGGGGTCACTATGAGTCGGGGCCGACTCGACGGCACATAACAACAACAACAACATTATTAAGAGGGCCAAACAATATCAGCAGATATGCTTATTGGGCTCCACCTCTGCTAGCTCAGCCATGACCCTTCCTTTCATCTCTTCATGTTTCATTGTTCTCCAGTCTTCTATTTGACATTAATGTGTTGGCTACTCTTGAATTGAAAGCCTCTAAACTTATGTCTAAGGATCCATGGTGATACAATGGTTAAAGCACTCAGCTGCTAACCAAAAGGTGGGTCATTGGAATTTACCAGTGGCTCCAAGAGATTTGCTTCTGATAGTAGTCTAGGCAACCCTATGGAGCAGTTTTGCTCTGTCCTATAGCATTGCTATGAGTTGAAAGTGACCCGATAGCACACGACAGCAACTGTGTCCATGTCTTCTTCTCTCCTATCCTGTTACTTATTTCAAATATATATTTTTTTTATTGTTTAATCATCTTTTGGTAACCAGCCCCAGGAGATGCTTTAGTTAGTTAGCTATAATCTGGTCTTTCCAGCTCCTTCCCCTTCCATAGGTCTGATCTCAAAGAATGGGCTGAAAGTAGGATTCAGACTGAGATGAGGCAATGAGAGCATCAGGATCAATTACATGGGTTTTGGAGTCAAATAGACAGTCTGGTTGAATCTTGGCTTTAGCATGCATTAGGTTTATGACCTTGGACAAGTAGCTTAATTGTTCACCTTCAATTTCTTCAGCTACTTTGCAGGATTATTGTGAGGGCTTCATGATAGAATTTATGCATAACACAGTGCCTGGCACTTTGTGAGCAGCCCTTCAATAATTGTTAGCTATTATAATTTTCATTTTTTAAGTTTTGTTACCCTGGTCAACTAAGAACTTCATAATAGTTCGACAAGTTGGGATCAGGAACTAATACAAGAATTTAACTAATGTGGGAGAAATATGCTTAGGATAATAGTCCCATGTTGTAAAGTTCATTCTGCAATGTTGTTAATGGATTCTTTGCAATTTTTTTAAATTGAATTTTATTTTTTAAAAAATAACATATTCACATGGTTAAATAAAACATAGAATCTCTTGCCACATTTCTCTCATCCCATACTCCAGAGACATATTTTTTTCCTTAGTATTTTTGCTCTGTTGCTAAATAACATACTTACCCTATTTCTTAGGAGCTCTGGTAGCATAGTGCCTAAGGCACTTGACTGCTAACCAGAAGGCTGGCGGTTCAAACCCACCAGCCACTCCTCGAAAGGAAGGTTGGCCAATCCTTCTTCTGTAGTGATAACTGCCTCGGAAACCCAAGGAGGGGTCGCTATGAGTCGGGGCCGACTCGACGGCAAATAACAGCAACAACAACAACCCTATTTCTTGATTTACATATTTTAGACATTTACTTACTAATTTTTATTTTTGTACACTTTGTTCTCTTATACTACCATAGCCTAGGATCCACTTACACTTCTCCTCTTCCTGATATAGTGATGACTGGATTATTGGTTAAGTCAGTAGTTAATGTTTACATTGTTAAGACTTTGTAAGTATTCTTTCTTGTTAAACAAAGTAGTGTTCTATGATTACATTACTCTTAAAATTACTTTTAAATTTCTGTGGAGAAAATCATTGACCAGTTATGTTATTGGTTTAGTTTACAATGTGCCTTTTGCTTTTGCTTTTTTTTTTCTCCCCCCCAAAAAATTCTAATACAAGGGTCAACAAATGGACCGAATCAAACCCACTGCATATTTTCGTAAATAAAGCGTTATTGGAACACAGGAAGACTCATTTGCTCTTGTGTTTATGACAGGGACCATAAGGACAGTAAAATAATTTTAAAAATTACTATCTGGCTGTTTACAGAAAAAATTTGCCAACTGCTGGTCTAATAGATCATTATCATAATTTTCCAAATTATGATATAATAACTGTATATCCACACTCTCAATCACATCCATTCATTTCCTGGTGGTCTCATTCCCACAGCCTGCATCTTCCTGGTCTAACCCAGACTGTTTGCTCTCTAGGCCTGTTCTGTAGCTGACAGCTTGAAGATTTTCTTAATCTTTGTCTTGTATTAATTCTTGTTTCCTGGATCCTGTCTAACCTTTTATTGGCTGGTTTGTTTACTGTTTTACTTTGTTGAAATTCTTCTCCCAATAGCTTCCGAAGCATGGATATAGAACTAAAACCAAACTCACTGCCATCCAGTCAATTCTGACACATAGAGACCCTAAAGGGCAGAGTAGAACTGCCCCCTACAGTTTCCAAGGCTGCAAATCTTTATGGAAGCAGATTGCTACATCTTTCTTCTGTGAAGTGGTTAGTGGGTTTAAACTGCAAACCTTTTGGTTAGCAGCCAAAGTAGAAGCAATCTACTTCCGTAGTGATACTGCCTAGGAAACTCAAGGAGGGTTCGCTATGAGTCGGGTCCAACTCGAGGGCACATAACAACAAACAACAACAATAGTTCACATTTGGATCTTCTGCATTAGTCGTCCAGATTTCTCCTTTTTTTCTCTCCTGTTGTCCACGTGGTTCTTTGTTGCTGTTTTATTGTTATTTCTGGTATATTTCTTTTTTTCTTTGTTGTTGTTCTTGGTATATTTCTTGTCTTTATCTTTTGACCCTTGTAATGAATTTCTTTTTCAGTAATTTTATCTTTAATTTTGCAATATGATTTCTTTTTTGTGATGATTTTCTTCTCATGAAATGTTTGTTTTCTTCCTGTTTTATTTTAGTAGCATAATATCTTTCAAAATTTATCTGAAGGTACTAATTCTTGTTTTTTGTTAGTTTTGTTTTCCCCTACCCTTTGTTTTGTTAAAATTTCAAATGATTTCTCTCTTACTCTTTGATTGTTTTGGATTCTCACTTTCACATTGGAGATATTCCACATATGTCTGGTGATCCTTGATTTCTATTGATCATTAACAGGAAGTACTGAAATGTTTTTGGAAAATCTCTGTGTTGGTTAGGCTTATAGATTTATAGTAGCCTTTTTGTTTAGAGATATAAAAATCACCCATCTGAAGTCTTCTTAATTTATCTTTTGTAGATCTTCAAAATATGATTTTTACAATCTCCTATCTGGTTTGGGAGTCAGAGAGGAAGGGAGCCTAATGTTGCCTTTCTAAAACCAGGGGGAAGGAAAAGTACAAAGTTTCCATGGTCAATATCTAGGCTTTCTGCAAATATCATTTTTTTCTCCCTCCCCAACTTAATCTTCCTTCAGCTATGCTAGGTATTTCCTTGTTTGTATCTTGTTGTTGCTGTTGCCGCGTGCTATCAAGTCAATACCAACTCATGGTGACCTCATAGGCTACAATAGAATTTCCCCATTGGATTTCCTAGGCTTTGGTCTGTTCTGGAGCAGATAACCAGGCATTTTCTCTTTCAGCGCCAGTGGTAAGTTTGAATGGCCTCTGGTAGTGTGGTCCCTAAGGCACTTGACTGGTAACCAGATGGTTTGCGGTTCAAACCCACCAGCCACTTCTTGGAAGGAAGATTGGGTGATCTACTTCCCTAGTGATACTACCTCAGAAACCCAAGGAGGGGTCTCTATGAGTCGGAGATGACTCCACGGCACATAACAACAACAACAACCTTGTTTAACCAATGTTCCTTTCTTGTTTGTGTACTCGGTAGTTTTTTCAGAGAATAAAACTATGTTTTCCTGCAATCGGAGACAGAGGGAGATGGATTAGTCTGTTCAACAGCTCTGTGTACTGAGCAATGCCTCTATCCACTTTCTTTCTCACCTTCATTGCCCATTGTTGAACCCTTGAGAGGTTCAGAAATTAAAACTTATTCAAAATCCAAAAGACTCCTATTGTCCTGTTCCCTTCTTCCTTCTCCCCTCTGCCCCACACCACACTCACACACACTTAGGTTTCAAAGCTGTTGCGTTCTCTCATATACCTTTATTATTCTAGGTTTTCTTTTCCTTTTAAAATGTATTGATTTACTTTTGTTTTTATTGAGACGTCTTTTGTTCCTACTGCTCTCATTTTAGGAGCTCTGGTAGCAAAGTGCCTAAGGCACTTGACTGCTAACCAGAAGGCTGGTGGTTTACACCCACCAGCCACTCCTTGGAAGGAAGGTTGGGCAATCTACTTCCATAGTGACACTGTCTTGGAAACCCAAGGAGGGATCACTATGGGTTGGGTCCGATTCCACGGCACTTAACAACAACAATTGTCATTTTAGTAGGACTTTGGGAAGACAGAGATGAAGCTGTGACCGCTCTGATAAATTAATTGGGAGTCAATTGATAATTTTACTCTTTTCAAGAAACTCATAAACAAAGACTTCTTTCTGTTTTGCTAAGTAAGGGTGTCTGAACATTTGAACACAACCTACATGTGTTCACTCTTCTGGTTCTCTTTTTTGGACAAAAAGGAAACACTTTCTAAAGCACCCACATATAAGCTGGTTCTTGCTCAGGCAGCCAATCACCACTAGAATGGTCTTGAGGGCTGTCTGACTCTCTCAGGCCTACCTTCATAATTAGAGTTACTCCAAATGAAAGGAGCAATTAGTGACTGTATTTAACCATTTAGTGGTGACTGAGAAAGTAAAATAATGCTCTTGGGGAAATAGAATTTAGAATAGCCAAATCTGAGTGGGGAGAAAATTTGTAGAGAAGAATAGTTATTACTCAGTGGAAAGTCCTTTATGGGAGGCAAAACTCCAAAAGAAATCTTTTTCATGATTTACTGGCATGAGAACACTGACACTGAACACCAGCATGGGGGAAAGTTCAGGAATAAAAACAAATTCATTCAACATTATCCTTTAAGCAAATTATTATTGTGAGTCAGTTATACACCAAACTTTTTAATTTTTTTTTTCATACTAGGATTATAATAGTGAACAAATAGTCTAGCTAAGAGAACAAAGTATTATCCACTTCCTAGTACATTTGGGCTCAGACTTCCAATCAATCTCAAGAATATTGAAATTGTAGACCAATATATCGCATTTAATGAGAATATTTTATAGCAAGTGATCATCTTTTCAAAGTGAGTGCCTTAAAAACAAATCCTTTAGAGTATCACAGTCTAAAAGACATAGGGGACGTTTACGATAATAAGCCATCTAGGCATATACATGTTTTAAAATTATTTGCATTTCATATTGTTTTTTATGTATTGACCCCTCCTTGCCTCCAGGCTATAGTCCCGAGTGAATATATAAGGCTCAACAATCATTGCTATTGAAGATTAATTGAATTGGTGACCATTCAAAACATCAAGTGAACACGTTAGTCAGTTCTGAAGCATATATTATTTCTAAAAACTATAGAAAGGGTATTTGAATACTAACAATTAATTATCTTAATGTTTTAGGAAATGACTATTGTTATCAGTAATATACACTCATACAAATTGTTTTAGCTGTTTCAGTGATGTTGACAATAAAAGTTCTCTGAAAGAAAAACATAAATACATTAATAAGTAAACAATAATTTACTGAACATCTATAATGTGCCTGGCAATATACTGTGTGTCATTTATTCATATATTAATTTCAGTAATTCTCACCATTACACAGAAAACTATGTACTATCATCTACAAAGATAAGGAAACTGGAGAGAAGTGAAGCTAAGCATTCTGTCCAAGGTCACATAGTAAGTGGTGATGGACTATCCATACGTGATTGCCTTATGTCCTCGTCTTTCCCACTATATCGTGCTCCCCTTCATATAGTAGAGCACACACAGTAAGATTTCTATATCAGCCCTTGGATCAAGAATGTAGGCATTTGCATTGTTAGGTCTCTGCTCTAATATGACTGAAGGTCGAGAGAGGAAGGACTCCCTAGCGGTTCAGATTGAATCATTGAGGGGATGGAATAAGCCAAATGGCAGTGACATGTGATAGGTCAGAGAAGTAATTGTGAATTTCAGAGACAATGTGTTATCGGAAACACAATATACATAAAGAAGTAGGATCTCAAACTTTCGCCATTACTAACATGTCAGTGCTATTCTTAAGCAAAAAACAGAAGAGGCTACATTAATAATAAGCATTGTACTTTTCCTTTCAATATTTCTTTCGTGCCTTCTAAAAATGCCCCTGCACTTCCCAAATGATGTTCCATTCTTAATCAGCACTGTTAAGTGTTAGCTAGTGAGAGTCTACATTTGGTGAATACTTGAATTTACTGGTGAACATTTAAACCTAAAGGCACTCACACAGGGGGATTACATTTTAGAGTGGGGATCATTACTGGAGCCTCCTAAAGTAAGTCAATGCCCTTGCATGACGATACTGCTCCTTCTTATCTTCAATGCCTATACAGTGGATAGAGCCTTCTCTCTTTTTTATTTTCCACATTTAATTAATTTCCCCTCTATTTCTCTCTCCCTCTCTCTCTCTCTCTCTCACACACACATAAACACACACACACACACACACAGAGCAAGAATCCCACTCCATGTTGTTTGAAGAGGCAGCTGAGATTGTGTTATGCTTGTCCGACATGATTCCACTTATGTCTCTACATGGAAAACTCCTTAGGGCAGAAACTTGGTTCAGCACAATTTCATCTATTATTCAGCAATCTCTGTATAGCTCTGGTATCTTGTAAGTGATAAACTATTATAATGAAAGGAAATCTGCTCACCGGTTAGTCTCAGAGAAAGCAAGATCAAATTCTTGCAGCCAATATCACTCACTTTATTCACTAGCCCAATAGATATGACCTCTCTGAGGCCCTCTTGGAATGGGATATTCTTTTCTACTTATAACCCTAGTGTATAAATTATTTTACAGTCTCTTGTCTTCCTCAGACTCTCATAATATAGTGGGATCACCTTACAGTGAATTTGAAACCCTATTTAGGAAGTTTCCAAAGAAGATACTGAGAGCATCAGACACCTGAGGAGAGTGATACAATATTTCCTGCCAGTAATATGCTTAGATACTCTTTTGGTGTAAATGCAAATGAGATCTAGCCACCCCTAACCAATCAAAACCAAAAAAAAACCACTCCCACTACCATCAAGTCAATTCCAATTCATAAGGACCTCCACTCGGTTTCCAAGGATGTAAATCTTTACAGACATAGTTTGCCTTATCTTCCTCCTATGGAAAAGCTGGTGGGATTGAATTTCTGACCTTCTAGTTAGCAGCCAAATGTTTTACTCACTACACCACCTAAGTCCCTTTGCCCTAACCATCAGACCCTTACTAATTCTGTGTGCTACTCTCTACCCATCCCACATTATCAGTACCATTTTGTATCATCATTATTGCCATCCCTTCTTCCAAGATCTGCTAGTTAATGTTCCTCTTCTGGTTCAATACATATCAGAAACTTTATGGGTATTCAATAATTTTTAATTTGTTTAAATTACATAAACATCTTTTACATTAACTCTTAAATATGAATAAAAATAATAATAAAATGTAATAAATTTCAAAGAGTTCTCCATTGTACCCTATTTCTTTGAAATATTATTAAGAGAGAACTAAAAAGAAGGAAGAGACTCTATATTTTCAAGAATTTGGAAAATGTTCTTGAAATTTATTTACTTCTGTATTCATTCACTTTTTCATTCATTATTTGTTTGCTTTCTTCCATGAGACCGCTCATAAATGTCACTATGCAAATGTGAATAAATGTACAAGAAAGTTCATCGGGTGTAGCGCCACTATCACCACTCTTTTTCAGTAGTAAAGTGTTTAGTAAAACAATGTGGGAAATATTCATAAATATATAAGTTTCTACACACACATATCTTATTATATATGATTCTTATTTCACTGAGTCTCAGAAAGCTGTAAGGACACAGAGTTGCATGCAACAGGCCTAGGGCATGGAGTTGGCCTTTCCACTATATATCTGTTATTTATTTATTAATCATCTACTTATCTGTTCACTTATAAGCACATTTTTATCACTGCTTAATATTAGTTACTTCTACTTGGCCACAGCTTTCTTCTCTATTTTCTCTGCCATCTAAAATACTCATTGATTGGGGACATTTAAATCACCCTCCAAAAGCTGAAGCTCTCCACCAAGTTTTACTGAAAAAAGATTTTTGGCAAAATGCTTGCTATGTGCTAATGTTGTTAATTAGTTGTCAAATGGCCCAAACATCTCTGAGTAGGCTGAACACTGAATAGTCAGGGCTCCAGTGAATTTGTCAATACCCCTAGTGTGCCAGCACAGGGACTGTGACAAACGCTTAATAATGACTTTAAGGCTGCTAGACACATTTGCTCATCATTTTCTTGGCCGACCAGAAGACTCTTTTCAAAATTAACAGTTAACGCAGCTTAAGCCACTAGAACATGATAAAGTAAAAGTGTTGGAAAATGTTTTAAAAACCTCAGCTATTTTACAGCCAGTTCCTTGAGTTTAATTTGTGAATGGAGATGGGTAAAATGTTAATATTTGAGATCACTTAGCTCAATTCCTTCTTTGTTTTGATGGGTAAACCAAAGCCCAAGATTGTGTGACTTGCCTGTGACTTAGCTAGTCTATTCGTGCACTCATCCTTCCACTCATTCATTCATTCATTTACTAAACATTTAAAGAGTATATACCATGTGCTTACTATGTTCCAGGGATCATGGTTTTGGGATACCACACGAAGAGGAATGGTTTTATCCTAAGGGAGCTCCCAGTTGTGGGTGAATAAGTGCACAGACACACACAACACAAGCACAGCAGTGTGCCAAGTATGGTGCCATGCTTATGCTGAATGCCACAGAGAAGATAAGAGATAGAAAATAATTACATATTTCTAAAGAAGGGAGAACTTCCTCGGGCAGATAATATTTGAGCTGTATTTCAAAACATGAGTAGAAGTTGCAAGGTGGAGAAAAGGATAATGACTTTGTAGTCAGAGGAAAGATTATATTTAAAGTCAAGAAATGCACTCAACAATGGCTTCTCCATAAATAGTTCACTGTGGTTTCCAGAAAAGAGAAAGTAAAAGAGGAAACCAAAAAAGTTTTTGATTAAAAAAAAAAAAAAAGCTGAGTCATAATGGATTTTGGATAGCGTAACATGATCTTTGAACTTTTTCCAAGCATGAAATATTCTAAGAACTTTTAGAGGACATCAGTATGATCAGGTTTGTTTATGACAAAATAACATGGAAGGTAGACTGCAACAGGGAGAGTCCCATGGTAGGACGGCCAGTCCAAAAGCTACTATTGTAATCTGGGTAGGAGGTAGAAGGTCTGAAGTGATAAAACACTGGAATTCTTATCTTTGCTCCAAGTCTAACACTCTTTCACCTATAGCTCTACTCAAGTACTTGAAGATTTTGTGTCAGACTCCATAGAGAATAGAAAAATACACAGCTTGGTACTCATCCTCAAGTAGTTTGCAGTTCAGTTGAAAAGATAAAATTTTCCCACGTGAAGCATTTTAAAAACATTTCGGCACTGACTACAATTTGCTTTAAAGTTGGTTACTGGAGATATACATATAGGTTAAAGCAATACTACATTCTGAAATTTTAAAAATCTATTTCTAAGTAAAACCCAATCCCCTGCCATAGAGTTAATTCCGACTCATAGTGGTCCCCGTTGGGTTTCCGAGGCTACAGTAAATCTTTATGGAAGTAAATTAGCCTGCCTTCCATTCACAGAGTGGCTGGGGGGTTTGAACTGCCAACCTTCTGGTTAGCAGTCAAATGCCTTAGTCAAGGCACCACCAGATCTCCTTCTAGAACTTACTATAGAAGAATAAGCCAATTTCCAAGTAGTCTTTGCTTTATTTTAAAATTCCTTGTTATAGGTTTTCTGAAGTCTCCAAAAGTTTGTGATATTGCATATAATAATATGCTTATAAGTTTATAGTCCTTTTATTTATGCAATTATGACTTATTTGATACTACTTTAAGTTTTGTTCAGTGAAATAGGGAAAATATGTTCAATTTGTGCCAGAAAACCTACCAGGGGTCAGGCAATCTAGATTATTGGCTATTGTAAACTGGCAAATTATACATATATTTAGGAATCTTGTCTTCTGAGAATTCATATTTAAAAATAGCAATTACACAGTTTGAGATGGAGCTCAGTAACAAGATAATATCAGACAAAAAAAGTAATAATCGAGGAGTCTAATTTCACAAATTGTTTTTAATGTTTCATTTTTCTTCAAAAAAGAAATAAGAGCAAATTTCTATTGTTTTGGGTCAAAATGGCTAAAGTATGAAGAGAAGTTAACCTTTTATGATGAGGGATCCATTTTACATTCCTGTAAGTATTATTGCTCAAAAAATGATTAATAACACTGATCACAGTGCCAGAGGGTGGGAGAATATAATCTGACACCAAGCAAAAAGTGTTACTAAACAAATTTTTGTGGATAGTGGCCATTAAATTGATTCAGACTCATGGCAACCCTAAGTGTGTAAAGTAGAATTGCTCCGTAGTGTTTTCAAAGTTGTGACCTTTCAGAAGCAGATTGGCAGGCCTACTTAACAAATATTTAAGTGTGAAAACATGTGCTAAGGACTGTACAGAAACACTAGAAATCTGATAAAAGAGTTCGCATTGTTTTGTCAGGATGAGTCTGAACTATAGAAGCACACACAAGATAAGCCCTCTGAGCCTTGTGCAGTGGCCCAGGAAATGGCTAATGATGAAAACCCAATGACTGATGACTGGAAATGACGAAAAGGCCCTTTAGCTTTGCTTGTTGCCAGTGTTGATGGGAAACTGTGGTGGAGAACAGGAAGAGTGGGACCAGCATCTGAAGGAACAGCATGCACTTCGGTTGGCGAAGCAGAACTGGCCAAATGCCCACTGGGAATCCCTGTCAGTTATTGTAATAGGGGCAGAGATATGAAAGTTTTTTCAGGGAACAGAGAGAAAATGAACTAAGAAGCAAGAAGGGAGACTGGGAACAAGCGAATTATTTACTGAAGGACAAAGAACTTACACTTTCTTTATTAAATTTCCAATCTTTGGTGCAGATAGAGTCTTTCTAAGTGTTTGGAAGGAGTAAATGACAAAATTTTCACAATGACAAGCTGTTATGTTAAAGGTAAAATGGGCTTGTGTTCAGGAGCTACTTGAGTCATGGAAGTTCATTTGAACTACAGTCCACTGTATTATGGAATTTTGATTATATTAGCAAAGAGCATAAAATAATTACATGTTATGCTGATGATGCTTTTCTTTTGAAGAGTTATAAGCCTTCATTAAAATCTTGCAAATGTCAGTAATGAAATGAATATAAAATCTTTCAAGTGAATTGCTCTGGTTATTTATTTATTTATTTATTTATTTATTTATTTTTGGTATATATGTAAGGAACAAAAATAAAACAGATATTTAAACAACTATGATTTCATTTTCTTTAAAGCAATTTTCCTTTTCTCATTCTTACTCAAAAGTCCACATGAAGACAAGAAATGCATTTAGAAATGAGTTGTTAAGTATGATAATTTTCTTAAAGTCACAGTACTGAGCTATGCTCAATTCTGTAAAGTTCTATTTCTCTGAATGTTTAAACCTGTGAGTTTATAGCACACTCAGTGTTTGAGTAAATCAGGAAGTTGTCATCATCAGACCTAAGCTGTGAAGATTTTCTTAGAAAAGATAAGTATGAAACAGTACAGAGCGCTAATGGGGAAGTGGCTGGCTTTCTAAGGAGCTCATGGAAGATGAAGATTCTAGAGCTAAGGAGGTTCAGAACAAACATGTCACAGGTGACACCCTCAAAATGGTAAAAACTAGTATAAGCACTCTGTAAGGGAGCCACAGCTACAATGTGACAGGTCTAGTCAGGAGGTAGGAGCACAGATCTGCACATGGAAGCAGTAAGACTTGCCACCTTACGATGGAACCCCTGAGACTATGGCCCCTAGCTGCCCTTCAGGTCTGGAATTGAGCCCACTCCTGTGGCTTCCAGTCAAAAAAGGACAAGCATGTGAGCTGAACATTTACATTAGGTAGATTCACTCCTTGGAGAGAGCAATCATGGGAGAATAAAAGCACTGTGTATGCACAGGGAGAGAGTCTGGGGGGCAAGAGTGCATGGGAGGGAAGGATATAGGGAAGAGGTGGTTATGGGGAGGAAGTGGGAGGAGAGCTATTGCATTGTGGGAGATTACAATCAATGTCATAAAAAAAAAGGTATATGTGAATTGTTGTATGGAAGACTGATCTGCTCTGTAAACTTTCACCCAAATCACAATAGCATTTTTAAAAAAAGGGTTTCTCCCTTAAGTAGAAGTGGCCTCTTCCTGGCCATGATCAATGTAAGGTTCTTGGGTAAAAACAAGGGAAGCCCATAAGATATTAAGCTCAGTGTCAGCTTGCTACTATATATTTCAGTTGTACAGAATGAAGTCAGGGTATGCAAGCACATTTAAGGGAAGACCTTGACAGAAATTATGAAGGATATAGACTTTGAACAAGGGAAGACTTGATGACATCCCAACTAGTGGGCATACATTGTATAAGTGTCAACACCCTCTTTTTTCATTTTGTGATAATTTCAGATACTCTATTTCATCATTTCTTCCATTCTTTTCAGCTACTCTATGTTCAAGAGCAAGTTTTATAGTTTCTTATATCCATTTTGGTCTTTCCTACCTTTCTAATCTTTTAAATGACCTTTCACTTTTTTCATGTATGATGTTCTTGATGTCATCTAGAATTCATCTGGTCTTCAATGGATGTCTTGAAAAGACAAAATAAAGTTTTATAATGAAACATGCAAAGACCTGTAGTCTGCAAACCAAAATGTAAGACCATACTAGGCATTACTCAAGAAGAAAAAACCGAAGAAAAAGTCAAGCCTTGAGATGAAATATTGAAGGATTCTAGGGGAAAAATATTGAAAGATATAGGAAACATCGAAAGAAGATGGAAAAAATACACAGTCACTGTATCAAAAAGATTTGGTTGATGTCTAACCATTTCAGGAGGTAGCATATAATTAAGAATTGATGATATCAAAGGAAGAAGTTCAAGCTACTGTGGAATTCTTACAAATTCCAATTGGTAAGAAACAAGCTTCCAGGAATTGATGGATTCCAATTGAGACCATTCAACAAAAAATGCAATGCTGGAAGTGCTCACTCATCTGTGCCAAGAAATTGAGAAGACAAGTACCTGGACAACCAACTGGAAGAGAGCCATGTTTGTGTCCATTCCAAAGGAGAGTGAGCCAACAGAATGTGGAAATTATCCAACAATATCATTAATGTAACACACAAGTAAAATTTGCTGAAGATAATTCAAAAATGGTTGCCATAGTACATTGACAGGAATCCAGAAATTCAAGCTGGATTCAGAAGAGGATGTAGAATAAGGGATGTCATTGTTGATGTCAGATGGATTTTGACTGGAAAGAGAATACAAGAAAGATGCTTATCTGTGTTTTATTGACTATGCAAAGACATTTGAGTATGTGGATCATAACAAATTATGGATAACATTGCAAAGAAAGGACATTCCAGAACACTTAATTGTGCTCATGCAGAACCTTCCATACAGCAAGAGGCAGTCACATCTGAACAGAACAGGGGAGACTACATGGTTTAAACTTAGGAAAGGTTTTTGTCGGGGTTGTATTCTTTCACCATAGTTAGTCAGTCTATATGCTGAGCAAATAATCTGAGAAGCTGGACTATATGAAGATAATGCAGCATCAAGATTTGTGCAGGAATCATTAATAACCTACAATATGCAGATGACACAACATTGCTTGATGAAAGCAAAAAGTATTTGAAGCACTTACTGATGAAGATCAAAGACTACAGACTTCATTATGGCTTATACCTCAACATAAAGAAAACAAAAATTCTCACAACTGGACCAATAATCAACATCTTTATAAATGCAGAAAAGATAGAAGTTGTCAAGGATTTCATTTTATTTAGATCAACAATTAATGCCCATGGAAACAAGAGTCAAGAAATCAAACCATGTACTGCATTAGGCAAATCTGCTGCAAAAGACCTCTTTAAAGTGTTAACAAGCAAGAGTGTCACCCTGAAGACTTAGGTGTGCCTGAGTGAGGGCATAGTGTTTTCAATAGCCTCGAATGCATGGGAAAGAGAGACAATGAATAAAGAGATCAAAACAAGAATTGATACATTTGAATTCTGGAGTTGATGAAGAATATTGAATATACCATGGACTGCCAGAAGAACAAACAAATGTCTCTCAAAAGAAATACAGCCAGCAGGCTCCTTGGAAGCTAAGATGGTAAGACTTTGTCTCATGTACTTTGGCCATTTTATCAGGAGTGACCAGTGCCTGAAAAAGGACATTATGCTTGGTAAATCAGAGGGTCAGTGAAGAAGAGGAAGATCCTTAACAGGACGGACTGACACACAAGCTACAACGATAGGCTCAAACATAGCAACAATTGTGAGGATATTGCAGGGCTGAGCAGTGTTTTGTTCTGTTGTACATAGGATCACTATAACTCAGAACCTACCCAACAGCATCTTACAACAATACTATGGTTTGATGAATATAACTTATGGGGTGCTAGTTTCAGAGGGATTCAAAAGTTGGCTAAGAGAAATTTTCATAAATTTAGGTAATACATTTGGTGTGTTAATACGACATCATAAGCATAAAATTCTAACTTCTGAGTTTATGATTTGGTGCTAGCAATTCATCATTTACTTTACAGTGGACAGATTTTATAGGACAAGAGTGAGTTCTTTTGACTTTTATTATAAAGGGTCATAGGACCTAGGGATTCAATATGAAACAAATATAAAAAGATCATTGATAATTCCACAACTCTGTCATCAGGGCCTTAATTATGTGACTCAGTTTGTTGATCTGAAAAATGGCAATGATAATGTATCCAAATTGAGGGGGTTATTTTGAAGGTTTTGTGAGAAAAAATATAAGCGCTTTATTCATTGTCTGACCAGTAAACACACAATAACTATTAATATCTTTTAATGTTGTTTTCATTATTATTATTATTATTCCCGCCTCACTCATAATGCCATATATTATGCATGAATATGCTCTGGACATGCTGATTTCTGATAAGAAATCTACTGGTGCAAAAAATATTAGATAATATGAGTTATCAGTGTTTGGGTGGGTAAAAAGAATTAATGCTTTACTATTTTATCAGGAGCTCTGGTGGCGTAGTGCCTAAGGCATTTGACTGCTAACCAGAAGGCTAGAGGTTCAAACCCAACAGCCACTCCTTGGAAGGAAGACTAGGCAGTCTACTTCTGTGGAGATATTGCCTTGGAAATCCAAGGAGGAGGTTCACTGTGAGTCAGGACAGACTAAACAGCAGTGAGTTTGGTTTGCTTTTTTTTTTTTTAAATATTTTATCAGGGTGTCATTTAAGACACTCAGTTTTTTATTTGAAAGATGGATCCCTCAATGGCCAGCTCAAAAAGCTGTCTTGCTGAGCTTTATGTAATTAATAATAACAACCATAATAAA
This sequence comes from Orycteropus afer afer, assembly GCF_000298275.1. Lineage (NCBI taxonomy): Eukaryota > Metazoa > Chordata > Mammalia > Tubulidentata > Orycteropodidae > Orycteropus > Orycteropus afer. Next base: position 745,347 of record NW_006921790.1, read on the forward strand.
GTTATGATATAAATACAACTCAATATGCTGTATTTTCTCCCACAGAGTGGAAAAAGCCATTTGGTGCCAGAGACAATCTAAGTGTAGACCTATCATTGAGGAGGTTAGTGCCCCAAATTCTGTTTAATATTTTAAATTTCTTATCAGAAACTAGAACATGAAATTACATGATTAAATTTATTTATTAATAGAACATACACACACAAACACACATAAGCCTACAAAGGATTATGTACTGTATTAGACAGTGAGTGTATAATTTAGAACAAAACATATGTAATCCATATTTGTATGGAATTATGGCCTAGCAAAGGAATGTGAAGGAAAGGGCAGGATACTGTGATAAAGAATAGCAAGGCAACTCCTCTTAGTATAGTCAGAGCCAAAGTGAGGAGGATTAAACCGAGAGTTTAGGAATGGAGTGGCCATTCTAAGAGATGATGTCTTGTTACCTAGTGCTACTGAAATAGAAATGTCAAAAGTGGTGGCTTTAAATTATAGAAATTTATTTTCTCACACTTCAGATGGCTAGATGTCTGAATTCAGAGTGTGGTTCTAGGGGGAGGCCCTTCTTTGTCTAGTTCAGCATCTAGTAGTTTCTGGGAGTCACTGGGTAGCACAAATGGCTAAGTGTTCAACTAGTAGCTGGAAGACTGGTTGTTTGAACCCACCCAGAGGTACCTTGGAAGGCAGGCCTGGTGATCTGCTTCAAAATGGTCACGGCCTTGGAAACCTATGGACAAGTTCTACTCTGCACATGTGGCCAAGAGTTGCAATTGACCAGACAGCAACTAACAACAACAATAACAACAACAGTAGCTGTTGGCAGTTCTTGGAGTTCCTGGGCTTGTAGATTCCTCTGCCTCCACTGTCATCAGTTAGTGTCTGTCTTTTCCCTATTTGTCTATGCTGCTCCTTGTAATTCAGAAGTGATTAGGTTTAGGACATACTGTACACTGATATGGCCTCATTAACAAAACAAAAAAAATCGTGTTCCACAGAGATAGGTTAAGATTTGAATATATACTCTGGGTAGACACAATTAAATCCATAACAACTGACCAAAGAGCTTTTGGGGCAGTAAGAACCAGGGGCCCCAAAGCCCCAGGCAGCGACACAATTCAGTACTGGTAGATCGCTGGAGATGTATTTGCAGGCCTTTGCAGGTCATGCTCAACATGTTACACAATATTAAAGTACTCTAGCGAACCTCTGAAAAATTTAAAGCTGGGATGAGAGGATCCCATTTATATTTTGTAATGATTATTACTGCTGTTCTCATAGGTCATGAATGGAAGACAGGGTAAGATAGAAACAGTAGGAGGTCATTGCGGTGGTCCAAGCAAAAGGCAATGGGAGTTTCAACTAGGGAGAATAGAGCTGAAATTGAGAGTGATAATAGTTATGAGGCAGGATAAGAAAAACTTGGTGATATGAGGGAAACAAAGAAAATAAAACAATGTAGAGTAGGCCAAAAGTTTTTATCACTGGATGACTAATGATGTGATTCTATTAGATAGGAAAGACCTGACACAGAAACATATTTGTAGGATGAGATAAAATCTTCAGCACATTATGTGAGCATTCAGGTCCTCTTTGGTCAGGCTTTCGCCTTAATACTGCCTAGAGGAGCACCCCATTTTTTGGCTCATGTTTGCTTCTACACAACAATACTTTTGAGGAATGCCCCTCCCTGGATGGGGCTGTTCCTGGGTTCTAGGTCTGAAAGCATAATCTAAGACTGGACTTGATTAAGAAGAAGGAAAGTCAAAAGAATCAGTTCATCCCAGAAGATTTCTAGAATAATTGAGACTTTTATTCCAGATTTAATTAACACAATTGAGGCTAGGTATAAAACAGGCCAGTAAAGTGATACAAGAAAAAATACACAGACAGTTTCTTAAATATATTTTTCTCTGTCTAGGAGCTTTAGTGAAAAATCATTTTTTTAAAGGTGCACTGAAAATTTTGAAATATCAAAAAATTATTTCTACTCACTAAAAAATCATAACAAGTCTATGGCAGAGTCATGTTCAACTGCTGGCAGGTCACATGCTGCAGGAACAGGACAGAAATAGAAGTTGTAGGACATGTTTCTGTCCACAGAGAGAAGTTGCAACTAGAGGAAGTGCCTGTTAGAGATTTATTTTTGATTAGGTGCTAATTCATAGCAGCGCTGATTCAATTGGTAAAGTAAAAGGTCAGCAAAAATGGGCAAAGCCCTCAATGAGAAGGACTAACACAATGGCCAAAACAATGGGCTCAAGTATATCAATGATTATGAAGATGGAACTGGACAGAGCAACATTTTTCCATTACACATGAGGTCACCATGAGTTAGAGTTTGTTTACATTAATTAATTGGTGTGGGCAATAGCTCATGATTGATGAAATGCTTTATTTCTATGATCCAATATGATGATAAACATAAACTACATGATACATATTAAGAGTCCAGCAGGAAACAAATGCATAACTGCAAACTGATATATATCCTGAATTGAATGAATGAAAAGTTATTCACTCATTCATCATATTTTGCACTACCACTTAACAGCTGTGTGTCTTTGGGCAAATTCATGATTCCACTGAGCCTCAGGTTCTTCATCTATAAAACAGTGATAAAAATAGTACCTCTTTCATAGGCATTAGTGAGCATAACATGCAGTAATAAATCTGAAGCATTCAGTATGTAGGTCTTAAAGTAATTTAGTTAGTAGTTGTGGTTGTAATAGCAATAATAGAAGCAGTAATGCATTAATACTAGCAGTCACTGCTGCAGGATCTTATTCATTCACCAAAAGTTGATTTGTTGTTGTTGTTGTTATGTGCTGTCGAGTCGGACCCGACTCATAGGGACCCCTCCTTGGGTTTCCAAGGCAGTATCACTATGGAAGTAGATTGCCCCATCTTCCTTCTGAGGAGTGGCTGGTGGGTTTGAACCACCAGCCTTCTGGTTAGCAGTCAAATGCCTTAGCCACTATGCTACCAGAGCTACTACATACAATTTCTTGGGTGTGATGACTCCACAGTAATCATAGGCAAAATCAGATAGGTTTTCAGCCAGACTGACTCTTAAGAGTGGAAAACCAATTTGCCTATTTCTTTCCTCCTTGAAACTCCTAATGTAATTCTGGTTTTCACAAAGACATACCTAATGTAGTTCTGAATTTCAGAAGGAGCTCCCTATAGATTCTTGGTTATATATTTTAATGATCACCTAAGGTCCACGCATCAATGACTAAATGGAGGATGATAACATATAATGATCAGGTGAATATCAGTGTGTTATCATTGGAATAAAGCCCAAGTTCATTAGTATGGTGTGGTGCTTTAAAATCTGATTCTAAACTAATACTTTGTCTGATTCTCCTGACAGTACTCCCGTGTTTTGCCCTGAATGAATTTCCCCTATCTCAGCATTGACAAATGCCATCAATTTTGCTATAATAACACAATTTAAAAATTTAAGAACTTTACTTTCTTTGCAAACACCTCTCTTTATCTTCTTATACCCCATCTGAAAGTAATTTTTTCTGCTTCTGAAAATCTCATCACAACCTTTCTTTAACTTCTCTCTTACCAATATTTATATATATTTTTAAATTTTGTTATATAGTTTAATACCAGAAACTTTGTAATTAAACTCCTTGAGTTAATTGTCTAGCTTCCTCCATATATTAGGGGAATAACTTTGAATTTATCTAATGTATTAAGACTTAGTTTTCTTGTAATCTAAGGATAATAATATGTTTCCAAATAGTATTGTCCAGAGGATTCAAATACTTTATGTAAAGCACTTCACACCTGATATTGCTCTTACACTGTCAGTCGTTATCTCCCAACAAGACAAGACAACGTTTGAGGCCATGATCAATATCTGTTCTTTGCATAAAACTTGGCATATTGTTCACACATTACAAATATCTGCTGAGTTAATAAGTAACATACAAGAATCACAAAACTGACTAGTAGGTATGGAACACTGGAAGTCAAGATAGTGTGCTCACCCCTAATAAGCCCAAATCAGTAGTTACTGTCTGTGTTTGGGGGTATTTCCAGACCTTTCAAAAACTTCTTGAGCAAAGTTCATTAATGCAATCCCTAGACATCACAGTTAAAAAAAAAAAAAAAAAAAAAAAGTTCACCTTCAAGAGAAAATGAAACCAAAAATAAGGAAAAACAATCTGTTGTTATGTACCATTGAGTTGGCAGCCACTCCTTGGAAGGAAAGTTGAGCAATAATAAGGAAAAACAAACTAGGAAGGTCTAATTCCCTTCTTAGAAGCCCATGACTGGGAAGAAAACATGGACATCCTTAACTGAGTCCATTTTCATTATAATAAATTCTTCCTCAGAGAATGACTCTCATTGAAGCTACTGGGAAGAGAGTTAATGGGAATCAGTGTAAGTATGGTCTTATTTACAGAAAAAAAAGAATTCAACAGGAAGAAATGGCAGAATAGCCTGAAGACAATGTGAAAATTCTAGGTTTCTGCTAATGTTTAAAGGTGGTGTTGGGCCAGCTCATGCATAATGGAAAGAAATGCTGTACCGTTTCCACGATCAGTTGTGTATCAGAGCATTGTGATTCATAGGGTTTTTATTGACTGATTTTTTAGAAGTAGATTGCCAGACCTTTCTTTCCTAGTCCGCCTTAGTCTGGAAGGTCTACTGAAACCTGTTCGACAACAGAGTAACACACACACCTCCACTAACAGGTGAGGAGTAGCTGCACATGAGGTGTGTTGGCGAGGAATCAAACCCAGATCTCCTGCATGGAAAGAGAGAATTCTACCACGGAACCAGCAATCTTATGTTTAGAGCTGGTATGATTATAATCCATTGATATATTATCCCACTAACTCTGTAGTTAAGGGCTAGTCACCCATATGTGGAGGAAACCCAGAAGATGCAAGTATCTAATTGGTACCCTACTGAATATACTTTATGGGCAATTCATTTCACTTGGATGAATGATTCTTCATTCATGAATGATTCATGCCCAAGATTCATCAAAAATCAGTTCCATTCTGTCTTTGGTTTTACTTTAGCTCCATTCCTTATTTTCCCCATGCTTTCCTTCCCTAAATTAGCTTTTCTCACAACATCCCTCAAAGGTAGAATCACTCCCAAATAAAGACCTTTTGAAGAATGGAGAAGGAGAGGTGGTTATTTTTCTTCTCCTCTTTTCCTCATCTCTTGACATGTCGATTCACTCTCAAATGATAAATGATGAGGTGCCCGGCCTCTTTTGTCACTGAATGTGAAGATCCATCACCCTGCATCTTGGGCTTGCCAAAGAAACTGATTCCATAGCAATGCATAACAGGGTACACGTCTACCCCTGTTATTTCTTCAAGGAGACACCTTGATGGTAGCAGTCTTCACAATAAAAAACAACTCAGGGTGGAGCCAAGGGTGAAAAAGATCGATTCTTACAGAAATTAGTATGGCGACTGACTTGGGATGACAAGCAGGGCAGTGTCAGGGACAAAATGGCAGTTATTCTTTCAGCTCAGAAAGGCCAGGGCACCTGATGCCACACTCCATCAAAGGCTGAGAAGCAGCATTGTTCTCTGAAACTGACTTCCTGACTGCTGTTTCTCAACTATGACTGCTTTAACATCTGTCTGTATTGAGCAGGGCCAGTCCTACTACCTTGAGAGAGTTGTAGGTCTCACATAAGACATAGATTGAACATTTATGTTTGTGAAAAGAATTTCCATAGCATCCTAGCTCAAAAATCTGAAATTATGATGATTAGCATAATCTTCACCCCATAAAAGGGACCTGAGACTCAAAGAAACCTGTTTAGTGCCAAGTGCCATGCTAGATGTCATACTCATATTGCAACTCAAATTTTTGTAGTTGACATTCTAACTCACAAATATATTCTTTGTAGAATGTATAGTGTTTGTGTTCATTGTAAGTATAAAATTTTAGATCTGTGATAAATTATTCTACCATTTTCAAATTACACAGTAGGAAACTGAGTCAAAAATTGTGATAATTTGCTTAACAGCAAAATATAATATGAAATGGAATCTGTGGGTTGTGCAAATGGACAGCACACTCAGCAGCCAACAGAAAGACTGGATGACTGGATGTTTGAGTCCACCCAGAGGTGCCTTGGAGGAAAGGACTGGCTATCTAGCTCTGAAAAATTAGCTGTTCAAAATTCTATAGATCACAGTTCTACTCTGACACACATGGCGTCATTACGAGTTGGAATCAATTCAACGACAATTTAATAATATAAAATAGCTATGATATGGAATAACCTACCATCAACAACATTTATTTTGAACTTCTCAGATAAACTTATTTTGTCAATTTCTTTAGGACCCAGATAAATTCCATGCCAACTCCTAAGGAATTTGCCATCTAATGTGTCAACAATATTAATAGTTTCTTCAGAATTATTAAGTGTTCTAAGTTGTTTTGTTTTGTTTTTTTGCATCATCTCATTTTTATCTTTACAAGTGTTATTAAATTAGACATGACTTTCACTGTTTACAGAAGAAGAAACTGATGTTGAAAATGTAAATTACTTCCCCACAGTGTCTTTGGTGCTAAATGGTGGAGAAGAGATTTTGATTCTAGAGCTCATGATTTTAACATCCTGCCAACAAGAGAAATGGAGAATGATGCAAGGGATTGGCTAAATGCTTTTTGTTTGCTTCATTATAATTTATATTTACGCATTAAATTAATACTTTAACAATACTTAAGAAAAAAATACAAAAAAATTAATTCTGCAGTGTTTTGAATCCTATTGCTGTTGTTTATGTGATCTTGGTAAGCAACAACAGAATTAAAAACAAAACAAAACAAAACAAAAAAACTTCTGTAAAAATCTGCCCTTCTGATCTCCCATGGTTGATTATTATAAGCACTGTATCTACCTCATGTAAATGTTCACCTCATACAACAGTCTATTGTTTGGCTGGAAGCCAAGGCAGTATTTGCCAAGGGTGATAGCTCAGAGGGCAAGAATGCACAGGAAAGAAGGACACAGGGAAAAGGCAACCACAGGGAGGAAGTGGGAAGAGAGTTGTTACATTATAGGGATTGCAATCAATGTCATGAAAAAAAATGTGAATGAACTGTTGTAAGGAAGATAAAGTTGTTCTGTAAACTTTCACCCAAATCGCAAAAAACAAACAAAATGAAACTCTAAGACTTGGTTCTTAGTCTGTCATATATGAAGAATAATCTTCTTTTACCTGCTTTATAGCTTTGCTGCTAGTCAAATTAAGGTCTATTTTTAGCGTATTCATTATAGGAAGTGTTTCTATAGCTGTTACTATCATGTGTGTTTGTGTTTTTTTTTTAAAGGAGACACAGTTATTTAAAAGTGGGATCACATTTAGAGTTTGCTCCTTTAATTAGTATATCCAAAGTGTATTAGATAATCTTGTAAGGTGAAATACTAAGATATCACAATAATTCCATGGCACCAGCCTAAGAATTAGTCTGGTGCTCTAATTCTGAAAAATCAGCCACTGAAAACCCCATGGAGCACAGTTCTACTCTGATACACGTGGGGTACCCATGAGATAGAATCAACTTGATGGCCACTGGTTTTATGGCTAAGTTCAGTTTTAGTAGGTCCCAGGGAGGCCTCTGAAGCCCCTCAGTAATGAGTCAGGTGATCCAGGAAGTGACTTACAATTTTAAGTCTGACTTTTGGTACCAAATGGCAAGGTAAAATCATTTGAAATAAGGACAGTCGTATTACCTACACTTTATAATTGTTTTACAGCTTTAGGAAACTAGTTGGCTTCAGTCAACTTAGATTAATTATGTTTTAAAGATCTTTCAGTTTTCTCAGAACACCTTAAAGGCCCTGTATAAATGAATTAGGAGTGACAGTTTCTCTTCTATGGACTATGCAGTCACATTCTTGTCTTGGCTGGTCCATGTTAGGTAAGAACTGGGGAATACAAAGCAGCAGCATGTCCTCACTGTTTACACTATAATTATTCTGAATTCCCCCTTTCCTTTGTGAAAGTTTAACATTGCCAGAGAGGGCAGAAAACATTTCTGAAATACAAAACTGAGACTTCAGATAATGATAAATTGTTTCTCAGCAATATTATTCTGTGAAGTTATTTAAGAGTGTTTACCTGATGGCCCTTGTGCAGGAGGATTTTACACACAAATTTACAGATTGAATGGTTCTGTATTGTGTGTATGTGCATGAAATGATGTTTCCCAATTATCTCTTCACCCTCTGGGCATACTGTTGAGGGGAAAACAGCTACACATGCAAGCAGTTGGTTAAAGATGAGGGAGAAAGTCACTATACAAAATGTTCTACTTATGTTTTTAAATTAAGAAACAAACTGAAGGTCTTTTTTAAAAAAAAAAAAAAATCTCAGGCTATTGCTGGAATCAACATTTGTGAGTGTGTATATATAATACTCAGAAGGAAGACTGGGTGATCTACTTCCGTAGCAGTTTGAACCTACCAATTGCTCTGCTGGAGAAAGATGTGACAGTCTGGTTCTAGAAAGATTTATAGCTTTGGAAACTCTATGGGGCAATACTCATCTACCCTACAGGGTTGTTATTAATTGAAATCTATTGTTGTTGTTATGTGCCATAGGGTCGGACCTGACTCATAGCGACCCCTCCTTGGGTTTCCAAGGAGGTTTCTCTGTGGAAGTAGGTTGCCCAACCTTCCTTCTGAGGAGTGGCTGGTGGGTTTGAATTGCCAGCATTCTGGTTAGCAGTCAAACACCTTAGGCATTATGCTACCAGAACTCCCTTGGAATCTACTAGACAACAATATATATATCAGTTGTCATGGAGTCAAATCTGACTCATGGTGATCACATATGTGTCATATAGAAATGCTCCATAGGGTTTTTAATGGCTGATTTTTGGAAGTAGATTGATAGGTCTTTCTTCCAAAACATATATGGGTGGACTTGAATCTACAAGTTTTCTTTTTTTTTTTTTTTTAATTTCATTGTGCTCTGGGTGCAAATTTACAAATCAAGTTTGTTTTACGTTCAACAGTTCATGCATATTTGACTTCATGCCCCAATTACCATCTTCAACCATAAAAAAAAAAAAAAACTCTTCTCCTCTCCTGTCTCTGTGACTAGCCCCTCACTGTGCCCTTCTTAACCATGCATTTCTATCCATCCAACTTTCCCTCTTTGTGAGTTCTGCCCCTCTAGTGTCTCATGGCTGATTGTGCGAAGGAGTACATCTCGCTAGAGTAGGTGAGTAGTACATCAACCTTGGGTAGGTGTCCTGTATGTAGGTCTTTCTACTGTTGGGCTGAGAGCCAATCCACGGGACTGAGTCCATTTCTGGGCCCAAAGGTTATACCGTAGCCATAGTCTTGGGGGTTCCACCAGTCTCTAGCTGACAAGTAATTCTGGCCATTTTTGTGTTTTTGAATTTTGTTTCGCATTTTTCCTCCCACCCTATCCAGGATCTTGTTTTCTCCCTTTCTGAGTGGTTGGCACTGGTAGCTGGGCATAAGCTAGTTCTTCTAGTCTCAAGGTCCGAGGTTGTATAATAATGACTCATCTTATCTTTGGACTAATTGTTTCCAGATGGCTTTGATTTTCTTCACTCTTCTTTAATTCAGATGAGAGGAGACTAATAGTTGCATCTTAGATGGCTGCTCGAGAGCTTTTAAGACCCCAGTCGCTACTCACCAAAGTAGGTTGTAGAACAAGATTTTTTGCACTATATTGTGCCAATTGAGCATGATATCCCCTGAGCCTACAGTCCTGAGTTGGCAGGCCTAGTGATTCTCTCTCTCAAGGTATTTGGTTGTCTCTGAGAAGTTATTCCAACTCTGTCTTCTGTACTTCTGTAATGTATGTGGTTAATTTTGTAGCACAAGTGCGTATATAAGATTGTCGTTGTTGTTATGTGCCGTCAAGTCAGACCCGACTCACAGCGACCGCTCCTTGGGTTTCCGAGGTGGTATCACTACAGAAGTAGATTGCTCAACCTTCCTTCTAAGGAGTGGCTGGTGGGTTTGAACCACCAGCCTTACGGTTAGCAGTCAAGTGCCTTAAGCACTGATTACCTTCAGTCAAATCTGTCCTTGGTCTAGGTATATTTCTGCATCTACCTCCTCCGGATCTTCTCACCTATCTATGCATTTACCCATACTCTGGTGTTTGGTGCTAGTAATAATGCAGTATTGTGCATATACTAGTATTTTCCTCTATTGTCTATACCTTATGTGAATTTTCAGAGTCCTTCCTTTCCCCAATGTCACCATGCTGGTCACAGACTCTTCCCATACTGTCACACCCTTCACCCAAATCAACATGTGACCCCTAACTACTCCAAAATTTTCCTCCCTCTCATCCCCAGTAACCAACAAAGTGAATTTCCTTTCCTAAGTGAATATTTCCTTGACTTTTTACAATAATGGGTTCATACAATATTTATACTTCTGTGATCAACTTATTTCACTCAGCATAATATCTTCCAAATTCATCCACATTGTGAGATGATTAGTGTATTCTTCATTATTCTTTAATATTGCACAGTATTCCATTGTGTGAATGTACCATAGTTTCATTATCCATTCATCTGTTGATATATTCACAAAATGTGTATGTACATATATACAGTTGACCCTTGAACAACATGGGGTAAGGGCTACTGACCCCCAAGCACTTGATCATCCTTGTACAACTTTCGACGATCCCAAAACTTAACTACTAACAGCCTACTGTTGACTGGAAGCCTTATGGATAACTGAATCTTTTAATACAGTTCTTACCATACTAGATCTTCACACAATGACACATACATACACAACAGATAAGTTTATTAACTATACAGCATTGTGATTTTTTACTATTCATTAAATGGAAGTAAATCATTATAAATGCCTTCATCCTCTGTCTTCATGTTGAATAGGCTGAAGAGGAAGGAGGGAAAGGAAGTGTTGGTCATCCTGTCTTAGGGGCGGTAGAGGCAGAAGAGGTAGAGAAGGTAGAAGGTGAAGCGGAAGAGGGAGGCACATTCAGTGTAACTTTATGGAAATACACTGTAACTTCTGTCAGAATTTTGCTTTTTCCTTTGTTTAAAAATGCTTCTATATGGCACCAATTCTTCTTCCACCACTTGCTTTAGTTTCAGTGCCTGTATCATAGAAGGATCCATGTTGTAAAAGAAGTTAAAAGCGTTCTTGAATAATCAGAAAGCTTTTACCAGATTATCTGCTGTCAATTTGTTTTTTGGCACTGCTTCTTCTACATCTTCTTTCTCGTTGTCTGGGACTACTTCAGAAGAACTCATTTCCATCAAGTCATCTTCTGTTAATTCCTCTAATGTGGTATGTATTACCTCTTGAATTTCTCCAAGATCTGAATCTCGAAAAAAATCCCCTTATAACTGGACTAGTGCACATGAAAGCCCTGTTGTTCAAAGACCAACTGTAACTTATTTAACATTAAAGGTCAAAAGCTTATTTTATCATGAAGACTGAAGGCATTTGACTGCTAACCAGCAGGCTGGCAGTTCAAACACACCAGCCACTCCTAGGAAGGAGTGTTGGGCAATCTTCTTCGGTAGTGGGATACTGCCTTGGAAACTCAAGAAGAGGTCGTTATGAGTCAGATCAGACTCGAGGGCAGTGAGCCCCCTCCCCTCCAGGGTAAGGAGCTCTGGTAGTGTAGTGCCTAAGGTACTCGACTACTAACAAGAAGGCTGGCAGTTCAAACTCACCAGCCATTCCTCAGAAGGAAGGTTGGGCAATCTACTTCTGTAGTGATACTGCTTTGGAAACCCAAGGAGGGGTTGCTAGGAGTCGGGTCCGGCTCAACGGCCCATAACAACAACGACAACAACAACAACAACAACAAGGTAAACATTTGAGAAACAAGAATAGTCCATGGATAAGTTCAGTGTTAAAAAGGTATGTACACTCTTTTTGGCAATTATACCAAATATCCTTTCTGGAACAACATGGGTGTAGAATCTGAAAAATTGTAACAGAAAATATTACTTTTGAAGCAATTACTTGGTGAAACTCTATCCATACGAAAATATGCTATTGTATTTTCTGTACTATTAACATTAAAAGAAAATCTTTATTAATGTCAATAACCCATTTTGAACCTATTACCCATAAATTCATCCTTATTTCATTTATGTCAATCATTCTTTTAGGCTCATTCTTCCTTAATGGATGAGAACATAATAATAAATTAATGTTCCATCTATAGTATATAAATTTTTTATTTGGTTCTAGATTTAAAAGACACCCAATTACCTCTAGTAATAAATTTGGTGAGAAAGTTTGTGTGTATCAACCTTTAAATAATACTGTAAGTTCTGTTAGTGTAGTGCCTAAGACACTTGACTGCTAACCAGAAGGTTGGTGGTTCAAACTAGTCACTCCTCGGGAGGAAGGTTGGGCAAACTACTTCCGCAGTGATTCTGCCTCAGAAACCCAAGGAGGGGTCACTATGAGTCAGATCCGACTCAACAGCATATAACAACAACAACATAAGTTCTTCTTAATTTTATCACTGTGCTATGCTTAAGAATCATATTATTCTTTATGTTCTCACTCTGCTCATGTCTTCAATATTGTAGCTAAAGCTCAGGAGACTGAGATAAGACGAAGGCAAAGTATCATAGTCAGAGAGACAAGAAACATTTTTCTACACACTTATTTTTGCAATTGTATAATAAATCCATTTATATAATGGGATTGTACTAATAAATAGTATGTTAAATTTTCCTACTGTGGAAATAACTTAGAAAGAATGGAAATCTCATCTATATAAAACCTGGGTGAATAAACTGTTTTGAAGTGGATAGCCTGGGGAAAAAAAAAAAAAAAAGAATCAGCTCTTCAAATTCTTTCTGCCGCTCTTTCTGTCTTTCTCACTGGAAAATCCAGCTTTGTCTCTTTGACCTAATAGGTCCCCAGTGTGTCTCATTTCTATCAGTGAATGATTTAGAGGGAATCTTCAGAGGTTTGCTGGTCACTAATTTAATCAGGTTTTTTTGATTACATGCAGCTCCTATTTTAATTATGTCATTGTCTCTTATATTAGGGATATTGCCTGGGGAGCAAGGTGATGCAGAATGTCACTTGGTTGCCCTTCTTCTGTGTAATGCCTTGAATGAAGTGAGCAGTCTCTTCCCAGGTGCCAGGGTTCAGTGAAAACTCCAGGGCAGCCATTGCCAATGAGACAGTCTGACTCCCAAGGAGCAGCAGTTGGTACAAGACTGTAACATCCTTTGTTGAAGAAGACTACTTTGCAGTTGGAATTAGGAATATGGCCTGCATTTGTTTGTTATGCTATTTTTAATATGTGTAGTTTCTATTATGGTCGAGAAAGTTTTACCAGTTGCAGTCTAGTTGACCCTAGCTCATGATGAACCCATGTGCTGTATAAGGTTTTCCATGGCTGTTTTGTTTTTCTTTTTCAGAAGTAGTTTTCCAGGCCTTTCTTCCAAGACACCTCTGGATGGACTCAAACCTCAAACCTTTCAGTTAACAGATGAGCACTTTAACCATTCATACTACCCAAGGACATAAAGAAATATCCTTTATTTATTCAAGTCCTAGTGATTTTGTGTATTTTCTTAAGCAGTGGATACCCTATCAGCAACTACTACCATTGTTGATATGTATCTTCAAGTCAGACCCAACTCGTAGCAACCCCTCCTTGGGTTTCAGAGGCGGTATCACTACAGAAGTAGATTGCCCAACCTTCCTTCTGAGGAGTGGCTGATGGGTTTGAACCGTCAGCCTTATGGTTAGCAGTCAAGTGCCTTAGGCACTACGCTATCAGAGCTCTACTACTACCATTGTTGTTGTTGGTTGTTATGTGCCATCAAGTCGGCCCCGACTCATAGCGACCCCTCCTTGGGTTTCCGAGGTGGTATCACTACAGAAGTAGATTGCCCTACCTTCCTTCCCAGAAGTGGCTACTACATTAGGATCCAGATTTCTGACATTTAAAGAGGGCCTTTGCTTTTGAAAAGATTGAGATTGCTGCTCTAAAAGCCTTGTCAATAACAGAAATTGGTGATGCCTAGGGACTTATAAATTAACCTAAGACATGAATTTACAGACAAATTAGAGGGTGTTAAGAGCAAAAGTAACCCATTATTTGCAAATGAATGCCCAAAGTCAATGATTAAAATGCAATACAGTATTGATTTTCATGACAAAATGTTTAGTTAGGGTCAATAGTAGGGTAATTTTGGTACTTAAACACTCAAAGAAACTAATAGTCATGGTGTTTACCAATCAATTAGCTAGTGATTTAGTTAGAAAGCTTGCTTTTGTTCACTTGAAAATTTTCACCAACTGAAGACACTCTTTTTTTTTTTTTTTAATTGTGATTTGGGTGTGAAGACTCTCTGTTGGCTATTCCTTGACAGTTTTCATAGTTTGTTGTTTCTTTCCTCTTTCCTTCTTTCCCTGCTGCCCAGCTTTGCATAATCATCTGTGTATTGACACCTTTCTGGTGTGCAAGTGGTCTTCATTCTAAGGCAATAGTTCTTAATGTAGGATCTCAAGACTAACAACATCAGTCCCAACTGGAGACTGAGAAATCCAAATCTTCAATCTCACCCCAGACCTATTAAACTTGGACACTTGAGTGTGAACCCAGAAATCCCGGGGCTTAACAACCCCCTCAAGGGTTGCTGATGCACTGAACCAGAAATCTGGGGGGTTAACTACTCTCCCTAAGGGTTTCTGATGCCCTGAAGTTTGAGAACTGGCTCTCCAACACATGAGGAACCCTGAGGGAACCTGGAAGAAGACTGTGCCTTAAGGCCTGTGAAAGCTGTGTTTATATGGGCAGAGTGAAGAGAAGATCAGAAAATACTTGGGACCTATAGGAGAAAATAAAGATGTTCAGACTGAGGGCTGATTCTCTAAACTGCTGTGGAAAACTGATACTTTGATGTGGTCAGAGACCAGGAGCCCCCAAATAACTAACAAACCTGTTGGTGCTCTTGTTGTCCTTTACCAGCAGAGCCTAAATATTGATTTATTGGGAACTGAACACTTTTGTGTTGCATTTGCCCCTCAGATGGGAGGAAAATTCAGATTAAAATTAAAGGATATATGATTTCTATATAATGGAAACTCCAGGAATGGGCCCAGAAATGTGATATAGAAGAAGAGGAGTCCAAACAAATATTTCCTAATTTATAATTTGGTGACTCTTGAGGAGCCCACCATACAATAATATGTAGTGGAAAGAACATGGCCTTCATGATCCCAGGAATCATTTTAGCTTCTCTGTGCCTTTACTGTCCTTCAGATTTTAGTAGAAAAGTAACTTACAGTAGATTGTTTTTGTTAGCTGCCTTGAGTCACCCCAGACTCATGGTGACCCCATGCACAACAGAACTAATAACACCTGGTCCTGGACCATCCCCATGATCATTTGTGAATTGGATCTTTGGGATTCATAGGGTTTTTATTGATTGATTTTCTAAAGTAGATTTCCAGGCCTTTTTCCTAGTCCATCTTCAGCCAGAAGCTCCCCTGTAACACACAAGCCTCCACTGTCAGATGGATGATGGCAGCATATGAAGTGCATTGGGCAGAAATTTGACTCAAGTCCCTCACACAGAAGTCCAGAATTCTGCCCACTGAACCACCAGTGCCCTCTTACATGAGGTAAGCAATAGATACTTTAGTGATAGAGTATCACTTGATAATTTCATAGATTTTAGAATCTACCAATCATGCTAAACACAAAAGCATGTTATAATGATATCATCTAAACCAATTAACTCCTGAGGTGTTAATCCTGTCACAACAGGGAGTTAGATCCATAAGCATTTATTGAAAACTTTTCTAGGTATTGTGGGGAATCTAAAAGAAGTACAAAATATAGTCTCTGCCATCAAATAATTTTTAATCTCAAGACAAGACTGATGGTACAAATGAGACCAAATTCAATATAGCATAAAAATAAATACTAAAGTGTAGCCTAGGAAGTCTATAGGATATTAAACGAGGAAGAGATATTTTGAGAGAACCTTTTGTATTTGCACCACAGCTTATTTCATATATTTATGCTAACCTGGTCCCCTGGTCCCAGAGCTAATGAAGAGTCAGCTTGTCTTTGCTCATGCTTAACCATTTGTCCAAGAAAATTTAAATTGTAATCATCAGCAGGAAATATTGAATGTGCACTGCATAAAAGTACCATTTCACAGCATCTTCAGTAATCATTGACAGAGAGAAGGAAGAAAGAAAGGCAGGGGGAGAGAGGGAGGAAGAAAAAAAGGAAGAAAAGGAGAAAGGAAAGGATAGAGGGAGGAAAGGAGTAAGGATATATAGAAAGCCCTTATCTCTGCCACATTTCTAAGTGTTTAATTTATGCCTTGCATAGTAGTATGGGTTGTGCCTGATAATTTGATTATATTATTATATATAACATTAAAATATCAGTTCAGGGCATCTTCTGGCTGCTCCTGTAAACTGTTCAGGTGTATATGGATAATACAGAAGGTGAGAAAGAAGATAAAAAAAAAAGCATATAAATAAATTTTAAAAAACCACCCCAGCAAACTGTAAATTAAAATTAAGTGCCTTAGAAACCTCGAGGAAAGATGCAGGGTAGAGGATGGGTATCAACAATGTCTGATTGCATTCAAGCCTGACCCTGGTTCCCTGAAAAGCGTTGCTGGGATTTGTTCAGGTCACCAGTGGGATGGAAATGAGCCTCTGTGCTGCTTCTTCACACATCCGGATTTAATAGACTTTTTTCCACTGATAAAAGACCACTAATGAGTTCATTTTCAAGCTATTAAATTGGCTATAATAGCTAGTTCCACTGATGATTGCGCGGAGACCTGCTGGTCACAGTGGGTTTTGTCTCATTGGGTTAACTGTTTGTTGTCCTGCTGTAGTGATATAAACAACATGGTGGAAAAGGCTGCATGCATGGGAAGAAGTAGAATGCCATCTCACCCAGCCTGTCTGCCTCAATCTCCTTGTTTTATGTTCTTGTGCCTGAGAATTGTATATGAGGGCCTTACACTTTTGTGAGAGAGGCACTGATTCAGTGGTAGTATTCTCACCTTCCATGTGGGAGACCAAGATTCAATTCCTGGTCAATGCATCTCATGTGCAGCTACTACTAAACAGATTTCAGTGAAACTTCCAGACTAAGCCAGACTAGGTAGATGGGACTAGAGACCTACTTCCAAAAATCAACCAGTGAAAACTATATGGATCTCAATGGTCCAATCTGCAGGCAATCGTAGGAATAGCATAGGACCGGGTAGGGTTTCATTTCAGTTCTATGTAGAGTCACTGTGTAGCTCAAAGGCAGCTACCAATAATACTAACCCTTTTCTCACCTCTCTTACACTGGTAAAATTGCTGAAGTATTTCTTTTCTTATTACAAATTGTTTCAAACCAGAGTTTGAAGCCAGTGTACTGCTGGTACACTAAGAATGGCTTGATACTACCTTGAATGTTCTGAGATTACATGCCCTCATAAATGTCTTCTTAAAAAGCCATAAAAAAACTCAAACTCAGTGCCATCAAGTAGATTCAGACTCATAGCAACCCCCAGTGGGTTTTTGAGGCAATTAATCTTTACAGAAGTAGATTACCTTCCTTCCATGGAGCGGCTGGTGGGTTTGAACCACTGACCTTCTGATTAGCAGCCAAAGGCCTTACCCAATACAACACAAAAGTGCCTTTAAAAAGCCAAGTGTATGGGATTTTGTCTATAATATTAAAAGATAGAGTGCCAAGAAGGAAACTTCAGGAGTTCCTGGGTAGTGCAAACAAATAATGTGCCTGGCTGCTAACAGAAAGTTTAGAAGTTTAAAATCTATCCAGAGTTTCCTAAGAAGAATGGCCTGGCAATTTATTTCTGAAAAATCGACTATTGAGGGAGGAAAAAACCCTCGGGAGCACAGTTCTACTCTGGGCAGGGGTGGGACAGAAAGACAGGACACATCATTTGGATATTTTCCCTTTTAATTGGCTTGCTAAGGCACATGGGTATAGCTATAATCAGTATATTAGGTTTGTGTGGATGGGGGCAAGTTTGTAGCTGTAATGAGTTTTATACACCGAGTGTCCATAGTCATTATAATGCATGCAATTAGTAAGTAGCCTCTCCAGGTGTCTGGCTTAAATACACTTCTCCAGCGTTTAAAGGGAAATAATTAATAGCAGGGCCACTCAACAGCCTCAGTTCTGCCCTTTTCATTATGATTTTAGCAGGGCGTCTCAGATCAACCCATAATGCTTTCATTTATTATAATTTTGTTTTTAGCTATTTAGTCAAATGTGCCCAGAGACCTTCAAGCATGGGCAACCACAAACTGAAATGGATTGCTGAATTTTTTTATTATTATTATTATTACTGCCTGTTTTCCTTCTTAAGATTGTTTTATTATGAGGTGCCAATAGGTCAGAGACATTAAATTGCACAGTGATCAACTGTAATATGCAGCAATTAATGAGTGTGGTCTCATCTTAAATTGGATCGTGGCTATGCTCTGCAATGACTGTTGGCCACCTCATATAAGCAGAGCCAGCTTCATTTCTATTGATTTCATAAATGTCCCTCAGAAGCAAAGCTGAATGAATGTCTTGGCCTCACTCACGGTGGTGGAGCTGTGCACCGTTGGACGTGGGCTCCGTATAAACCAAATTGAATCCACTGGCATCAAGTTGATTCTAATTCATAGGAAGGATATAGGGTGGAGTAGAACTGCCTCATGGGGTTTCCTAGACATAACCTTTACAGAAGCAAACTACCTCATCTTTCTCCCCCAGAACGACTGATAGGTTTGAACTGCTGACTTGTTGGTTAGCAGCTTAATGCCTTAACCACTGCTTCACCAGAACTCCTTCAAAGTCCAGTCAGGAACCTCACACTTCTAATTTAGCACAATGCCTACCACAACCAAAGCTAGACTAAACACTATTATTTTCTGCCTTCTTAAATTTCTTACTTAATTTCAGACAGAAGGGTTACATTTGTAAGTGCATTAAAAACTGTCAGCAATGTTAGGTCATCTTTGAGGCAGGCCCTAGAGTTTTGGTCTTGGATGATGTTTGAATAGAAAGAGAAGTAGATATTCTGTTTGTTAGATGACAGAATGAGACTTGACTTACCTTTGTCTCTGCTCTCTCTGATAACCCTCACTCTTCCTTCAAGATCCAAGTTTGGCTCATGTCCTTGCCGTCTGTCTAGACCCTCCCACAAGCTGTGACCACATCCTTCAGCACAACGTTCTACTCTGCACAAATTTCTCATACAGAGCTTAGGCTGTGTGCCACAAAAGTTTAAATTTCGCTTTTTCGAATACCATGAGTGACTCCAAGACAAGGGCCAGAAAGTGCATTTTGTTCACCTTTGTTCTTCATACCAACCAATGAAAACCCTCATCACAACATTCTTATGTGCAACTGATCATGTGGATGGTGCAGACTGGCAAATTCCGCTGTGCATAGTGTTGCCATGGGTCAGGAACTGACACAGTGGCAGCTAAATAACAGCAACATTCACCAGACCTAGTAAGGTGCCTGACAGTTAGTGGGCATTTAATATATGTCTTTGGAAAGAAGTGAAGAAAGGTAATTTTGAATAATTAGTACTACTTTTCTGAATAAAACAAGCTGAGAATAAAAAGAGAGAGAGAGAGAGTCAGAATACCAAGGACCTGTGAAACTGGAATCATTTTTGGGGGGCTTTCAAGAGGTCAAAGCAAAGAAGGTAGTTTTGTTCTTCTAACCTGTCTGCCCACTGCCAATCCAGGTTCACCAACGTAGGAGAGATGAAGCTTTCTCTCTGAACTCAGCATGCTACTCACAATAAGTAACGATCTTCTAATTACTTGCTTGACTCCACATTTGGTCTATGAATACCTCAAGGGGAAGAACTCCTTTTTATTGACTTACATCCTAGTATGTAACAAAATCCCTGGACATGTTATGTGCCTACCAATTTGCAAATATTTCCTACAACTTTGTGATAAAATTTTAAAGGCAAAAAACAAAGCACCAACTATAATAAAGCCATAAAAGTTTATTTAAAGTATTTGCAGGGATTTTCATAGAGATACACACACACTGGTGGTGTAGTGTCTAAGGCATTTGACTGTTAACCAGAAGGCTGGTTGTTCAAACCCACCAGCCACTCCTCAGAAGGAAGACTGGGCAATCTACTTCCATAGTGATACTGCCTCAGAAACCCAAGGCGGGGGGTCACTATGAGTTTAGTCAACTGGAGGGCAGGGAATGAGTGAACTAGTCTATAAATAAATTAACTAGACATAATGAAAGACTTAACAGATGGAGGTGAAAAGAAACAAAGCCCCGGTGAAGACTGGAAATGCTTAGAAGTGGGTTTAAGTCCTAGTTCGTGAATGTGGATTTGATATTCACTATACTTGGAGCTTTGGTGGAGTAGTGCCTAAGGCAATTGACTGCTAACCAGAAGGCTGGTGGTTCAAACCCATCAGCCACTCCTTGGAAGGAAGGTTGGGCAATCTACTTCCAAAGTCATATTGCCTTGGAAACCCAAGGAGGGGTCTCCAGGAGTCAGGTCCCACTAGATGGCACATAACAACAACAACAACAATCACTACTTGAAGTCCCTGCTTGGCATAAATGGTTAATGTACTCAACTCCTAAGCCAAAGATTAGAGGTTGGTGTCCACCTTGAAGTTCCTTGGAAGGGAGGCTTGGCCATCTACTTATAAAAATCAGCCATTGCAAACCCTGTGGAGCAGTTCCATTCTGACATACATGGGGTTGTCATGAGTCAGAGTTGACTCCATGGCAACTGGAACACACCAGCCACTCCTTGGAAGGATGATTGGGCAATCTACTTCCATAGAGATACTGCCTTGGAAGCCCAAGGAGGAGTCACTATGAGTCAGATTCCACTGGAGGGCAGTGAGTTCACCTGCAATAGAAAAGCTACTTGAACATGATTTTTTTCTTGATTCCCAGCAGATATCTTTGACTATAAAATAAAGTAAAATAAAATAAGTTAATAAAATAAGTTGTTCATCAATTAACTATTTATAAGTTGTATAAATCAAGGTACTATTGAACTTTGAATCTAAAGCCACTCTCAATCTTTGGAAGATTGCCAGGCTGGACACTAGAAGACCTTGTCAGCAATAGGGTCAGCATGGTGAATGTCAGAATTTTGATGCTTGCAATGAGGTGAAGAGCTGGTTGAGTTGCCTTCTCTTCCATCTGGTCAGACTTCTCAGCTATCTTCCCTCTGTTCTTCATACTGCCCAAGAGTAGTTCCTTTAAACAGAGATATCATCTTTCCCCTGCTTGTGAAGAAGTTTTCTGTTGCTTTCTCAATGCAATACCTCCTTGGCTACATTTCTAGGCACATCTCCATTTACCTTAGAGTAGAGTCAAACTAAACACAGTCTATTCTCTATATATGTCTCACACTGATCTCAATCTTTTCCCATCACCATACCTTTTCTCATTCTGTTTGCTCTGCCTGGAATGTTATTTTTTTCTTACCTTAAATGGTTTCATGAAGCCTTTCCTTATCCACCTTGCTTAAATTCACCTTTTCCACTTCGCTGTTATGTTAGCATTTTACTATACGTTTTTACAGGAGTTTCTAGTTTCTCATTTATTCTGGTGTTTATTAGTGAAATACTGCTAAGAGTGAAATAAAAGAGCTGTTAAAGTATAAATTTATGGTAGGAAATCGATGTACATAATATAATATTCAGAGTTAAAGAGTTTTTAATTTCTGATCACTGGCAGGGTGTGTGTGTGTCTTTATGTCTATGTGTGTTTCTAACTTACAAAGCAAAACAAAACACCAAGAACAAGTAGAATGGAGTGAGTACAGGAAACACTTCTTCATGTGCTAAGCACAGAACAGCCCCAAAGGCTGAGAAATGTTACATATCAGTTATTCTAAGTCCATTTTGGAGGCCTAGGGTAAAATGACTGCACACTAAAAGTAGCTGATCTTTTCCTTTTCTCTTTGGACCTTCAGAAAGCTAAAGGCCCATAAATCACCTTGAACTCTCAGTTGCTGCTAAAATCTGTAATACTTGGTTCTACTTTCAGATTACTCTCAGACCAAATAATTTAAGATGCGCAGACAGTGGCAGTACATTTGATCCAAAAGGGAAATGCCCTCCTATTCCTTTGGAAATCACCTGTGTAGATGATATTCTCTTTCCAGTAATTGATTTTACCCCTATTGCAGCTTCACTAATCAAGACCTACATCACTTGAGTTTCTCTCCCTTCTCTCACTACAAGTCAATTAAATGGAGGGTTTTACCCAAGTAAGAATTTTGCTTCCATACCTACCCTTCACCATCCTTGAAATAAATACATCCCCATCCATTTCCTCTCCCCTTGGAAACAAGACACTTTCTTTGTATTGACATTCTCAAGACAGGAATATGACACATACGTTAGGCTGAAGGAAAGAAGAAAAAAAAATAATTTTGCCTTTGGAGTGATTTCATCCCAGAAGTATAGGATTCATTCCAAATGACCTGGCTCAAGGTGACTTGATTTATTTTCCAAGCAATCAGCTTTTTGTTCCTCTCTTGTCCACCCTTTCCCTTCAGAGAAAAGTCCTTCAGTAATAAAGGCTATATAGAGAAGACCCTGGATACATCTGCAGTTTTCATTACTGAAAAAGTAGCTTTTATCAGGCCGGCACACTAAAAAGATCTCGTTCTTATCTCTGGGCCCTTTTTTTTCTGCTTTCATTATGTTTTTTTCACTTCTGTGCCAAGTGATGGTGGCTACCACTGTTGTTGTTGTTGTTATGTGCCATCGAGTCGAATCCTACTCATAGCGACCCCTCCTTGGGTTTCTGAGGCGGTATTACTATGGAAGTAGATTGCCCCATCTTCCTTCCAGGAGTGACTGGTGGGTTTGAACCATATGTTGTTGTTGTTGTTATGTGCCGTGGAGTCAGATCCGACTCATGGAGACCCCTCCTTGGGTTTCTGAAGCAGTATCACTATGGAAGTAGATTGCCCCATCTTCCTTCCGAGGAGTGGCTGGTGAGTTTGAACCGCCAGTCTTCTGGTTAGCAGTTAAGTGCCTTAGGCACTATGCTACCAGAGCTCCCTACCACTCCCTTTCCATTAATGGGCCCTTATTTGCCTTATTAACCCATTTGCTGCTCTTTATTAAATGTAAGGAATTAAGAAAGACCACATATCAAAGAACGATAGGGTTTTCATTGGCTGATTTGCTGAAGTCAATTGCCAGACATTTCTTCCTTGTCATCTGAGTCTAGAAGTTACACTGAAACCTGCTCACAGGCCTCAACTGATGGATGAATGGTGGCTGCATTGAGGTGCATTGGCCTGGAATTGAACCCTGTTCTCCCATATGGAAGAAGATAATTCTACCACTGAGCTACCAATGCCACAACTGATTCTGAGGATGGCTCATGACTGAGTAGCATTTCTTTTGTTTTGCAATGGGTCACCACAATTCAAGGGCCAATTTGATGCAGCTAACAACAACATAAACATACCAAAGGACTATAGAGCATATAAGAACCCTGATGCCAAAGTGGTTAAGTTTTTGATTGCTCTCTGAAAAGTTGGTGGTTCAAACCTACCTAGCAGTTTCGTGAGAGAAAGACCTGGTGATTTACTTCCATAGATTACGGCCAAGAAAACCTTATGAGGTGGTTTTACTCTGTCATATGACTTGACAGCACCCAAAACAACAACATGGGCAAGTTGAGATTCATCAAACTTCACCTGGCTAAATAGAAATGATTTTTTTTTTTTTCAGTAGTTAACTCGTGGTTTTGTACCTCCTTCGGGATTATCAGGGTCCTCCTCTTAAGTAATTTCTCTCTGCTCATTGGATTTTATGTGGTACTATTTTGTAACACCTACTATAGGTTGGGTTCCAAAGAGATCAACTCTGAGACTGAGACTTGCACACAGGAAGCTCTTATGGAGTATAGCTCCTGGGGAAAACTAAAGGAAACAACAGTGGGTGGAGGAAAGTAACAGTTGAGTTTCATTGTAGTTGCAACTGAGGCTTCACCTCTTCTCAGAAGGAGCTGGACAGCTGGGATTTGTCTGAATTCAGCCAAGGAGACTGAGTCTTCATACTTCTGCATCATCCAGTCACGGACTACTCCAGAAGAGGAGCCATGACCTTGAATGAGACATTGCTTCCTCAAACAGAGGAGCAGAGGACAAGTCTGGGTAGGAGAAACTGGCCTGACTTTTGGTTGCCAAGACTTCACACAACTAGGAAGAAGAATCTGGGTACAACCCTGGGGTCCATGGAAATATCTATTGACTGACATCCATGAAAAAGTGGTCTGTTATCATTAAATATTTATTGAAGTACAGACTTTAAAACAGTATCTGTCTCATAATAATTGTTCAATAGAGATTGACTATCATTAATATTGTTATATTAATATATAATGTACTATACAATTTATAATATATTATAAACCCAAACCCAAACTCACTGCCATTGTGCAGATTCTAACTCATAGCGATCCCCATAGGGTTCCCAAGGCTACTAGTCTTTATGGAAGCAGACTGCCTCATTTTTCTCCTGGAGCATGCCTGGTGGGTTCCAGTCACCAACTTTTGGGTTAGTAGCCAAATGCTTTAACCAATTCACTACCAGAGCTCCTTACTTATATATTATATTATATTAATCCTTGCTATTATATTAAATGATGTGTTATATTGATTATTAATAGTATTATTAATCTTCACAGCTATGAGATAGTTACTATTATGCTCATTTATACATGAGAAAATTTGGGCTGAAACATGCTAAAAAACTTTTCCAAACCAGTTGGCCAATAAGTGGCAGCACTAATACTATCCTGGTTACTGCAACCTTGTTGTTGTTGTTGTTATATATGTGTCGTAGAGTCGGACCCGACTCATAGCAACCCCTCCTTGGGTTTCCGAGGCAGTATCACTACAGAAGTAGATTGTCCCATCTTCCTTCCGAGGAGTGGCTAGTGGGTTTGAACTGCCAGCCTTCTGGTTAGCAGTCAAGTGCCTTAGCCACTATGCTACCAGAGCTCCCACTGCAACCTTAGAGACTGTAATATTGACTGTTATATTATTCAGCCCAAGGTTCCTTTTAAAACCAGAGGTGGGCAAATTACAGTTCTCAGGCTGAATCCAGCTCTCTCTGTGTTTGTTCCATATCTCTCTCTTTGTCTATCTAGTGCCTATCTATCCATCTTTTCCATCTACTTATTTATTTACCACATATATGCTTCCATTTTAAATGATTAAATAATTACCTTCATTTTGTTTCTACTATCTGACTTTGTTGGGCAATCCTACTTCCGTAGTGATACTGCCTCGGAAACCCAAGGAGGGGTCGCTATGAGTCGGGGCCGACTCGACGGCACATAACAACAACAACAACATCTGACTTTGAGGAAAAATTTGCTGAGTCCTATTTTAAACTATTGGGTTTCAGTGGTTGGTCGCTAAAGAAAATTTTGTTTTAAATTAAAATAGTCTGAAGTTTGATGAAAGCCATTGATAATGAGGTCTGAGCAGATTAACACTTTCATTTACTTTTAGAAGATGGTAGTTCACAGATGGGAAGACTTAACATTGTGAAAATGTCAATACTCCTCAAAGAAATCTACAGATAATGCAATCTTGATCCATATTCCATCATCATTCTTTAAAGAGATGGAAAAGACTAATCACTAACTTTATAAGGAAAGATAAGAGACCCCAGATAAGCATAGCACTACTAAAGAGGAAGAAGAAAGTGGGAGGTCTAACATACCTAGGTCTTGAAACCTACTATACAGCCTCAGCATGCAAAACAACCTGGTTTTGGTAGAATGACAGATACACTGACCAATGGAACAGAATTGGGAACCTAGAAGTAAATCCATCCACCTGTGGACGCTAAACTTTGACAAAGGCCTCAAACCCTTAAACATTAAATGAAGAAGAGACAGACTCTTTAAAAAGTGGTGCTGGCAAAACTGGACATCCATTTACAGGAAAATGAAATAGGATCCAAATATCTCACCATATACAAAATCAAACTCAAGATAGATCAAAGATCTAAATGTAAAAGCTAAAACTAAACCTCAAACATCAAAGAAGAAATGGAGCCAAACCTAGGGACCCTAATACATGGCATAGGAGCTCTGATGGCATGGTGCCTAAGGCACTTGAGTGCTAACCAGAAGGCTGGCATTTCAAACCCAACATCCAGTCCTCAGAAGGAAGGTTGGACAATCTACTTCCATAGTGATACTGCCTCAGAAACCCAAGGAGGGATCACTATGAGTTGGGTCCAATAACAAAAACAACAGCAACACGTAGCATAAATACATTATTAAACATAACTAAAATCAAACCATGGAAACAAATCAGATGCCTGTGACCTCCTAAAAATTAAACACTTATGTGCATCAAAAGACTTCACCAAGAAAGTAAAAAGAGAACCTACAGACTGGGAAAAATAATTTTGGCACTGACATACAAAATAGGGGACTAATCTCTAAAATTTATAGAAAACTTCAACAACTCCACAACAAAAAGACAAACAATCCAATTAAAAAAATGGGCAGTGGACATGAATAGACACTTCACCAAAGAAGACATCCAGTCAGCTAACAAACATATGAAGAAATACTTGTTACCATTAGCCATTAGACGGATGCAAATCAAAACAGCAGTGAAATACTATCTTATTTCAGCATTAATAGAAAAGTTAAAAAAAAAGAAAAAAACAGAAAACAGCAAATGCTGGAGAGACTGGAACCCTCATATACTGTTGGTGCAACTGAAAAATGGTGTAACCAATGTAGAAAATGGTATGGTGCTTTCTCTAAAAGTAGAAATGGAAATAACCTATGATGCAGCAATCCCACTACTAGGTATATAGCCTAGTGATATAAGAGCCATGACACAAGTAGATATGCACACTCATGGTTATCGCAATATTATCCATAATAACAAAAAGACGGCAATAATCTAAGTGTCTATCAAGGGATGAATGGATAACCAAACCATGGGAAATACACACAATGGAGGACTATGCAATGTGAGAGAATAACAATGAACCTGAAAAACACCTTATAACATGGATGAACCTAGAGGCCTTTTGCTGAGTGAAATTAGTCAATCACAAAAGGACAAATATTGTATGAGACCACTACTGTAAAAAGCCAAGAAAATGTTTACACATGGACAGAAACCATCTTTGAAGGTTACCAGAGGTGAGAAAGAAAGGCAGGATAAATCACTTACTAGGGGGTAGATGTGTATTAACTTGGGTAAAAGTTAAGGCAATATACAATTCAGGGAGATCAGTACAAAATGATGAAGGAAAAGGAGGACACTGGGAGGAACACAGGAGTTAAAGGCAACAAAAGCATATACTATTACATATACAATCCTTCAATAACAGTAATAACAAATAATCTAAGAGTGGATACTTATACACATAAGCTGAACAGATGTGGGAAGGTGAATAGTACTGCACACACACACACACACACATATATAGGTTTGACAGTACATTTCTACATATAGATATATATGTTCCACAAATATTTATGAGTATAGTAGATCATAAGTCACTCTGGTGGCATAGTGGAGAAAGCATTTGGCTGCTAACCAGCAGGACAGCAGATCAAACCTACCAGGCACTCCATAGAAGGAAGATGGGGCAGTCTACTTCTGTAAAGATATTCTGCCTCAGAAACCCAATGGAGGTCACTGTGAGTTAGAATTGACTTGATAGCAGTGAGTTTATTTATTTATTTATTTATTTATTTATTTTTTATTAGGATTTGGGTGAAGATTTACAGAGTAAATTCACTTTTCATACAGCAGTTCACATATACTTTGTCTCATGTCATTGAACAAAATTTACAAT
>NW_006921790.1:779794-819366 GCF_000298275.1 Orycteropus afer afer
TAGTTGGGGTTTAGTCCAAATCTGCATCCTTTCCTTCAAGGCTCAGGGGTCCAAGATTATCTTCTGTGTCTGTGTTAATTGGTTTCCCTTTTCTTTGTTAAAGAGGGTCTGTGCAATCCTTCTGCCTAGTCCGCCATCTTGCCCCGCCTCTAGCAGTGAGTTTTGATTTTGTTTATAGTAGATCACACAGGGGAAAAAGTTATGGAAAGTTCTTAGCCATAAGCAAACCTGGCAGAAATGAGCTGATAGGCCTGGGGTTCATCATACCCAGAGTCTCGTGGGATATCAAGGTCAACTGGCATAACATCGTCCAAAAAGAAAATGTTCTATACCCTACTTTAGTGAGTAGCATTGAAGGCCTTAAAAGGTTTGAGCAGCTACCTAAGGTGCAATTATTGGTCTTTACCCATCTGAAGCAAAGAAGAGTGAAGAAAATCAAAGATGCATGACAATAGTCCAAAGGACTAATGAAACATGTGAATTCTAGCCCCATTACCCTGAGACCAGTAGAACTAGATGATGCCCAACTACTAATGCTTTGAAAGGGATCACAAAAAGAGGTCCTGGATAGAGTGAGAGAAAAATGTGGAACAAAGCCCAAAATCATAAAAATGACTAGGCTTACTAGTCTGATAGAGACTGGTAGACTGCTGAGACTATTACTCTTAGACACACTTCAAGCCTGAAACTGAATGCACCTCTGAGAATCTACTTTTAACCAAACAATAGACAGGACTATAAGTCAACAGTAACACGAAGAAGGTTTGTTTGTTGTTGTTATTGTTGGTATGTGCCATCAAGTCGGATCTAACTCATAGTGACCCCTCCTTGGGTTTCCCAGGTAGTATCACTACAGAAGTAGATTACCCCATCTTCCTTCGGAGGAGTGGCTGGTGGGTTTGAACCACCAGCCTTCTGGTTAGCAGTCTAGTGCCTTAGGCACTACACCACCAGAGCTCCTAGAGAGATATGTACTCATTAGAAATCAACCAAAAGAGATCAAAAGGGAAGCATTTGTTTGGGGATGAAGCTCAGAAAACAGGAAGGGATAGGAAAGAAAGATGAAAGGTAACAATAAACACAAAGAAGAAGTGGGAAGAGTTCTGTCTCATTGTGGGTATTACAATCAATGTCACAAAAAAAAATGTGTATGAATTATTAAATGAAAAATCAATTACGTCTATAAACTTTCACCCAAATCACAGCAAAACATTAAAATTTAGCAAAAGGATTGAGATGTGTGGGAGGAGAAATATGTAAGGAAAGACAATTTACTTATACGTAGTAACATTATGTTGGGTGCAATTGAGCAATTTTTGACTCATGGAGAACCCTTGTGTTAGACCCAAACTGCCCCTAGGGCTTTCTAGCTTGTAATCTGTACAGAAGGAGATCACCAGGATTTTCTTTCGGAGTCACTGGGTAAGTTTGAACCAACAACCTTTTAGTTAGCAACTGAGCACCTAACCATGTGGCACCAGTCCTCCTTACAAAGTAACATAGTTCTTAGAATATCTTTGGAGTAAAATAAGCACCACTCATAACTGAAATATGTGTACTGTTTGGTTAGTTCATTTTCCTAAAATCTGTTTAATGAAAAGGATTTTTAAAGCAAAAATATATGCTTTATATTTATGCAAATTCTTCAATCTTTCCACTTTTTTCTACTCTTCCTTGCATTAATATTTTGAGGTTAAGCATCTATGAAAACATTCTTCAGACCTAAGTTATTCTTAATTTTAAAATGAAATCTTAAAGTCAGCTGCAGCAACCCACTGGAGTAACATGTTTAGAATTTCAAAGAATTCAGTGCAATCATCCAACAAAAGTGATTTTTAAAGTAGTTGTTCACGTTAATTAATGTCAACTTGAATTATCCCTTAACACTTTAAATGTATCCAGGTTTACATGCTGTAATCTTGTTTGTCCATGAGGTGATATTTGACTGGTAGTTATCTCTTGGTACAGTTTTCAAAAGTAGGGTTGAATAAGACATGTTTCTTAGGAGCTGGTTTCTGCTACTTTATGATTAGAACATTATGCCTTAATATACAAAGCTAATAACCAAGATAAGGCTGAATCTGTGTTCTGCAATACCACAGCATTATACCATATGAACAGCATGCCGGTGGTTAAACATGCTCAGGGAACAGTGATGTACTCAAGTAGTTTATTTCTCCAGGCTTACAAATTTGATTACTATGAAGTACAAAGCTATTAAAAATAAGACTGTTCTATTTTTTATACTATGGCACAATGCCATATCATAATTTTGTTTGACTTTGATTAGTATGATAGAGTGCTTATTCAGATGAGAATAAAAAGACTTTTCTTTACTTGAAATTATACCTTGAAATCTAAATGTCTGTCATAACTATAAAACGTACACAGAAACGTTAATTCACGCCTGGAAGCAGCTGGAGTTGTTAAAGTGAGAAATATGTTTCTACTTTCTCTAAGGGAAAATGTATATTTTTATAAAGATGTCATCATTTTAAAAGAATAAAATGTAAAACTAGTGTTTTAGGCCAATGACAATTAAAAATTTGATTATATTTGATTATCGAAATATCAAAATGATGCTTTACTACAGCCTTAAAAACAAAATAAATATTGTTTTCTCCTTAAACTATTGTTTTCTCTTTGGGATTTTTAAACAAGCTAATGCACACATATTTAAATAAATTAGTTCAGATTTTAATTTCAACATTATAAATTATAAAACATATGTAATTAGTTTCCTATGTATTAATAAATTATTAAAAGTTAATAGAATTGGGAGGTGTTGCTATTAGGGAATGAGTGAAAGAAATACTAGATTTAGTTGTCTGGTTCTCATCAGCACTGTAGAAAAATACGTTCCATCAGTGTTTGGTAGCAGCAAGAAAGTATGTATTTCAGGATTTCACATAAAAATTTTAGAAAAATACTCTTTTTCCTTTGGGTTCAGACAAACAGATATTTGTTGTTGTTGTTGTTGTTAAGTGATGTTGAGTTGGCTCCAACACTTAGTGACCCTGTGTACAACAATATGAAACACGGCCCAGTCCTGTGTCCACCTCACAATCCTTGCTATACCTGAGCCCATCATTGTGTCCACTGTGCAATCCATCTCGTTGAGGGCCTTCCCCTTTTTCGCTGACCCTCCACTTTACCAAGCATGATATCCTTCTCCAGTGAATGCTCCTCCCATCTGAGAATATGATCGAAGTAGATGAGGTGAAGTCTGGCCATTCTCTCTTCCAATGGGCATTCCATTCTGGCTTCACTTCATCCGGGACAGATTTGTTAGTTTTTCTGTCACTCCATGGCACTTTCAGTATTCTTCACCAACACCACAACTCAAAAGCATCAACTCTTCTTCTGTCTTCCTTGTTCATTGTCCAGATCTCACATGCCTATGGCATGATTGAAAATACTATGGCTTGGGTTAGGCATACCTTAGGCTTCAAGGAGACATCTTTGCTCTTCAGCACTTGAAACAGTTCTTTTACAGCAGATTTTCCCAGTGCAATATGTCATCTGATGTCTTGACTGCTGTTTCCATTGGTGTGGATTGTAGAACCAAGTAATATGAAGTCTTTGACAACTTCAATATTTTCTCCATTTATTGTGATGTTGCTTATTGGCCCAGTTGTGAGCATTTTCTTTCTTTCTTCTTTTTTTTTTTTTTTTTCTATTGAGGTGTATTCCCTACCACAGACTGTATTCTTCAATCTTCATCAGTAAGCACTTCATTAGTAAGCGTACAACTCATCCTCACTTTCAGCAAGCAAAGTTGTGTCATCTGTGTATCACAGGTTGTTAATGAGTCTTCCTCCAATCCTGATGCCATGTTCTTCTTCATATAGTCCAGCTTCTCAGATTATTTTTTCAGCATATAGATTAAATAAATATGGTGAAATGATACAACTCTGACACTCTTCTTTCCTGATTTTAATCCATGCAGTATCCCCTTGTTCTGTCCTCTGAGAAGTGGATAGCTCCTTCTTCCTTCCAAGTCTGTCTTAGTCTGGAAGCTCTGCTGAAACCTGTTCACCATGGTTGACCCTACTGATATTTGAAATACTAGTGGCATAGCCTCCAGCCTCCCAGCAACACACAAGTTACCGCAGTATGACAATCTGACAGACAAGTGGTGGAAACAGATCTTTAGGGTTAATAATTTCTTGTTTGTTTCATGGGTAGCCTTGTATAGGTTCTATTTCTACTGAAATATATTTGTGGTCTTTATATTTAAAGTATGGCTTTCTGAGACCTCAAAAAGCAATTATAAAGAGCAATAACCTTCCCATTCCACAGCTCAGAAATTGTGAAAGTTCTGTCAAGGTTATGGCTGGCCATTATTGTAAATTCTCTGCTATAGTAGATGGCTCACCTGATTGGAAGCAATGAGTGATATCAATGCCCAGAGGCATGTCAGTAGAAATGATCTTTTAGAAACATGATGAGAGAGGGCTAATAGCACTAGTGGACTAAGGTTGTAGTCAGTCAAGCTTGGGGTTAGCATAGTGCTGACCAAAACAGCACACATGTGCAGTGGGTACTAAAGGGGGCCCTAGAGATTCACGGGCTTCTGGCCAATCCAAATCTGTTGTTGTTGTTTTTTTTATGTGCCATAGAGTTGGACCCGACTCATAGCGACCCCTCCTTGGATTTCCCAAATCTGGGGGCTAAAAAGCAGTCAGTAGAAACTATTTCTGAGTGCTACAATATATTATATGAAATAAAATATTATGAAAATCTCTATTTTTAACCAAAAATTGTAAGACAAGTAAAGAATAGTACCATGTACCAGTACTGTGGACTCATAAAAATTATTCAATGGAAATTATTTCCTGATGCTGAATTTAACAAATATTTCAAAGCAGCTATTATAAATAAGTTCAAATAGATAAAGGTTTACAAAGTTATAGGAATATACTATAATAATAAGTGGACAAACAAATTCTTGATGATGATATGAAAATAGGAGCTCTGGTGGCATGGTGCCTAAGGCATTTGACTGCTAACCAGACGGCTGGCAGTTGCAATCTACTTCCATAGTGATACTATCTTGGAAATCCAAGAAAGGGTCACTATGAGTTGCATCCAACTTGATGGCAGTGACTGAAATGTGAAAATTATAAAGAGAATCAATGGATATGCTACATTTGAGAAATAAATCAACCAAATTAAAAAACTCACTAGAAGGACCCAACTGCAGATTCAATATGGCAAAAATTAAGAACTAATAAAAGTAAAGATAAATCAATAAAAATTGTCCCATCTGAAGAACATGGATAAAAAAGATTATTAAAGAAAAGTGAAAAGAGCCTCAGAGATTTGTGAGACAGCATCAAATGTATTAACATGTCCTTAATGGGAGTACTAGAAGGCGAGGAAAGAGAAAAGAACAAACAATATTTGAAGAAAGAATGGACCAAAACTTATGAAATTTGATAAAAATACTTAACCTACACATCCAAGAAGTAATATAAATGGACATAACAATGGAAAAGAATGAAATATATATTTAACATATATTCAGTTCATATTTTGGCAAAATTAAAGTGATATTTATCTGAAATTGATCATGGTAAATTGTGAAGCATATTGAATCCCTAGAGCAATCACTAAGAAAATAAATTTTAAAATTAGGATAAAATAATCATCATAGGTATTAAAGTGGTACAATATGTCAAGGAAGGACTGAGAAACAAAAAAGACAGGAATCACATTGAAAAAAAAATACCAAAAGGGCAAATGTAAATTAATCTTTATCAAAAATTGCATCAAGTGTTAATGTCTAAATACTCCCATCAAAAAGCAGAGATTTCAGATTGCATAATTAAGCAAGATTCAACTATGTGATTTATACAAGATACCATAGATTCAAAGACACAAATAGATTGAAATATAAATATATATACATATACAGGAGCTCTGGTAGCATAGTGTCTAAGGCACTTGACTGCTAACCAGAAGGCTGGAGGTTCAAACCCACCAGCCACTCCTCAGAAGGAAGGTTAGTCAATCTACTACTTCTGTAGTGATACTGCCTCAGAAACCCAAAGAGTGGTCAATATGAGTCGGATCTGACTAGACGGCACATAACAACAACAACAACATATATATATACCATGTGAATCATAGTCATAAGAAAGCTGGAAAGCTGGATTGCTATATTGCTAATTGATCCAAAAAATAGATGGAAAATTAGCAAATATATTTTTAACACTTAAATAACAGTACAGTCAGCCTTCCAAATCCACAAGTTCGGCACCTGCACATTAACCCACTGCGGATAAAAAATATTTGTAAATAAATAAATAAATAAATACATGGTCAAAGAAATCCCTCAAAGACTAAGAGAGGGTATAAAGTATTATTTACATATTGTTTACATTCTATTGGGTATTACAAGTAATCTAGAGATAATTTAAAGTATATGGAGGATGTGTATTGGCTCTATGCAAATGATACACCATGAGATTGAGCAACAATTTTGGTATCAGTGGGAGAACTGGACCCAATCCCCATCCATACCAAGGGATGACTGTATGAACCAAGTCAACTTAATTGGTAAATACAGACAACTCCATTCAATAAATCCATAGTACATATTATTTTCAAGTGAAAATGAAATATTTTGCAGGACAGACAATATGCTAGGCCTTAAAAAATCTCAATAAATTTAACATGATTAAAAGCATGCAAAATATATTTCTCCAAATACAATGGAACTAAATTAGAAAAGAACAAGTGAAAAACATTTCGGAAATCCTAAAATAAGTGGAAATTCAAAAATACCCTTTTAAATAACCAATGGACCAGTGAAGAAATGCCAAGGGAAATTAGAAAACTGTTTGAACTGAATTAAAAAGAAAATCATAGCATATCAAAATTTGTGGGGTCAGTAAAACAGCACTCAAAGGAAAATTTATAGCTTTAAACAACTGTATCACAAAAGAAGGTTTTAAAATCAATAACCTAAGCTTCTACCTGAAGAAAGAAGAGCAAACTAAACCAAGCAAAGTATATTAGTAAAAAATTTAAAACAATTTTTAAAGTACATGTTTCTGAGGTCTCAAAAAGATATTGTAAATCTGAATAGCCCTCTCACTCCACAGCTCAGAAATGGTGAAGGTTCTGCCAAGGGAGTGCAGGTCACAAGGACCTATAGCTGCTCTGCTGCAGCAGATGGCTCACTTGACTAGAAGCAATGGGTGAAACCCACACTCAGAGGCATTGTCAGTAGAAATGACCTTGTAAAAATTTGAGGAGAGAGGGTCAATGGCTCTACCAGCCTAAAGTTGGAAATTTTTTATTACAAAACCAGATTTCACATAGCACACTTGATTCGATGTGTTTGTCACTAACCATAGAATTCCAATTTTGACACCCAAATCTCACCTCCTCCCCAGGATTTTTTTGTGTAATGGCTGTTCATACTGAGAAATCTCTCCCTTGAAACATTAGTCTGTACCATCTTACCTGTCTTTACCATCTGTAAATACTATGCAACCTTATAAGATATCTCCTGCTTTGTATATGGATTCCTTGTCTCCTTGAAGTGATTGAAAGCTCCTCGAGCACAGAACCCAGGAACTGTACTTGATTTTACCATCAAGAAAACACAGTACAAGAGCTAAGTATTGTACTTGTTGACATGTGCCATCGAGTCAACTCTCACAGTGATCCTAGGAAACACTGCCAGCTCCTGCACCATCCTCATTCTTTGCTCTGCTTGAGCCATTGTCACAACCACTGTGTCAACCCACCTCTTTGAGGGTCTTCCCCTTTTTCACCTACCCTTTATGTTATGAAGCATGATACCCTTCTTCAGGGACTAGGTCCTTCTAACAATATGACCAAATTATGTGAAGGAAAGTCTGACCATTCTTTCTTCCAAGGAGAATTCCAGCTATACTTCTCCCAAGACAGATTTGTTCAGTCTTCTGGTAGTCTGTGGTATTTTCAATATTCTTTGCCAACATTACAATTCAAATGTATCATTTCTTCTTCAGTCTTCTTTAGCTTTCACATGCATATGAGGCTGCTGAAAATACCATGATGTGAGTCAGGCATAACTTAATCTTCAAAGTGAAACATTTTGCTCTTTAATATTTCAAAGAGATCTTTTGTGCAGATTTGCTCAGCGCCATATGTTGTCTGATTTCTTGACTGTTGCTTCCATAGGCATTGATTGTGAATCCAAGTAAAACAAAATCTTTGACAACTTCAATCTTTTCTCCATTTATTGTGATTGCTGCTTATTGGTTGAGTTGTGAGGATTTTTGTTTTCTTTATGTGGAGGTGTAATCCATAATGAAAGCTGTAGTCTGTGATCTTCATCACTAAGTGCTTCATGTCATCTTCACTTTCAGCAAGCAAGGTTGTATCATCCGTGTGTCATAGGTTGTTAGTGAGCCTTCCTTCAATCTGGATGCCATGATCTTCTTCATATAGCCCAGCACGTTGGATTGTTTGCTCAGCATGCATATTGAGTAAGTATGATGAAAGGATACCAGCCTGCCACATGCTTTTTCTGATTTTAAAACATTCATTATCCATTTGTTCTATTCAAATGACTGGCTCTTGGTCTATGTACAGGTTCCACATGAAAAAAATTCAGTGTTCTGGAATTTACATTCTTCACATTGTTATCCATAATTCGTTTTGTCTCCTTGAAGACTAAGGTGCACCTAACCCAAGCCATGGTATTTTCAATTGCTTATATGCATGTGAGATCTTGACAATGAATAAGGAAGATCAGAGAAGAGTTAATGCTTTGGAGTTGTGGTGGTGGGGAAGAATAGTGAAAGTACCATGAACTGCCAGAAGAACTAACAAATCTGTCATGGAAGAAGTGCAGCCAGAGTGCTCCTTGAAAGCAAGAATAGCCAGACTTTGTCTCACCTACTTTGATCACGTTGTCAGAAGGGACCATTCTCTGGAGAAGGATATCATGCTTGGTAAAGTGGAGGGTCAGCAAAAAAGGGAAGACCCTCAGTGAGATGGATTGACACAGTGGTTGCAATGATGGGCTCAGATATAGCAAGGATTGTGAGTCTGGCACAGGACTGGGCAGTGCTTTGTTCTGCTGTATATAAGCTTGCCATATGTAGGAGATGACACGACAACACCTAACAACAACAGCAACAATTTATTAAGATCCACATAGTTGAATGGCTTTGCATATTCAAGAAAACACAGATAGTCAAGTCATAGACAAGTCATAGTCAAGAAAACACACCTTTTTGGTACTCTGTGATTTCAGCCAAGATCCATCTAACATTAGCCATGATATCCTTTTTCCCACATCCTTTTCTGAATCTAGCTTGAATTTCTGGCAGCTCCCTGTCAGTATACTGCAACCATTTTTGAATTATCTTAAACAAAATTTACTTGTATAAGACAATGATAATTATTGATAATGTCCACATTCTTTTGTATCACCCTTCCTTGGAATGGGAGCTCTAGTAGCATAGTGCCTAATGCATTTGACTGGTAAGTCTGGCAGTTCAAACCCACTAGCCACTCATTGGAAGGAAGATTGGGTGATGTACTTCCATAGTGATACTGCCTCAGAAACCCAAGAAGGGGTTGCTATGAGTTGGATCCAACTGGACGACAGTGAGTTTTTCTTTGGAATAGGCACAAATATGAATTTCTTCCAGTTGATTGGCCAGGCAGGTGTCTTCCAAATTTCTTGGCATAAATGAGGAAGCACCTCCAGTGCTGCATCTGTTTGTTGAAATATCTCAGTGGGTATTCTGTCATTTCCTGGATCCTTGTTTTTTCATCCATTCATTCAATGCAGTTTGGACTCCTTCCTTCAATATTATTGGATCTGGATCACGTGTTACCTCCTGAAATGGTTGGATGTCAACCAATTATTTTTGGTACAGTCATTCTATATATCCCTTCCATCTTCTTTTGATGCTCCCTGCATCACTCAATATTTTGCCCATAGAATCCTTCATTATCGCAACTCAAACCTTGAAATTTTTCTTTAGTTTTTTCAGCTTGAGAAATACCAAGTATATTTTTCACTGTTGGTTTTCTAGGTCCTTGCATATTTAATTACTTTGTCTTGTCATGTTGTCTTTTGAAATCTTCTGTTCTGTTCTTTTCTTTGATCATTTCTTCCCTTTTCTTTAGCTACTCTCTGATCAAGAGAAAGTTTCAGAATCTTTTCTCACATTCATTTTGTCTTTTCTTCTTTTGCTGTCTTCTTAATGACTTTTTGCTTTCTTTGCATATGATGTCATTCATGTCATCCCACAACTCATCTGGTTTTTGGTTTTGTGTTCAATGTGTCCAATCTATTCTTAATTGTCTCTATATTCAGGTGGAATATAATCAAGGTCATTTTATGGCTCTTGTGGGATTATTTTAATTTTCCTCAGCTTCAATTTGAACTTGCATATGAATAATTGAAGGCTTGTTCCTCAATCAGTTGCTGGCCTTGTTCTAATGATGATATTGTGTTCTCCTAACTCCTCTCTCCACAGATGTAGTCAATTTGATTTCTATGCATTTCTTCAGGAACTCTGGTGGCATAAGTGGCCTAAGGCACTTGACTGCTAACAAAATTTTGACGGTTCAAACCCACAAGCCATTCCTTGAAAGGAAGATTGGGCAATCCACTTCCATAGTGATACTGCCTTGGAAACCCAAGGAGGGGTCACGACGAGTTGGAGACCACTTGACAGCACATAACAACTACATGTATTTCATCTGGCAAGGTCTATGTGTGTCATTGCTATTTATGTTATTGAATAAAGGTATTTGCAGTGAGGAAACCCTTCCTTGGTCTTGCAAAATTCTATTATGCAATCTCCAGTGTCATTTCCGTAATCAAGGCCATATTTTCCGACTACCAGTCATTCTTCTTTGTTTCCAATTTTTGCATTCCAATCACCAGCAATTATCAACATATCTTGATTGCATGCTTAGTCAATTTCAGAATGCAGAAGTTGGTAAAAATCTTCAATTTCTTCATCTTTGGCCTCAGTGATAGGTATGAAAATTTGCATAATAGTAGTATTAACTGGTCTTTCTTGTGGGTGTATAAATATTGTCCTATCACTGACAGAATTGCACTTCATAGTGGATCTTCAAATGTTCTTTTGTTTTTTATGATGAATCCTACACCATTCCTCTTCAATTTACCATTCCCACCATATTGTTGTTGTTGTTGTTATTTGCCATCGAGGTGACCCCGACTCATAGAGACCCCTCCTTGGGTTTCTGAGGCAGTAAATCTTTACAGAAGTAGATTGCCTTATCTTTCTTCTGTGGACCAGTTGGTGCATTGGAACCACCATCCTTCTGGTTTGCAGTCAAATACTTTAGGTACTGCACCACCAGAGCTCCTTATAGTAGACCATGTTGTTTTGCTATTAGGTGCCATCAAATTGTCTCCAACTCATAGTGACCCTATGTACAACAGAACAAAACACTGCCCAATCCTGGGGCAGATTCACAATTATTGCTATACCTAAGACCATCATTGCAGTCACTGTGTAATCCATCTTGCTGAGGGCCTTCTCCTTTTTCATTGACCCTTCACTTTACCAAGTTTAATATCCATCTCCAGGGAATGGCTGCTTCTGATAACATGACCAAAATAGATGATACGAAGTCTGGTAATTCTTGCTTCTGAGGACCATTCCAGCTGTACTTCCTGCAGCTGCACTTCCTGTTAGTTCTTTTGGCAGTCCATGGTACCTTCAATATTCTTTTCCAGAACCACAATTCAAAAGCATCAACTCCTCTTCGGTCTTTCTTGCTCATTGCTCAGCTCTCACAAGCATATGAAGCAAATGAAAATACTATGGTTTGAGTTAGGCACACCTTAGTCTTCAAAGAGACATCTTTGCTCTTTAGCGCTTTAAGGAGGTCTTTTGCAGCAGATTTACCCAGTGCTTATGTGTCATCTTATATCTTGATTTCTGCTTCCATTGGTGTTGATTGTGAAACCAAGTAATATGATATCTTTGAAAATTTCAATCTTTTCTGCATTTTTCATGATGCTGCTTATTGATCCAGTTGTGAGGATTTTCATTTTCTTTATATTGAGGTGTAATCCATACTGCAGACTGTAGTCTTTAATCTTCAGTATGGATAGTAGATCATTGGATAGTCTAATTCAAAATTGCTAATACCAATTGATTTCAGCTTACTAATGCCTAAGATACAGATCTTTTTCATTCCATTTCATTTTTGACTACTTCCAATTTTCTTAGATTTATACCTTGTAATTCCACATCCTGGTTATTAATGGATGTTTACAGCTGTTTCTTCTCATTTTGAGTCATGTCACATCAGCAAACAAAGACTTATGCTATCCACATCATTAAGGTAGACTCCACCTTGAGGACATAGCTTTTCCTCAGTCATAGTTTGAGTACCTTCCAACCTGAGGGGCTCATCTTCTGGCACTGTGTCAGACAATGTTTCACTGGTATTCACATGGCTTCCTGTGTCCATTTGTTTTCAGAAGTGGATGACCTTGTCCTTCTTCCCAGTCTATTTTGGTCTGAAGCTCTGCTTAAACCTGTCCACCATGAGTGACACTTTTCATCTATCAGTTTGTTGTACTGTGGTTGCTTTTGTGTTACTGTGATGCTAGAAGCTATGCCACCAGTATTTCAAATACCAACTAGTATTTATACACCATATTAAATGAACTATGGTATCTGTTCTTCAAATTCCCCCACAAGGTGTGCACTATAAATATCCTCATTTTAGGCATTATGTGAATGTGGCACAGCAAGGTAAAATTATTTGTCCAAGGCAATCACATAGTTAAAAATGTATTCAGGATAAGAACCGAATTATAGCTTCCATTTTTAACCATTGAAGACTTGCTTGGACTCTTACCATGCTTCCTGATGGAACTACAGGTAAAATTTGCTTTTCTGTAGTGAGGCTTTCAATAGGTGATTTGAACCACACCAATCATATAAATTACTATGATGTTTTGTCCTGGCTGTCTCCAAATGTGGGCTTAGCACAGCCCAGAGACTCATGTGTTTGTATTTCTAGATCCTACTGACATTTCTTATGGCAGCAAAGCACACATATCAGTGAAGTCTATAATCAAAAACAGAGTGAATCTTCTCTAGGTTATGACAATTCTCCACCTCTGAAAATAGCATTTGATTGATATGTTTTTAAGAGACTGACATATGTAACTCTTTATTAAAAAAAAAAAAAATTAAATAACACCTTGAAATAAAAAAGCACTCATGTAATTAATAGTTATGTACTTCATGACAGCATAATTATTCATTACCAATATGCTAGGAAATAAATGGCTTCTAATTTTATCTTCATAGTATTTAAAGGTAAAATGTACTTTTTAAGGAAATAAATTGGGACAAGATGGCTTTTGTAAGAATTTGAGATTTTTCTTGACTTGAAATAAAAAATATAATAAATGACATATAAATGACAGATAACGTTACATCATATCTATTTGAAGAGAAGCAGGTGGTTAAATAAAAGCACATGTATACCTCCATAAAAAATATATTTTAAAATATGTGTGTAGTGTAGATTCTAGCTTTATTGTTTTGAGCTCTCCAGGGAAATATGAATTTACCTGTATCCAGAATTTATAAAATTCCTCCTTAAATGATCCAGAATTAATGATGAATCTTGACATCCAAAGCCCAAAAGGCATTTTCCTAGCTTGTTTTCTATGACAAAAAGAGTTTGGTGCAAGCCATTGAGTCCAGGCCCTAGGTTGAGTGGTTCAGTTAAGTAGAGACACCTAATTCATCTTCTGTACCCCCATTTAAAAGAAAATATTCATTTCCATGAGTAACTGATATATAAGACTGTTGTTAGCTGCCATCAAATTGACTCTTGTGTCATGGCAACACCATGAACAATGGAACAAAATTATTCCTGGCCCTATACCATCCCATGATTGATTGGGACTGGACTGTTGTGATTACCATTTTCATTGGCTGATTGTCAGAAGTAAATTGCCAGACTTTTCTTCCTGGTCCATCTCAGTCTGGAAGCTCTGCTGAAACCTGTTCTGCATCATTGCAACACACAAGCCTCCAGTGGGACACAGGTGGTGGCTGTGCATGAGATGTAGTGGCAAAAACATACCATGGGTCTCCCACATAGAAAGTGAGAATTCTACCCCTAAACCACTACCAACTGCTCTCGTGGGATACAAGGCAGCCAATGTAATATATAAACCAAGTGATCTAGTTACAAGTGGTGAGGTAATGTAGGGCTAGGATGAACAGGGGAGCTTAGAGGGAATTTGATCTGAACCTATCTACCATTGGTTGTGTTTGACAGAGATGTGAACAAAGAAAATACCAAGATAAAAGAAAAGGAACAGCAAGTGACAAGCCTCAAAAATGAAAATAGAACTCTCTGGTATTCTGTGTTTGTGTTTGGAGTATCAGCTTATATTGTACAGGTTCCTGAATAGCATGCCAATGAGTCTTACTTCATTAAAATTGGAAATCCATGAATTTTTGAGCATCATCAAATTGGTGTTTAGCAATATTAAGCCAGTGGCAAAATATATCATTTAAAACTTGCCTATTGTCAATTAGACGAAGGAAACAATCCATAATGATACTTTTTAATAGTGCTAACCTATATGACTCAGTTCACTTTTCTTAAAATGTCTTAAATAGTTCTTTATGAGCAATCTCCTGTGTAACCACATTTTTCTCTCATCACTCACTGCTTCACATTTTACTCCCTAGGAAAGCTGAACTTGCTCTTCCCTCACAACTCCTAGTTTTCCTGTTTCAGCGCCTTGGCTCACGATGAACTCTTCCTTGGATGGGGCTTCCCGACTTGTTTCAGTGCTCTGTTGCATTGACATGGATCTTGACTTGACTTCAAATACAAATTCCACATCTGACCTGTTGTCTTTGGTTTGCCTTGACCTCTATTTAGAATCCATGATCTTCCTCCTATTGTTTCTCCTTCCACAGGAACCTCTCTTCCAATTGTACATTCTATGTATTACATACAGGTAGCAGTAGAGGGAGTAGTTTTCCGATTATAATTGAGTTCATCTCAAAATTTGTAGTGATTGTCTAAATACCGTCTTTATTAGATTTTCAGGCTTAACAAGGAAGAATGATCTTAATGATTTACCAAGGCTGTAGGCTAAGGAAAGATGGGGTGAGGTTACTATAGACATTCCAGTTATCTGTCAGTCCTATGACCTATAAAAAAGTTATTCATGAAATAATATTCTGAAGTAGCCCAATTTTATGCTTTGTATAACCAGATTCAAAGTTTCTGCCATGTGTATTTACTTCTCATTCTCATTTATCAAAATATACCTCACGTCCTTGCCTAAGTAACTCATCCTTCCTTCATCCCCCAAGGCTCAGCTCAACTGGCCTCCTCAGTGAACCAATTTCTGGTCAGCTCAGCCCAGAATGCTCTTTCCTTGAACTGTTCACTGTATTTTGTCTCTGTGCTCACATATGACTCATCATACACACTAGAATTGGAGTTAACTCCTCAAGTAAATTGTTA
Organism: Orycteropus afer afer; assembly: GCF_000298275.1. Lineage (NCBI taxonomy): Eukaryota > Metazoa > Chordata > Mammalia > Tubulidentata > Orycteropodidae > Orycteropus > Orycteropus afer. The sequence goes on from NW_006921790.1 coordinate 795,320, forward strand.
GCTTCTCAAGGACTAAGATTGTGACTTATACATTTTAATAACTCTAGAAGTGCACAAAAAGGAGCTTAATAAGCTTTGGATTGATTTATTGATTTAGAAGTTGGTTTTCTAGACAACATTGCTGAAGATTAGAATCTTAGAAGATTGTATCATACAATTTTAGACATGAAAAACACCTTGATGATCATCAGGCACTTGATTTTATTTTGAAAGTAGGGCAAATTTGTGTGTTCATGACTGCCTTGTACAAAGGAGAGATATTTCTTTCTTTCTGTTCTTTCTTTTTATTGCTTTTATATTTTATTTTTATTTTCTAGATTACCCGATTTCCATTGTTTGCTGGAGGTTAAAGGGCATAGCCTTGCATCACACAAACCAATTTTGACTTTAAAATTAGTTCTTAGTCTTTGTACAAACAAAATAATCAATGTAAAAAGACATAAGCCATAAAACTTTATACATAAGTTTATTCACTTATGCAATGTCATAGCTATGTAAGCTAAAATTCCTAGATATCTAGTGGAATTAACATTCATTGTTTTTTTTTTTTTGTTGTAGGAGATGAAGAAGCAAAGGGTATTAATTATTTTTTTTAAAAAAATAACACTGGGCATAAGAACCAGAATTTTCTTTGGCCTTCTTATTCCACAGCTGTTATCTTCACTGTCCTCAAATTTCTACTAGTGGCTCCTATCCTTTCCATTCATTGCCTATTATTTAAAACACTAAATAAAATTTAAAAAAATACATGGTATAAAATATTTTAGAAATAACTTGTTTTTGTGATCACATTTCTCTTCAACATGATATAGTATGATATTTGAGAACACAATTTAAAACACACTTTCTGGCTCAACCCAGATATACAGTCTCCTCATGTGATTTACCTAACACAGTGGCTGTAACAATGGGTTCAACCTTAGTGATGATTGTGAGGATGGTGCAAGACTGGGAAGCATTTTCTTCAGTTGTACATGGGGTTGCTATGAGTTGGAACTGACTCCATGGCTTCTAACAACAATGAATCCTCTCTAGCTCTCTTCTTCTCTACCCCCTCATTAAATACGTCCAATACATCCCTTATGTATGCATCTATCTCTGTTGCTGTGTTTTTAGCTGTCCTCTAGTTGACTCCAACTCTTGGTACAACACAACAAAACACTGCTCAGTCCTGCATCATCCTGACAATTGTTGGTATGTGCAAGTCCACCCTTTTGACTATTGTGTCAATCTATCTCATGGACAGTCTCCCACATCCACCTTGGCCCTCTATTTCACCAAACTCTAGGTCCTCCTGTAGTGATTGATCCATCCTGATAATGTGTCTAAAGCAAGTGAGTTAGCAATATTCTCTTGTCATCTGGATGGTTTCATGGCTAATTTTCAGAAATAGAAAACTAGTCTCTCTTCCTAGTCTGTTGTAGCTTGGAATCACCACTGAAACTTGTCCACCATGGGTGACTCTAGTGATATATGAAATAACAGTGGCATAACTTCCAGCATGACAACAACACACAAGCCACCACAGTACAACATTGACAGCCAGGTGTTATTGCATTGTTGTACTTACCTCCATTTGGTACTCATCACATTGTATTAAAATACATAAATCTTTCTCCTTTCACTAAACTGTGATCACCTAGAAAATAGGCATCTTCCATTACTGATTTCTGTTTACTGCTCCTCTGTGTTGACACATTGCTTCCTCTATGGCAGGCATCCATATTTGGTGAATTAATTAATTAGTATTGGGTTTATCTTGCAGTCCATTTGTCAGTGAATATACAGAACTATTAAGAGACCAAATATTGTTTTGGTCTCCATTTGATGAGATTCTAAATTACTGTCATATTGCCATGCATAAATTAACAACAATAATCAGTCTATTGAGAGGAGAAAGAAGAGAATTATCGTAGACAAGGCTATCCATCATGAGGCACTAACAATCTCTATTACAAATGTTTCTTGTACTAGAGGTTGCTTTTCTGGTCAATTGTATATGTTGAGTATACTTGCTTTCTCTGATAATGCTTTATAGAGTGATCTGTATCCACTTATTTTACTTGTAAGGGATTCATCTGGATGCTAAGATCAATGACTCTGTAAGATGGCGTGAAGAATATAATAAGTAGATTAGGTGCGAGTTGATAAAAAAGAAGGAGCAAAACCAGCAATTTAGATTCCCTTCTCAACATTCCAACACAAATCCTGCAGAGATTGGTCTTCTTTCTACAGCGGCATGAGTCCTTTCTTCCAATCAGTTTCCAGAACTGAGAAAACTAGCAGTCAAGTGCAGGCTTTGATATGTCATTTTGTGATTGGACCAAGTACTTCTGTTGTCATGTCTGTGGGGAAGATTAGAAGCACAGGCTATTGCTGATTCTCCAAAACACAGCCATCCTTGGAGAATTCTAGTGACTACATGAATAATAAAATGAGAGTAAACATATTAAGGAAACCAATTCTCAAAGCCTTCATTCTGTTTTTTTTTTTTTTTATTTTTTGGTATGCTTAGAGGGAAAAGATACCCTTAATACATACATTGTAAAGGATCAAGAGGGGACCTCATCAGTGCTTTATGATAACTGAGTATAAATTCTGAGTGCGATGGGTAGTATCCATGATTAATAGCATTCTGTCGACATTAGACTGTGTTATTATCAGCAGCTTGCTGTTCAGCACTTGCTAGGCTGTTAATTATTGTTGTGTGGCTCTAAGGAATGTTTTCAAAACATTTTAGAATTCTGCTATGGTAATGGCACAAGGAGGAACTTAATAAGCCACTATTCTACATGAGAAAGACAAATAGATATTTAAAAAAATGGAAATGATTTAATTGTGGCTTTTTCTTTCCAAGCTATTGCTGACAAAAATGCATTTCTAACATTTTACCAAATGTCAATAATGAATCTCAACCACCTTGGAATTAATTTTTTTCATTCTGAACACAAATGGAAGGGTATCTTTTGGTACATATGGAAGTAAATCAAATGAAAGGGAATGAATTCAAATTCTGAGGTGTTTTAGCATGGATTTTGAATTTTTTTTTTATCAAACGCTTATCACTAGACCTCCTGTGAATTGAAAAGGATAAAAAATGACTTTAATGGTGAGTCTACTTCTCTCTTTTCTTAAGTTATGGAGAAAAAATTAAATTACTTCCACATCTTTATCCCAGAGCTCTTTTCTGCCTCATCATCAACGCCCTGTTCAAGTCAACATTGCCCTGACATCCATAATTACTTTGCCTTGTGTTGTTTTGAGTTACATTTCAAAGTGGCCCATTGATATTTCTGAAGATCAGATTTTAATTCAAGATCAACTTGTGCTTTTTTGTTTCATGTGAGGGCTGAGGACATAGCTGGAATTTTATTCTGATCCAGTAGGGTCTTGAAAAGTCTAACTAGAACAAAAGAAAAGAGAGAAAAATGTAGAATCTTGATGTTCTCAAAGCTCCACAATGAACCAAACAAAAGTTTTCATCACTGAAATAGGGAAGTCCCATCAACTCGGTAACTATGAGTCAAATAGACTTGACAAAAGAAGTTTTTTTTTTTTTTTTTTTTTTAATGTTCCTAAACAATATGAAGAGTCTAAATGTTCACTTAGAATGCAACAAAAAATGCAACACACTGCAGTGGAATTGAATCAGACTCATAGCAACCCCTGCCTGGGTTTCCAAGGCAGTCTCACTACAGAAGTAGATCACCCAATCTTTCTTCCGAGGAGTGGCTGGTGGGTTTGAACTGCCAGCCTTCTGGTTAGCAGTCAAATGCCTTAGGCACTACACCACCAGAGCTCCCATTTAGATATAGGGAAGTTTAAATTCAACTTTTCCACCTTTATTTAAATAAGAAAATCAAGATCCAGAGACCTCAACTCCAAAGTCCTACTCAGACAGAGTTATTATGGCCAGATGTTCTTTCAAGGGAATTTTGCTTTTTCTTTAAAAAAAAAATACATTTCTAAAAAAATTTGGATTATTCTATTTCCCTGGAATTTATTTTAATGTATTCATGACATTCATGACTTTCACAAGTGGATTCTAATTTCCTTTCTCAAATGTTATTTCCTTTTCTCATTCAACCCAAACTCACCAGTTCCAACACCCTCACACATGTAGTTACCAGTGTGGAGGTATTTTCATTTGTATTTGTATTTGTATTTTCTTTTTCTACTACTCCATGCATTTTCAAATACCTTCCAAGGTCCAGTTTAGCCATTACCTCATTTATAAATGTGTCCAGCTTTCACAAGCATATGGGGCAATTAAAAATACTCTAGCTTGAGTTAGGCACATCTTATTCTTCAACATTCCATATTGTTGTCTCTCTCTTCTAAATTCCTATAACATTTATGGAGTCCCTGTATTGGAAAATGTTAACCAAAATGTTGGAGGCCACCCACAGGCATCTTGGAAGTAAGGCCTGTTGACCTACTCCTAGAAAATCAGCCATGGAAAACCCTGTGGAGCACAGGAAAAACACTCTGACACCCATGGAGTCTCCATGAGTGGGATAGACTCATGGTAACTTTTTTTTTTTTTTTTCTTATTTAGGTAATGCTTAAAATCTGGGATACATATATAGCCCAAAATAACATATTCTTTTGTTCTTTTCAATTACTTCATGAGAGGAAACATGAAAAACACTGTTAAGTGTTGTTGTTGTTGTTAGGAGCCATCAAGTCAGCTCTGACTCATACTGACCCTGTGTACAACAGAATGAAACACTGCTCAGTCATGCATCATTCTCACAATCCTTGCTATACCTAATCCTTTCATTGTAGCCACTGTGTCTATCCATCTCATTGAGGGTCTCCCCTTTTTCTCTGCCCCTCCATTTTACCAAGCATGATATCCTTCTCCAGAGAATGGTTCCTTCTGACAACATGACCAAAATAGGTGAGACGAGGTCTGGCAATTCTTGTTCCAAGGAGCATTCTGGCTGCACTTCTTCAAGAACAGATTTGTTCATTGTTCTGGCATCCATGTACAATATTCTTTGTCAACACCACAACTCAAAAACATCAACTCTTCTTCAGTCTTCCTTATTCATTGTCCAGCTTCAACATGCATATGAGGCAACCGAAAATACCCTAGCTTGGGTTGTTGTTGTTGTTGTTAAGTGCCGTCGAGTCGTTTCCGACTCATAGCCACCCCATGCACAGCAGAACGAAACACTGCCCGATCCCGCGCCAGCCCCACAATCTACATGTCACCACAGTAGGACAAACCGACAGACAAGTTTGTCCTGCTGTTGGAGACCTCTCATATCCCCCCCCACCTGGGTCAATGTAGCTTTGGTTAGGCACATCTTATTCTTAAAAGAGTTGTTTTTGTTCTTCAGCACATTAAAGAAGTCTTTTGCAGCAGATTTGCTCAGTGCAATATGACATCTGATTTCTTGACTGCTGTATCCATTGTTAGTGGATCCAAGTAATATGGAATCTTTGCCAACTTCAATCTTTTCTCCATTTATTGTGATTCTGTTTATTGGTTCCATTGTGAGAGTTTTCACTTTATGTTGAGGTGTAATCCATATCACAGATTGTAGTCTTTAATCTTCATCAGTAAGTTTTTCAAGTCATCCTCACTTTCAGCAAGCAAGGTCGTATTATCTGCATATTGCAGGTTGTTAATGAGTCTTCCTCCAATCCTGATGCCACATTCTTCTTCTTATAGTCCAGCTTCTTAGATTATTTGTTCAGTATGTAGATTGAATAAGTATAGTGAAAGGATACAACCCTGAGCCACATCCTTCCTCATTTTAGACCATGCACTATCCCCTGGTCTATTCAAATGACAGCCTCCTGGTCTATGCACAGGTTCCTCGTGAGAATTCCCACTCTTCTCAATGTTATCCATAATTTGTTATGATCCATACGGTCAGTAAAACACAAGTAAACATCTTTCTGGTGTTCTATGCTTTCAGCCAATATCCATCTGACATCAGCAATATATCCCTTATTCCACATCCTCTTCTGAATCCAGCTTGCATTTCTGGAAGTTCCCTGCCAATATACTGGAACAACCATATTTGAATTATCTTCAGCAAAATTTTACTCATGTGTGATATTAATGATACTGTTCAATAATGTACACATTTTGTTGGATCACCTTTCTTTAGAATGGGTACAAATATGTATCCCTTTCAGTTGGCCAGGTAGCTGTCTTCCAAATTTCTTGGCATAGAGGAGTAAATGCCTCCAGCACAGCATCCATTTTTAGAAACAGCTCAATGGGTACTCCATCAGTTCCTGGAGCTTTGTTTTCTACCAATTCCTTTGATGCAGTTTGACTTCTTCCTTCAGTACCATTGGTTCTAGATCATATGCCACTTCCTGAAATAGATGAACATTCACCAATTTTTTAATTGATACAGTGCCTTTGTATATTCCTTCCATCTTCCTTTGATATTTCCTGCATCACTCAATATTTTGCAACAGAATCTTTCAATACTGCAACTCGAAAAAATTTGTATTTTTTCCTTCAGTTTTTCAGGTTGATACAGTGGAGGGTATATCAAACATGTTCTTCCCTTTTGGTTTTCTAACTCCAGGTCCTTGCACATTTCCTTATAATAATTCACTTTATCTTCTCAAGCTGCTGTATGAAACTTTCTGTTCAGTTCTTTTATTTTGTCATTTCTTCCTTTTGCTTTAGCTACTCTTTGTTCAAGAGCAATTTTCAGAGTCCGTTTGACAGCCAGTTTGGTCTTTCTTCCTTTTCTGTCTTTTTAATGACCTTTTGCTTTCTTCATGGATGATGTGCTTGATGTCATCCCACAATTCCTCTGGTTTTCAGTCATTGGTGTTCAATACATCAAATGTATTCTTTAGATGGTCTCTAAATTCAGGAGGGATAAAATCAAGGTCATATTTCATCTTCAGCTTAAATTTGAACCCACATATGAGCAGTTGATGATGTGTTCCATAGTCAGCTCCTGGCCTTGTTTTGTCTGAAGATAATGAGTTTCTCCATCATCTCTTTCCGCTGATGCTGTTGATCCAATTCCTGTGTAGTCCATCTAGCAAAGTTCACATGCAAACCCACCTTTTATGTTGTTGAAAAAATGTATTTGCAATGGATAAGTTGGTGTTGGAAACTTCTATTGTGCAATCTCCATTGTCATTTTTATCACTGAGACCATATTTTCCAACTACTGGTGATTCTTCTTTGTTTCAACTTTTACATTCCAATCACCATAAACAATCAATACATCTTGATTGCATGTTTGGTCAGTTTCAGACTGCAGAAGTTGATAATAATCTTCAATTTTATCTTTGGCTTTGCTGGTTGGTGCATACATTTGAGTAATAGTAGTATTAACTGGCCTTCCTTATAAGCTTGTAGACATTATCCTATCACTGACAGCATTATACTTTGGGATAGATCTTGAAACATCCTTTGTGATTATGAATACCACAACATTCCTCTTCAATTTGTTGTTCCTGGCATAGGATCATATAATTGATTCAAAATGGCTAAAACCAGTCCATTTCATCTCACTAATGCCTAGTATATCAATCTTTACATGTCCTATTTTATTTTTGACAACTTCCAATTTTCCTACACTCTTGTTTTGTACACTCCCTGTTCTGATTATTAATGGATGTTTGCAGCTGTTTCTTCCAATTTTGAGTTGTGCCCCATCAGCAAATGGAGATCCTAAAAGCTTTACCCCATCCAGGTCATTAAGGTCAACTCTACTTTGAGGAGGCACCACTTCTCCTGTTGCATTTTGAGTGCTTTCTGACCTGAGGGTCTCATCTTCCAACATTATATCATATAATGTTTCAGGGTTATTCATAAAGTTTTCTAGTAATATATCAGACAGTGTTTTACTGCTATTCATGAGGTTTTTACTGGACAATTATTTGAGGAGTGGATGGCCTCTTCCTTCTTCTGAGTTTGTCTTAGTCTCTGGAAACTCCACTGAAATCTGTCCACCATTGGTGAACCTGCTGATATTTGAAATACTGGTGGCATAACTTCCAGCCTCACAGAAGCACACAAGCCACCACAGTATGACAAACTGACAGATGAGTGGTGACACTCTGAAGTAGTGTTTTTCAATTTGCTAGAAGTCCCAGAAGAGGGATGTTCACAAGAACCAACTTGACTATTGATATTGTGACTTCCATAGGAATTAGGATACCAGTCTTGCTCATTTTATTCAATGAATATTCAATGGATAAAAATGCATTTAAATAAAATAAATTAAATGGAGAGGGAAGAGTATAGATTGAGATTGAATGTATATTGAAGGGAAGATTGAGGTAAGGCATAGAAAGTGAGACAAAAAGAAGCTGAGCAGGGAAAAAACTTTTAACATTGGCTGAACTCATCCGTTCATTTAGTTGTTCAACACTCATCTATGAAGTATTTTATGTGATATTCTGGAAGCCATGCAGTGCTTATATATTTGGCACTTCACTGTTCAGGATTACCTAGAGTCTTACTGGTTAGACATATAGTTTATTTACAAGAGAAAAATCAATAAACAACCTTATGTCACATTAGCTTTGAGTGTTTCAACTCAAAAACAGGAAATAATAATTTCCTAACACATTTAACAAGCATTTGTTAAAGATCTAATACCTTACTATGGGAGAGAACATGTATAGCCAAAATGGTTAAAGGCTCAACTATTAGCCAAAATGTTGACAGCTGAAACATATCCAGAGGTGTCTCAGAAGACAGGCTGATCTGCTTCTGAAATGTCACAGCCTTGAAAACCATATGGAGAAGTTCTACTCTGTACACAAGAAGTTGCAATGAGTCAGAATCAACTCAATGATGACTGTTCAGTACCATATGCAGTGCTAGTGAATAAGACAATATTAGCCACGAATGCCTTCATGCACCTGGCATTGTATTGGTGAGGAACAGAAAATTAATATGTAAGTAAATATTTCAGATAGTAACAAATGGTACAAAGAAAGTAAAGGCAGGTATAAGGAGGAGCAGGGAGGGAGGACACACAATTTAGCTAGTGGTAAAGAAAGCCTTGCTCATTCACATTTATATCGGTGTTTTTCTTGGAAAAGAGGAAATAAGGAAGTATAAACTCTCAATTTAAAAGTACAGACAATACATATTTTACATCATAAAAAAGCAATATCAGTGTCTTCCTGAGCCCAAATGTTTGGGTCTCATTTGGCAACAATACTCTGAGCAGAGAAATAGAAGAAGTGTTATACCCTGTGTCCAGAGCAGAAATTTTACAAAGAGAATTATTGAAGCTATAAAGCATGTGTTATTCTAAATTTCCCCAAGAGGTATTATATTAAAGTTCTACGTGCATTTTGGAACTTAAAACCTGTGTGCATTAGGTTATAGTTATCTCTCCATTATAAAGCATAGCAAGAGAACAGCATTGGCTATAAATCAATTTACCATCCATGACTTCATAGCTTATAAAAAATAAGCTGAAACAACGAACACTTGTGAAGCACTTGACAATTTCCAAAGTACTTTCACATACGGACCCTCATAACAGTTCTGTGAAGGGATCCTATTCTTTCCCTTCTCCCTTCCTTCTTTTCATTCTTGCTTCCACTCAATAGTGAAATGAAACACTCTTTTTATGGAGCACCCATTATCACCAGACACAGTGCTAGATGCTAGGAACACAGCATTAAACAAACCATACAAACCTTCCCTCACACAGAAGTAGTATTAGTCTATTTTTATTATGTCTGTAAGGTAGCATTCCCAGTGGCTGAGAAGGTCTGGGCTCAGATTGAGCTGATCTTATTCTAACTTCACACAATCTTCCTATATTACTACTTTAGCATGCAACAGAATACACTTACTACTAACCTATAATGAGGAGCCTTTGTTGTTGTTTGTTGTTGTTATGTGCTGTCTAGTCAGACCTGACTCATAGCGACCCCTCCTTGGGTTTCTGAGGCAGTATCACTATGGAAGTAGATTCCTTCCGAGGAGTGGTTGGTGGGTTTGAACCACCAGCCCTCTGGTTAGCAGTCAAGTGCCTTAAGCACTACGCTACCAGAGCTTCTAATGAGGAGCATTTAGGTGCTCCAAATGGTTAATGGGCTCAGCTGCTAACCAAAGGTTTTGAGATTCGAGTTCACCCAGAGGTGTCTTCAAAGAAACAACCTAGTAATCTGCTTCTGAAACATCAGCTTTTGAAAACTGCATTGAGCACAGTTCTATTCTGACACCCATAAGGTTGCCATGAGTTGGAATCAGCTCAATGGCACCTAGTAACTGACTAAACTATTGTGAACAATAGCACTTTCATCAATCTTAGCTGTTTAGAAAGAACTTCTAAATCTAAGAAATAATAGGTAATTATTTTGACAGTATATAAATGTAGCAAAGCAATATAGATGATAGGTAGATAGATCATCCACAGATAGAGATAGATAGATAGATTGATAGACAGATATTCACTGCCATCAAGTAGAACTCAACTCATAGAAACCCTTCTTTGGGTTTCCGAGTCGATATCACTACGGAAGTAGATTGCCCAACCTTCCTTCTGAGGTGTGGCTGGTGGGTCTGAACCTCCAGCCTTCTGGTTAGCAGTCAAATGCCTTAGGCACTATGCTACTAGAGCTTCTAGATAGATAGATAGATAGATAGATAGATAGATAGATAGATAGATAGAGAAATGGTAGATACATAGATGATAAATATATCTTATTATCTTGATTTCTTTTTATAAAGATTTTACGTAACGCTACACTGGGATGTAGGGAAATAATAAATGTTTTCTAGTCTCCTCCTGTTACCATGCCTAAGAAAATGTGGTTCTACTTTCATATCTTTAATGAAGGAAAATATATAGTTTTAAATGGTGTTTTGTAGAAGTAATTGTGAAAATTAAATCAGATTATTGCAGTTATTTTGGAAAAGCAGAGTGTCACGGAAATTCTAAATAACAATTATTCTCTCCATTAAAATTATCACCTTCCTCTGTTGAAACTGCTGTCAAAAGGTGTCGATTAGTGTGATCTTAGAGAAGAGCTTGCTGCATGTATATACTCAGAGGAATGGGTCTTCTCTGTGGAAAAAAAATGAAGTGCACGTGGGAGGACTGAAAGACATTTTAATGAAATGCTATTGATTTTCAAAGTTATAAGTCTTAGAAACGTAATTGTTTTAAAGCTAATATCTAAGCTGCTCATAGGGCCATAGAGGAATCTAAATTGGATGAAAAGCTCATCATTATATTAAACATCCCATGAAGAAAAACAATACACTGGTGTCCAAGAGTTCATATACACACACTCACACATACATGGTGAATAACTAGTCAGCATTTGACTTGGAACTCAACTGAGCATATGAACAGGCAGTAGGGCTGGGTTGTAGCCCTCACCGCTGGAAACAAGGATCGGTGCTTCTTCCAATCTGAATAGGTGGGGAATAACTGACCTACAACCCTGGAACCAAGGACTTACAACAAATCACATGACTGCATAGAAGTTACCTCTATAATCATTCTCCTGCCTCTGAGTTCAAGATAGACTTCCATTGTTTTCATGTATAGAACCGGATAGAGTGGCATTTTAATGACTAGATCGAGATTAACCAAATTACTGGTTACTGAGCACTATTTCCCTGTAGATGCTTATTTCAAGTTAGTATAAAAAGTCACCTCACATTCATATAATACTGAATGGTTTCTAAAAAATTTTCCTATGAAGCATTACCATTTGATCATCATAACCCATATATGAAATATACTGGTCTATGAATCCCTTCCCTGATAGTTTAAACAGGTTATGTGGCTTTCCTGGGGTTGCACAATGGCAGAGCTGAGACAGGAGTTTAGAATGATTACTGCTGGCTTATCACACTTCTTTATAGCCGACTTTGCATTACTACAAAACTGAATTACTGACCCCAAATGAGTATACTTCTTCAGGCTCACATAAACTATTGTATTAAGGCCTTTCTGGTGTTTTTTTAATTTTTATTTTATTTTATTTTTTTCTGGAAGTCCCAGCAGAGAGTAACACAAAAACTGTTTCTATACTTTCTTCAAGGGAGCTCTGGTGGCATAGTGCCTAAGGTATTTGACTGCTAACCGGAAGGCTGGCAGTTCAAACCCACCAGCCGCACCTCAGAAGGAAGGTTGGGCAATCTACTTCCATAGTGATATCGACTCGGAAACCCAAGGAAGAGTTGCTATGAGTTGAGTTCTACTTGATGGCAGTGAATATCTATCTATCAGGAAGATAGGGCAATCTACCTCCTTAGAGATACCGCCTCAGAAACCCAAGGAGGGGTCACTATGAGTTGGGACCAGCACAACGGCAGTGAGTTTGGGTATGCTCTCTTCATAGCTTCCTCTCATCTGCACATATTCTTTTACCTTCCTACACTACAGTCCTGCTCAGAGTATGTTTCAACTGTAGACATCTTATGATTTATGGGCTCACTACTGACAGATATGTTAGTGGATTTGTTTATCTTCCTGGCTCTCTCTTCCTTGCCTATCCCTATTATTGCTGTAAAACATATTTTCTTTAAAGTTATGGTGCCTCCCTCCTCAATACCAGTTTTGTTTTCATGAGTACACATGGGACCATACATGTTGCAGAATCAGATTCCAAATAACCAATTTCTTTAACAAGAAATGGCACTTAACAGACTACTTTAAAAATTAACCCATTTATCAAAACAAAATACAATTTCAGTATGTTCTGTTTTGAAATCAGGGTACAGTACAGCATATAAGAGATGTTGTTTGGAAAAGGAAACAATAATAGGAACACTTTTCTGAAATTCCCTATTATCCACTTCAGGCAGGGTACAAAAATAATCTCTTAGACCTGGTCATTCTCTACTCTGTTCCTTTAAGAAAATGAGCCAATCAATTATCACCTGAAATCAAGTTAACATACAACTAGCTAAATCAAAGTTAAAAAGTTTTCTTCCTTCTAGTTGATGCTTCAACCAAATAAGGACAAGACTTGCTTTCTTTTGAGGTTTGAAAGTTACAATTACTCTGGTTTTAAAAGATGCTTTGAGAATGAGTCTGCCAAGTATCATCATAATATATATACTCAGCAAGGTTTCTGCACTTAATTTATATTTTATCACAATATTGCACATTATTTCGAGAACTTTAGAAGTGACTCAAGATCCATATAATTTTTCCAGTTGATACACTTTAAAGAGGTATATGTATGTGCAATAAAAATACTTTAATTGAATCAATTTCATTACCCAAATAACCAGTACTGGTTAACTGAAAGCAATATAAGTGTGTAAATATTCATTAATAATGCAGCTTTAACTAGCACTAATAAGATTTTCATAAAACCAGTAGTTACTTTCCAAAACAAACATTTTTTTTAATTTTTCTTATTTATTTTCATTCTAGTCAGTTCTCTGTCACAGCTGGATGTAGTTAAGCAAACTAGACTGTATTTATAGAAGCCAATTTTCATTTCAACCATTGAAAGCTGGTATAAACTTAAACATTTCTCTATGATCCAATACATATTAACTAAAACAAGTATATTTGTGAAATTGAAAAGATTGTAATGTAAACTAAAAGGCTTTATAGCATTTGACAGTTTTATTTTACATACACTAATACATTTTGGCAACAATTGTGGGACTAGGCAGTGTTTCGTTCTGTTATATATAGGATTTCTGTGAGTTGGAACCAAATCAACAGCACCTAACAACAATGATAATAATAAATTTTGCTTTATTTAAATCACTTCTCAAGATGAAATTATCATATATTAGTTCATTTAATAAACAGTGTTTGCAGTCCTACTACAAGCAAAATGCTGGGGCAGATTCAGAGACTAGGCAAATCTAAAAAAAACAGAAAACCAAAGCAGTTGTAGTCCAGTCTATTCCGACTTATAGCAACCCTGGACAACAGAGTAGAACTGCCCCTTAGGGTTTCCAAGATGGTAATCTTTACAGAAGACTGCCATATCTTTCTCCCATGGAATGGCTGGTGAGTTGGAACTACCAACCTTTCACTTAGCAGCTAAGTTGCTAGGCTTCTTTAGCAGACATGGTGCCTGTTATGATTTATCTACTACTTAGGAGTCCTGGTGGCACAGTGGTTAAAACATTCAGCTGTTAACTAAAAGGTCAGTGGCTCAAACACACCAGACACTTGGCTGGAGAAAGATGTGACAGTCTGCTTCCGGCAAGACTTACAGCTTTAGGAACCCCATGTGGCAGTTCTACACTGTCCTCCAAGTTTGCTATGAGTTGGAATCGACTCAACAACATTGAGTTTTATCTAATACATACTTGGCAAATGTATATTACATATAACTTATAAAGCATTCTCAGGGTCTTCATCTAAGACAAACCAATTGTCTTTCAGTTGAAGGGAATATGATTCATAGAGAATTCATCTGTATCAGAGTAGAACTCTACTCCAGGGGGTTTTCAATGGCTGATTTTTTGCAGCTTGTATTTTGGTTAACAGCTGAGTGCATCAACTGTTTGCCCCACCCCACATCTCTTCATCTAATATAGTAATTAGTACTTGGATCCCATTGTTGTACATACCAAAAAAGCTTTTTCCTAAATTTGACCTTGGAGAGAACTGAACTTTAAAGGGCCAAGTTAGACATGACTCTACCTATTTTTTAAAAGCCTCCACATTTGCACTAATCCATTCTGACACTGAGCAATCCTCTCTCTTATGAAACACTTACATTGAGCTTAAAGACTTCCTCTACTTTAGGTTCATTTCCTTCCTGGAGATAGGACACTGCTGGTTCCATTTCTTTTACAGAATTTAAAATCATTATTAAGCTATTCTTCATTTATCCGTATGTCACATTGCATGATTCTGGTTCCTTTTATATTCTCTAAATTTTCTTTTTCCTCAAAACTATGCTTTAGCTTTTCTCTGAACCTCTCTTCATTTTTATCCCTGAATCATGATTTTTGGTGTTGCTCTCAAAGTGTTCCTCTACTTACACAGAGACCTCTCTCCTAGCAAACAGAACTATCTGGAATATTGCCAAGAAACTTGAAGTGGAAAAAAAAAATTAAAAGCTACTGAGTAGTTTAAAATAGATGATATGACGTCTATGCACAAAAAAAAAAAATAATGCACTTATCCCCAGGGTGACTCAGTGGTACATATTTGGAGCATCATTGCTTCTATCTTAAGTCAATTTTTTGGTTGCTTTTTGTTTACCTAATAATAGGCACTTAAAGGTGTACACTTTGTTTATTCATTGTTGGAATACTACTGTTTGAAATCCAGTGAATAATTGCCCCCAAGACAACAGAAACAGACAAACTGGATAGAATGCAGGCACTGCTGCAGCAAATCATTTTATTCTAAAATACTGAGGGTTTTTTTTTTTTTTTTTTACATAAGAGGCTCTGTTGGAGAGGGTATCAGATAGTTGGCAATTTATTCTTCTGCCAATCACTATGTAAATAATTTTCTTCTATAGAATCCTTGAAATCCTATATATTACCAATATCAGAACAACAAAGATGAGTTGCATTTTTATGAATTATGCTTCTACTTGCATTGCTCTTCACAAGCTTCATGCTTTAATTATGGCATTCTTCTTTGATTAGAGCTATAGTTACATAGTTTCTTAAACGTTGATTACTGGTAAAAAATGGAAGCCTTTGGAAACCCAAATATGCTCTTTAAAAGCAAACATGTTTTCCCTTAGTAGGTGGTGAAGAGCTTTTTCCTCCAATAATTATGTTCAATGTAGATTTTCAGAGTTGTTTTAAAGTTTTCAAATACTTTTGCATAAATTAACTCATTTACTCCTTGATAATAAAAAGTTAAACTGAATTTAGTTGAGGAATTATGAATTTTTTTTTTTTTTTGCTGTGGTCACTAGCCACTTTGTTCTTTAGTAATTACTTACATAATGGTGGCGTGAGTAATTGTGTGTGTGTGTATGTGTGTGTGTGAATGTGGAGAGACAGAGAGAGGGAGAAAGAGAGAAGACGGTTCTTGCTATGGTGAATAAACCAGTTGCCATGGTAATGGTATAGACTCCAACTCATTGTGACCCTATGTGTGTCAGAGAAGAACTGTGCTCCATAGGGTTTTCAATGGCTGGTTTTTCAAAGTCAATGTCAGGCCTTTCTTTGAAGGCACGTCTGGGTGGCTGGGTGGACTCATACTTCCAACCTTTGGATTAGCAGCTGAGTGTGTTAGCACCACCCAGGGACTCCCCTACATGGATGTTGTTGTTATTAGCTTCCAACTAGCCATCCCCTCTCTGACTCACCCCATGCACAATGGAAGGAAATGCTGCCTGGTCTTGCATTAACCACATAATCAGTTGCAGATCAGACCTAGGTGATATATAAGGTTTTCACTGGATGATTTTTAGACATGGATCACTCCTTTCTTCCTAGACCACCTTAGTCTGGAAGCTCTGCTGAAATCTATTCAGCATCATAGCTACTTGCAATCCTCCACTGTACATGATGTCACTGGCTAGAAATCTGACTCAGATCTCCTGAACGGAAGGCAAAAATTCTACCATAAAACTACCACTGACTTCATCTATAATAAACAGACCTAAGGTTCCATAACGTATAGATATTTTGACAGGATGTCTGTTGTAATTGAAGGTTACCTTGATAAGTGACAATAGCCAGGAGACAAGAAAAGAGGTTACCATGAGGAAGTTGTGTAGTATGAACTCAGAACTTTATGACCCAACTAGGAAAGATGGACAAGTGCAGAAAAAAATAATATGCAAAATAAGTTCTTGGCCTCTCTCTTTGTACTCTTCTGCTAAGGTTTCCATTATATCTTTAGAAAGGATGTGTAATTTAAAATTGGTATCATCTCAACTTACATTCTCATATTATGATTTACTATTGATTACTCTCAAAAATTTATTTAATTACTAAATTAAAAAGTTGATGTAGCTTCTCATGCAAAAGCAAAGCAAACATTTCTACTACAACTAGAACAAACAATGACCAGACTTCTTTATCATGATACCTTTGCTACTTAAATATCTAAAGATATTTGTATTATGGATATCAGATTAGAAAATAAAACTAACAATAGAAAACTTAATTGTCTAGCTTTGAAAATAAACAAACAACAAATATTTTAAGATGAGCATGGACAATTGGAGGTACTAAACTAACTGCCGTCAAGTCAGATCCGGCTCATAGTGATCCCTCTTTGGGTTTCTGAGGTGGTATCACCCAAAAGTAGATCGCTGGAAGTAGATCACCCAATCTTCCTTCCAAGGAGTGGCTGGTGGGTTTGCATCGCCAGCCTTCTGGTTAGCAGTCAAATGCCTTAGGCACTATGCCACCAGAGGTCCTATTGGAGGTACATGCACAAGCAAATAAAGCCTTAGAAAATTGAGAAGATCATTGACATTCAATGACAAAGAGGAGAAACTCATGATTGTTTTTGTAACATGGAGGAAACTTTACAATGCAAAGCTCCCTTTCCAACTCTCATTAGTTGCCATTATATTTCTTGAATTAGCCTGTCAAATTCAACCCAATATAAATGAAATAACTCTTAATCATTCCAGGAGAGATGGACGACATATGTAGATATTGCACTTCAGTATATGGAAATGGCCTCAAAAATGTCATTAACTTTTGAATTAACAATGAGCCTTGATTGTTTGAAAAAAAGATGACATATTTCCCCATTTAGAATTTGGGACAAGAAGTTAATTTAAATGCCAAAAGTACATATATTCGAGTAAGTTGATGTCAAATAAATCTTTTAGCATTAATATAAAAGTGGCATTTGTAAAAGCTATAATGAATGTAGCTAAAGATACGCTTTCTTAAACAGTTTGGTTCAATTGAGATCTTATAAAGCCTCAGCCTATTGTTCCATCTCATTAGTTTTTTTTTTTTTTCCCCCACACCAAAAATAACAAGAGATACATATTTTAAATAAACATTTATTGGGACTGACCATGTGAGAACAATGTACTCTGCACCTTACATGCATTATATAGCTTCCCACAACAACCCTGTGGGGCAGATAATTTTATCATTGTCATTTTACAGGTGAGGAAATTGAAACTTTTGATTCAATGTTTTCTTAGGGTCACACATCTGATAAATAATGGCACAAGATCAAGCTGGTTTACTGGGATCATGCTCAAGCCCAAGAGTAGTGCTTTGCTGTTGATTGAGTATCTAGATGATGATGCAATCAGATCTAGATTAAGCCAAGAAAAAAAAGGAAAGTTGCCTATTATTAAGAATCTTTTGTTTGTTTAACCTACCACCCATCTGTCGGTTTGTCCTTACTGTGGTGGCTTGTGTGTTGCTCTGATGCTGGAAGCTATGCCATCGGTATTTGAAATACCAGCGAAGTCACCATGGTACAAAGTTTTCAGCAGAGTTTCTAGAGTACGATTATAGGAAGAAAGGCCTGGTGATCTACTTCTGAAAGTTAACCAATGAAAACCTATGGATCACAACAGAATTTTGTCCACTATATACAGAGCTAGAAGGTGAGTATTCTAGGTTGGAAGACACAAAACATACAGTGCCCACAGTAATGGATTCAAATATACCGATGTTCATGAAGATAGCATACGACTGGTCAATCTTTAATTCTGTTATACACCAAGAGTAAGAGCTAACTTGATGACAACTTAAAACAACAGCATTTGCTTAATAGATTGTGTTATTGTTAGTTATCCCCGAGTTGATTTGGACTCACTGTGAGTCCATGTGTTACAGAGTAGAACTATACCCCAGAGTTTTTACTTGGCTATAATCTTGACAGAAACTATGTAGGTCTTTCTTCCATGGTACTTCTGAGTGAATTCAAATGGCCAATCTTTAGATTAGTATTCGAGTACAAACAGGTTTCATCACCTGGGGATCTTATCAGAGTCCTGGTGGTGCAGTGGTTAACTGCTCAGCTGCTTATAGAAAGTTTGGTGATTAGAACCCACTAGCCATTTTGCAGGACAAAGATGGGTCAGTCTCCTTCTGTAAAGATTTACAGCCTAGAAAACTCTGTGGGGCAGTTCTACTCTGTCTTAGGGGGTTGCTATGAATTGGAATCAACTTGATGGCAATGGATTTGGCTTGGTTTTGGAGGGCACTTATACATTGTGCCAGGGGCTCATATATTGTATCTAATTCTTACATCAACTTTGCAGGTAGTATTAACCACCTCTCTTTTTTTTGACAGAGGCAGAGAGAACTTACCTGACTTACACAATGTCACAGAGTTTAGCGGTTGAGAAGAAATTGTCTGACACATCTGATAGTGTCAGAGAATTTTACAAGAATGATAGGGAACTATTGTCCCTTTCTTCTGCCAAGCATTTTCATTCCTTGGGGTTTCACCATTTGGCAAAGCACAAGGTTCTCTTAATAGGCTGGAGCTCACAATTTGTTCTGTAGGTGTGTGGTTTCTGGAAAGGAAATCTCCACAGCTTTCAGAAATGTCCCAGAGTGCTTCATCCCAACAGCTTTGGGTCATAGCTAATCTTTTTATAAGTTGTAACTTCCAATCTCCTTGGACCATAGCAGCATGATGAAGAAGTATGTTGCACATGAGCAAAAGGCTCTTGATACCATATTTGTCTTTTGCCAATTTCCACAGCATTACAAAACATTAAAGGAGGCTAAGGTGCCACCTCAAACCCACAGAGTTAACCTTGTAACAAAGGACAATATTCACTGTGACTCTACCCCAGAGTATAACTGTAGACCATCATAGAGCATCAGATTTGGAAGGAAAATAGCTATCTTTCAATCCTTCTGTTCACCAAGGGTCTGGCTGCCATCAGCCAAGAGTCATAAAAAAAAAAAAAAAAAAAGTTGTTGTCTACTTGACTAGGTCATGTTAGCTTTTTTTATATACCTCTAGTAATTAGGAAATAAATACCTCTCATGTGAACTTCTTATTTCTTTCAAGGAAACCTATTCTATCTGGAAGTTCTTTAGAAATTGTACCAGTCTATAAATTCAGTTTATTTGTCTCTCTAATTTACTTTTGACAATCATAGTTTTACTCCTTGGATAGAGGAAGTTAAATTTAAGTGCTCTTCATTTAAATGCTAAGGTCTTTAAAGGGGAAGATTGGAAATGGGGTGGTAATATTACTTTTCTCTTTTCAGTATAATAATCACTAATTATATTTAAAAGAAGGGAGGGGAAAAGTGACAAATAAGCAAGACCCAATTCTACCTTTTAAAAACCCACTGCCATCAAGTCTCACAGAGACCCCCATTGGGTTTTCAAGGCTATAAATCTTACAGAAGTAGAATGTCTCATCTTTCTCCCATGGAGCAGCTGGTGGGTTTGACCGACCTTCTGGTTAGCCGCCAAATTCCTTACCCACTATCTCACCAGAGCACCTTAATTCTACCTTTCAGTAAAGGTTAAAATCAAGTGTCTGATCTTGCAGTTAATCATATGTTGAAGTGCCTTAAGTGTCTCATTCACATTTTGACTTTAAATGTGAAGAATACACAGTTGGGAGAGAACTAATAAAAGGTGGTGGATGCACTAAACTAAATGCATAAGTTTAGCCAAACATCTCAAGCTTATTAAAGAATCATGCTAAAATGAATCCTGTTATTTTCTGGGAGAGTTATATGGCTGAGTGACATGTAATACGTATATAAAGAGAGAGAAAGAGAGACAGACAGACTGCCCCCCACCCCTGCAAAAAAATCCCACTGCTGTCCAGTAGATTCTGACTTGTAGTGACCCTACCCTATAGGACATAGCAGAACTCTCCCAGAGGGTTTCTGAGGCTGTAATCTTCACAGACGTAGATTTTCACATCTTTCTTCCACAGAGCAGCTAGTGAGTTTGAACAGCTTATCTTTTGGTTCACAGCTGAGCCCTTTAACCACTGCACCACCAGGGCTTCATTTTATTATTTATTTATTTATATTGTGATTTGGGTGAAAATTTACAAAGCAGATTCATTTTACTCTCAACATTTCACACACATTTGATTTCACAGCCCCAGTTACAATTCCCAACCATACAAAGCTCTCCTGTCCTCTCCTGCCCTCTCCTCCCTGTGACTACTCCTTCCCTGTGCTCTTCCTGTCTATGCATTTCTGTCTGTCCAGCTTTCCCTCAATGTGAATGCTGTCCCTCTGATGTTTCATGGCTGATTGATCTAAGGGGTGCATCTTCCTGCAGTACGTGGGTGCATCTCCCTGGGGTCAGTGTCCTGCTTGTAGGTCTTTCTACTGTTGGGCTGAGAGGAAATCCACAGAAGTGAGTCCTTTTCTAGGCCTTAAGGATAATCCAGGGCCAAAGTCTCAAAGTTTTCACCAGTCTCTATCTGACAAGTAATTCTGGTCATTTTTGTGCTTTTGAATATTGTTCCACACTTTTACTCCTGCTCTATCCAGGATCTCCAATTTTGATCCTTTTCCAAGTTGTTGGCATTGGTAGCTGGGCACCATCTAGTTCTTCTGGTCTCAGGGTTGTGAAGGCTGAGGTCCTCATGGTCCTTTTTATCTTTGGACTAGTTATTTCCAAATGACTTCGATTTTCTTCACTTTTTTTTGCTTCAGATGAAAGGAGACCAATAGTTGCATCTAACATTGTCACTGAAAAGCTTTTAAGACCCCACAAGGGCTTCTTGACACAGATTTACATATATATATATATATATATATATATATATATATATAAATGTATGCAAAGGAGAACTTCTGAAAAACTATTAAACTCTAAAAAGAAATACTTTTTTTCCTTTGTATGACAGTTGAAAACTTATTAGAATTTTTTTTTTTTTTTTATTTTAGTAGTGGACTAATGGTAGATGAAAGAGCTCTGGCTGCACAGTGACTAAATGGTTGGTTGTTATATGAAAGTTTGGCAGTTTGAACTCACCAGGTTCTCTGCAGGAGAAATATGTAGAAGTCTGTTTCCATAAAGATTATAGCCTTGGAAATCCTATGGGACAGTTGTACTGGCCTATGGAGTCACTATGAGTTGGAATCAACTCCACGACACTAAGATTTAGTGGTACATAATGAAGTATAGTAATAGGATGTAAGGGATATAATAAGGAATTTGCAACTGTGATAACATAGTGAACATAGTTCATACTGTCAGAGCAAAAGCATCCCTTTATACCTACCTACCTGGCAAAAATAGCAAGATTGCAAAATATAGTCTTAGATGAAGTTAACGTACACTATGACAACAGAAAAAGTTAAGCTTCTTGGAAAAAATTAAGTTAATTGTTTTCTACCTTCATTCCTAAGTACTATAGCTAAAACATAAAGTAAGATTAGTTAAATCCAAGAAAAATTTCAGGACTTACAGTGAAATGGAGGAATAGGCAGACAAGTGACACAGACCCTCTTCAACAAAGAAAAGAAAAAACAACTGACAGATACAGAAGATAATCCCGGAGCCCTGAGCGTTGAAAGGAACGATACAGAAGTGGATTAGGCACCAAGTAGTGGAAAAACCTGAATGAAAACAATGAGTACAGAGACAGGCAGACTTGTGGACTGTCAGCTACTCTGACAGGACCAACAGCCTGAATATTTCCAAGGGATGTTGGGACCTGAGAATTGACCTAAATATCAGCCCTGGTCACCAAGGGCTGCAGGGATGACTGAGCTGGTGGTCTATGATAGGAAGAGAAATAGCTAGGAAGGAGACAATCTGAGCTGTTAACTTTCTGCTGCATAGAGGCTGCAGCCATTTTGAATGTTTACAAGTGGTGGTCATTTTGGATATTTAAAGTGACCAATGGTGCAGCCATTTTGAATGCTTACAAGCAGTGGCCATTTTGGATATTTGAAGTGACCGAGGGCACAGCCATTTTGCATCATTACAAATGACAATCGTTTTGGATTTTTTTAAATGATAGCATTCACATTCAGATTCCAGGGACCTAAGAATAGGCTCTGTTTTCCAAGGTTGGCAGGGACATACAAGAGGCTGACAAAAGGAAAGGAGACAAGTGGAAAGTGTATAAGTGCTGTCAACTAGTGCATAGAGGAGCACAGCACAGTACCCTGCTTGTGTGGATAACATACAAACAAAACAAAGAAAACAAAAATCAAGTGCAAGTCTCTCCAACATACAATCACCAATTAAATATAAACACAAAAATGTCACAATGCCTCGGAGACAACAGAGCATCACAGTCCACACAAAGAAGCAAAATAATGCACGAGAAACAGGGGACCAGGATACAGACCCCAAACACATCCCTGAAGAAAAGGCAGCATTGGAACTCTCTGAAAAACAATTCAAAAGAATTATATTTAGGTATCTTCAAAGGATTGAGGGACAGATGAAGCAAAACACAGACAAAACCCTAAAAGAAACGTGGAAAAAAATACAAAACAAAATGACAAAATAAATGAAAAATTAGAAATGATACAAAATCTACAGATGGAAATCTGGAAGATTAATATTAAATTGTCAGAAATAGATAACACATTGAAAGGGCAAAGGAGTAGAATTCATGCAATGGAAGACAGAACTAGTGAGATTGAAGACAAATACCTGAATACTTCTTAGAAAAGGGGTCAAACAGGAAAAAAGATTAAAACAAAATGAAGAAAGCCTAAGATTGATGTGGGATACCATTAAAAGGAATAACCTACATGTCACTGGGATTCCAGAACAGAAAGAGAAAAAGAAAACCATTGAGAAAATTGTCCAACGTTTGTTGTAAGAGAACTTCCCTGATATGATGAAAGATGAGAATATATCCATTCAGGAAGTCCAACAAACCCCAAACAGGATAGACCCCACAGGAAAATCACCAAGACATATCATCATCAAACTCACCAAAACCAAAGACAAAGAAAGCATCCTAAAAGCAGGATGGGAAAAATGAAAAGTTACCTACAAGAGGCAACCAATAAGACTAAGGTTGGATTTCTTGGCAGAAATCATGCAGGCAAGAAGACAATGGGATGGTATATGTAAAACCCTGAAAGAGAAAAATTTCCAACCAAGAATTATGTACCCAGCAAAATTATCCCTCAAATATGATGGTGAAATTAGGACATTTCCAGATAAGCAGAAATTAAGAGAATTTGTTAAAACTAGACCAACCTTACAAGAGATGCTA
>NW_006921790.1:820624-830919 GCF_000298275.1 Orycteropus afer afer
GATCCATGTCACTTTAGTTTTGTGTATTTCATTGTACATAAATTATATTTCAATAAATGCATTTGAAAAAAAGAAGAGTTTCAATAAATCTCAACCATGTATTCAAAGAAAAAAAACTATGCATTTAACATAGAAGCCAAGAGTCATTAATGTTACAATTCTTTATGTTTCTTAGCACCTGACATAAAATAATTCAATAGAATAGGGCAAGTAAATCTAAAGCTACCGTTGACAAGGAATGAAATGTCTCCAAGAGTTATAAAAGTAGATAAATTTCAATCAAAGCAACATATGTTTGTTCACAGTTTGACTTTCCATTTATTAACCTAGTGTAATGGAGTTCAGTTGCTTAATTGTAATTTCTTATAAACTAATGATGTGAACACTCTAACCAATATCAATTCTTAACAATTGCATAGGCTATTGATTAAATCATAAAATATTTTTAAAGCCAGAAAATGTCTGTACTTATTTTCTAGAACATTGGAGCTATTGGGATTTGTCTTAGGCTGGGTTTTCCACAGAAGTAAAACAAGTGCATGTATGTGTGTGTGTATGCATGTGTGTGTGTATATACACACATGTGTGTATATACACACACATACATACATACATATATATATATATATATATATATATACACATATATATATATGTAATCAAAATCACTGCCAAAATCACTGCCATAGAGTCAATTCAGAGTCATAGTGACCCCTTTGGGTTTCTGAGGCAGTAAATCTTTACGGAAGTAGATCATCCCATCTTCCTTCCCAAGAGTGGCTGGTGGATTTGTACAGCCAGCCTTCTAGTTAGCAGTCAAATGCCTTAGGCATTGTGGCACAAGAACTGCATATACATACATATGTAGAGAGATTTAGCTTAATGAAATGGCTCACACATTTGTAGAGTCTGGCAAGTGCCAAGACCATGGGCCAGCTATCAGGCTGGAGGCTCCTCCTGACTCATGTAGTTGCAGGTGCTGATGAACCCAAGATTGGCAGGTCAGATGGCAAGCTATGGTTCACAGTCTGCAGAGTCTGAAGAATCCAAGATTGACAGTTAAGATAGCAGACCTCTGGTTTAAGTCCAAAGAACCGGACTGGAGGTCAGATGATAATGAGATAGATGCAGGATCTAGACTGAATATCTGAGACCTTTTGCAGAAAATCCATATATATTAGATGCAGGCCACACCCTTGAGCACATTACCTTTCAACTGGTTGCCTTCTCATAGCAGATCTCATCATGGGGGTGATTACATTATATCAGATCTCATCGTGGAGGATGACTACATCACTAAGTAACTACCAAGCTACATCATAAATGCCAAACCACTAAGAATCATGGCCCAGCCAAGTGGACACACAACCTTAAATCTAATAATCCATCCCTTGTCAACCTGGCACCCAAACATATCTCCTTAACCATATATAATCTCTAAATAAAGGTAATTATAAAGTCATAATGTGTGCCTAAAATGAGACAACAAACACATGCACAACCAAAAATGCACTAGCCCATTTACATTTTATATTTTATGATTAAGACAAAAAAAAATATTTGATGCACACACACAAGGATTACATATAACAATTACAGTCCTCATTTCTGTAACTTGCACAAGGTCATAGCTGGTATTTAGAACTATCTTCTTCCATCATCCCTTTAACATTCCCTTTGTCCTCAGAAAGCAGCTCAGCTAGTTCTTTGACCAGTGGGGTACCCAAATATTTATTCTTAAAGGGTCTTGGGCATTAGTAGTCATGTTGTAACTGGGTTGCTGTAGCTTTCCATTAATTTTAATCACAGAGAATGGTGGTACTAACAGACATCTTAAAGCATCTCCTGTATGCCTCCAGACATATTCTTCTTCATCTCCATTATATAATATTAATCAAATTTCTCTTTTGTAATCAAAATCAATCACACCAGCCAATACAGTAACTCCCTTCTTTGCTGGTTGATCCAGAGGCATGAGGAGCACAACATGGCTGAGTGGCACTCATAGCATGTAGTTTAATGGAATCAACATTGCGTCTCCAGGTGACAGTGTTCCTCCATTTGGAACTAAGACCTCCAGACCAATAGAGCATAAGGTGGTCACATGGAAAGGAATAAAAAAATTTGTCATTGGGGTAATAGTGAGTGGTGCCACTCCCATTTCCACTTCTTGATTCCTGGACCTATGACTCCTGGCTATTGGATGAACAGCATCATATATTGGATGCTGGTTTAGAACATAGGGCCTCCTGGAGATCATCATCCCAAGCCTGCAAATGATTGCCCTACTAACTAGCACCACAGTTGTGTCTTTAGAAGGTTATCCCATCATTTTATCAAGCCAAACCTGCTGCTTCAGGATTTAAAGAACATGGTAAGACCAGTGAATTCAATGAACATTAAGCTATTGGCACACTTTATTTGCTGTGAAGTGAGTTCCTTAATCTGAGGTGATGTGTGGGATACCATGATGGTGGATAAGGCAATCTGTAAGTCCATGGATGGTAGTTTTGACAGAAACATTGAATGCAGGAAAGACAAATCTATATCCAGAGTAAGTGTCTATTTTAGTGAAAAACAAAATAAAACACTGCCCTTTCCATGATGGAAATGATCCAGTTTGCTGGCTGACTGCCACAAGGAATGGCTCCATATCATGGACTCAGTGTCGGTCTCTGCTTTGGCAGATTGGGCAATCAGCCATGGCTGTAAGTCAGCCTTGGTGAGTGGAAAATCATGCTGGTGAGCCCATGCCCATGCATAATCTACAATCCTACCAACATGGCCATTTCATTTATAAACCCATTAGGCAATGATGGGCATGTCTGGGAAAAGAGGATGATTTTTTTCTAATGAAGGTGTAATTCTGTCCACTTGGGAGTTAAAATGTTCCT
Organism: Orycteropus afer afer; assembly: GCF_000298275.1. Lineage (NCBI taxonomy): Eukaryota > Metazoa > Chordata > Mammalia > Tubulidentata > Orycteropodidae > Orycteropus > Orycteropus afer. Next base: position 823,519 of record NW_006921790.1, read on the forward strand.
CTACCAAGGTCATCCTTTGGTGAGAGTTCACATGAGACACAAATGTCTTCACTTCTCTGGCCCATTCAGAGAGATCTATTCACCTACTTCTTCCTCATACCTCCTTGTCAATATTTTCAAATAATATTCCTTCCAAGTCCATGACCATCCAGCCAAACCAGTGTCCACAGGCCATGAATTAGTATACATTCATACACCTGGCCATTTCTCCTTCTAAATAAAATGGACAACCAGATTCACTGCTCAAAGTTCTGTCGCAGAGAGAATTTCACTCACCATTGTCCTTCAGAGAGGTAGCAGAGACTGGAGCTTTTGTCATTATCCTATTTCTAGTCATGCCTTCATATCGTGCAGAACCATCTGCAAATCAGGTACAACTTTTCTCTTCCTTGGTCAACTGATCATAAAGAACTCTCCATTAAGCCATAGATGCACAATGCTGGAGGAAAGGTAGTCTTCCAGGAGTGGAGATCATGTGCATTTGGGCCGCTTGCTCATGCAGCTTACTTTTGCCATCAGTTTCTGCTCAAGCCTGATCTCATACGTATCATTTCCATTTAATGATGAAATGCAGCTGTGCACATTCAACTTTATGACACTGTGGATTAGACAATACCCAGTTCATGAGGGGAAGCTCAGGCTTCATGGAGATTTGGTGGCCCATAGTTAGGCATTCAGTCTCTACTAAGGCCTAGTAAGAAGTCAATAACTGTTTGTCAAAAGGAGAATAGCTATCCATGGAGGATAGCAGGACTTTGCTCCAAAATCTTAAGGCTCTGTGCTGTGATTCATCCATAGGGACCTGTCAAAGACTCCAAATAGCATCTCTTTCTATCACTGACACTTCGAGCATTGGATCAGCCAGAATACATGGCCCAATTGTCAGAGAGGCATGCACTGCAATCTGAACCTGGTGGAGAGACTTATGTTGTTCTGGGACCCATTCAAAACTAGTAGCTTTTCAAGTCACTTTATAAATAGGCTGGAGTATCACATCCAAATGAGGGACATGTTGACTCAAAAATCCAGAGGCCCACCATATGCTGTGACTTCTTTTCATTTGTGGGAGGGGCCAGATGCAATAACTTATTTTTCACTTTAGAAGGAATATCTCAACATGCCCCACACCACTGGATGCCTGGAAATTTCCCTAAGGTGGAAGACATCTGGATTTTGTTAGGTAAATTTCCCACTCTCTAGCATGCAAATCTCTTGCAAGTAAGTCTAAAGTCATTGATACATCTTCCTTATCAGGTCTAATCAACATAATATCATCAATGTAAAAGATCAGTATAATGTCTTGTGGAAGGGAAAAGCAATCAAGGTCCCTGCAGATTAATTATGATACAGTGTTGGAAAGGTGATATACCCTTGATGTAGAACAATGTAAGTGTATTGCTAGACACAAACTGCTTCTGATGATCCTTCAAAATTGGAGTTGAGAAAAAGACATTAGCCTGATCAATAGCTACATACCAGGTATCAATACCAAACCAAACTCACTGCCTTCGAATCATTTCCAGCTCATAGTAACTCCCATTGGGTTTCCAAGGTTGTAAATCTTTACAGAAAATCTCCCAGTCTTCCTTCCACAGATCATCTGGTGGTTTTGAACCACTGATCTTCTGGTTAGCAGCCAAGTGCCTTATCCACTATGCCACCAGAGCTCAGGAGATGTATTAATGTACTCAAGCAATGAAACCATATCTGGAACAGCAGCTACAATTAGAGTCACCACATGATTAAGTTTATGATAATCCACCATCAATCTCCAAGATTCATCTTTTTCTTCCACAGGCTAAATAGGTGAGTTAAATGGCAATGTGATGGGAATTACCACTCCTGCATCCTTCAGGGCCTTGGTTGTGATAGTAATCTAGCAATCCCTCCATGAATGCAGTATTGCTTTTGGTATACTATTTTCCTATGTAGGAATAGTTCTAATCGGTTCCATTTGGCTTTTTCTATCATAATAGCTCTTACTCCACATGTCAGGGATCCAATGTGGGTTCTGCCTATTGCTGAGTATATCTATTCCATCTATGCATTCTGCAACTGGGGACATTACTAGCAGATAGGTCTGGGGACCCGCTGGACCCACTGTAAGGAAGACCTAAGCTAAGATTCCATTAATAATCTGAGCTCCATACTTCCTTACTCTGATTGGTGGGCTGCATTGTCATTTGGGTCTCCTGGAATTAGTGTTAGTTCAAAGCCAGTGTCCAGTACTCCAAAAAGTCATATTATTTCCTTTTCCAAAGGAAAACAGTCACTACTATGAAAGGTCATAGATCCTTTCGGGGAAGGATAGGACTTTTAGTAACAGTTCTAGAAGCCAGAATGGGTGGTGAGGTGATTCCTGGGAACATTCAGCAGTCTTGTAAGGCATTTGCCTCAGATAATGCCCCAGGCAATGCCCCAGATGCCACCTCAGGTGATATTTCAGACAAAGAGTCATCAGGCACTGCTAGGAAATTACATCAGATGGGAGTGGAGTAAGAGGGCTAGTTCCATTTATAAGAGTGATTCAATGCAATTTAGGTGCTCAGTGCCATCAGCTTACTGATTATCCACCCATGTGTCTCCATCCCAAGTTTCAGAATTCTGTTGCTTCCCCATCAATGCCCTTACTTTAATTTTAGGCACCATTCTAGGTAGGGAATTCAATTGGCTTTGTAACTCAGCTACTCTTATGATGAGACTCAAGTTTGTTTGTTGTTGTTGTTGTCATGTTCCATTGAGTCGGACCCAACTCATAGTGATCCCTCCTTGGGTTTCTGAGGTGGTATCACTATGGAAGTAGATGGCCCAACCTTCCTTCTGAGGAGCGGCTGGTGGGTTTGAACTGCCAGCCTTCTGGTTAGTGACTTAGGCACTATGCTACCAGAGCTCTTAGACTCAAGTTTAGTTTATGGCAATAATAGTACTGTTACTTTCTTTTAGGGCACAAGTGGCAATATTGAAAGCTTTTATGTAGTGCTTGGCTGTGACTCCAAAGTTCTGAGCTCATCTTACTTTCACTACTTTGTCTAGCCTAAGTAGAACTAACCAACTTCTCGATACAAAACTGCATTAAAGTATCAAACACATGATCACTCAGAGCCTCATGAGAGTTGTTTCTCACCAATACTTGTTCTATGGTGGAGATATTTAGCATATTAATATTGCCACCTCATGCCATAGATTAGCAGTGCCATCTTTACTAATGGAGGCACAATCATCGGTACCTTTAAGACTAGTTAAAATTGAGAACTACTTTAGAAAACTCACACTTTTGATTTTGTTTCTCTAGAACCACTCTTGGTACCAAATCTCTTCAACTGGATTCTCTAGAGAAACAAAACATCTCCCAAGCACACACATATACACACATGCACATGTCCATACACCCTTAAGCCTTTCACTGGGAACTCTGTGGGAGAAATTTAGAAACATATCAGCTGCAACACCAACTTATCTAAATCTAAGAAAATACCATCCTTCTTGACCCTCCACTTACTTAATTAGTAATAAATCAGAAGTAATGATAGCTTGCATTTACGATTTTCTTTTGTATGTAGTCACAGTTCTATGAGGCATATATATATATATATATACACACATATATATATATATATAATCTCATGTAATCTTCCCAATTTAGTGGAACTTAAGAAGTGTTTTCTCCTTTTTACTGATGAGGACACTGAGGTATTACTGTATTAAGGCCATAGAGCTTCCAAGTGGCAGAACTAGAAAATCAAATTCAGCTCTGCCAAATTCTAGTATGTCTGCCTTATCTAGTGTGCTATAACAACAACAAAATAAAAGCTAATGCACAGAGAAAAATTCTTGCATACAGGATATTAATGTTCTTTTTTTTTTTTAATGGAAGTAGTGAAATCTATCTTGTGTAGAGTTTTTAATACAAAATCTTTGCACCCATAAATTTAGCCATCTGGAGATTGAAGGTTAATTACTCTACTTTTGTCCCACATTCTTTGTCGTGCCAAAAATATCAGTTGTCCATTAAACTTAGTATGTTAAATTTTTCCAGACAAGAAAGCAGCAGGTCAATCCAAGCATGGGGTCACCTGAAGGGTGGCTGACAGTTGGGGGGCTTTGGATTACTTTACTGTTTTATTTTTCCCTGCAAAATTGGTTTCAGCTTAATTAAAAGTCTGGAAGTACCATTGGTACTGCATGGGTAGAGAAGGGAGACCCTGTGATATCTTTGCACAAAAGAAAGACATGCTACCTGGAAACCCCACTTCTACTAGGATCACTTACCTCATACAGACAACTGTCCTGACCAACCTGGTCCTCACAGTTTGACAGTTAATGTCAAAAGAGGGAATGGTACTAGGTGAGCTCTAAGTTCCCTTTGTGAGGCATTGGTAGTTTCAGTGGTAGAATTCTTGCCTCCATTGTGGCAGCCCAGATTCAGTTCCCAGCAAATGCGCCTCATGCACAGCCAACTTGTCTCTAAGTGGAGTCTTGTGTTGCTATGAGGCTAAACAGTTTTCAGTGGAACATCAAGAACTTAGCAAGAAAGGTCTAGTGATCTACTTCTTAAATTCAGCAAAAGAAAATCCTTTGAGCCACCAAGGTCCAATCCTCAACCAATCATGAGGCTAGCACAGGACTTGGCAGTGTTTTGTTCAGTTATGTTTAGACTTTCCATGAATCAGAGGCTGACTGGACACCAGCTAACAAAAACAACCAGGTCTTTTGTAGCCCTGTCATTCAATACCAAAATTTGCCCATTACAGCTGATCAGAGACACTCTCACTAATTTGCTTTCTTGGCAGAAATCTGATCTCAATTCTCTAAGCACAATTCTGAGAATGATTTGGAACTTAGGGAATGCAAGTGACAGCGTGACTGGCGGACTCCACAGCTTCCCTGAAAACTTTCTCCTCCAGTGTTGGATGCTACATTAGATCAGTAATGTGAAACCAAAGGCGACCATGGTCTTTTCTCACAGCACTTCATTACCAAGGGTTTCATTACTGAATTTCACTCAGCCCCATGTGATTATACACGCATGCATTCTCCCGGCTCCTCTCAGCTCAAGATAAATAAAGACTCCAGGTTATCTCAAAGGCAGCAGTGGCAACAGCTAATGCAAGGAGATGCGACATTCATTATGCCATTTACACATGCGGAGGATAAATGATCAAATTCACTGTGTCAACCACAAAGAGCTCAAGTATAATTTTTAAATGCAGGAAGTATTTCTCCAGGGCTTTTGTATTTTGTTCCTCCAGGCTGCAGCAGGATTTGCAAGTATGCCAAGTTATGCCACCCCTGATTTACTGTGCTGGGAGCAACACTCCATCAAAGTCCCTTTGCTGCCACTGCCACCAAGCTCTCCCTGTCCCCGGGCATCTTGCTCACAGGAGAAAATTATTCACTTGCTTGTATGTTACATGCAAAACAAACTATTTTTAGCTACCTACATCTATCACTTCACTTTCCTATCAAGACTTGGTTGGAGAGCGAAGAGAAGGAGGACAAAGGAGTGGCAATGCACAATGTTTCCTTTTAAGAAAAAGCAAAGCATGCACACGCTGCTGGTGACAGAGGTCATCACAGGCAGTGACAGGGAAATGTGCAGGCTGTTCCAGGAGCTGTCACAGGAGCTTTGTCTTTTCCTGCCAGCTACCAGCACAGAGTGGACAGTCAATGATTATCATGGTATGGTTGCAATTTTTCTTGTCCGCACAAGAGGAGCTCCATGGAGTTTCCTGCCACTGACGGTTCTCATAAATTTCCAAAAAGTATGATGCCTTTTAAATGACTTCTCTGATAAGGTGATAGATTGCATGGCACCAAACTCCTATTTTTGAGGGGTTTTTTTTTTTTTCCTTTTTAATTTATGGCATAAGAATTCACATTCAAAACAACAATGTCCAGCAATTCTTCTAAAGTTATTTTTAAAATACTAATTTCCATGAGATCTTTCAAAAATGCATATAATATCTATACTGTTGTTGTTAGCTACTGTCAAGTCTATTCCAATTCATGATGACCTTATATACAACAGAATGAAATGTGGCACAGGCTTGTGTCATCCTCAAAATTGCCAGCATGTTTTAGTCTATCCTTGCACTTACTGTGCCAATCCATCTCACTGGCCATGTACTTCACCAAACATGATATACTCCTCCAGTGATTTATCCCTCCAGATAACATATCCAAAGCAAATTAGTCAGATAATATTCTATTGTGAGCCATAAGGTTTCATAGGCTAATTTTCATAAGTAATTGCCAGGCCTATCTTCCTACTCTTAGTTTGGAAGCTCCACTAAAGCCTATACACCATGGTGGAACTCTTGAGATTTATAATATTGGTGGCATAGTTTCCAGCATCACAACAATATGCAAGTTACCATAGTGTGACAAAGTGACAGATGGATGGTGGAATGGATATAAAAATCCACATTAATAAAAAGCAGGAGGCAGAATACAGGATGCTGGGTGTCCAGTCAAATAGAAATGTTCAAGTGGTTTTTGGATGTAAAAGAAACAGATATTTCTCAAAAGTTTTGAGCCCTGGAGAACTGGCTTCATAGAAGAGTAGCCACAGGTCCTGGGAGGCTGAAGAAAGTGGCCACTGTCACAGGGGAACACTGGAGAACCAAGGTTCGAAGAATTTAAGATACTGAAATCAATATTAAATTAATGTGTATCTTACCTACGTCTTGTTATGTTACAGCTGATTGGATTAGTTTTAAAGTTTTGGGTGAGGCTGAACCAACCAAGAGTATCTTACTATGTCCCTTAGATAGGCTCAGAGTCAGAGAAGCAAGTGGACTGACAGAATTCGGAGAAAAACACAACCTGGCAGAACTCTTACTAGTCCCATCACTGCCACTAAGTAGAGGTGGGTGGTACACGTTACAAACAAACACAATCGCTTTGCAGTTAAAAGCTCAAAATTAAGAAGATAACATATACCTAACGACCATGTCAAATTGTAACAGCTTCTTAGTCTGGTCTAAGAAATTTCTCAGTCAAACAAAGTTAATAACTCAACCAACAATTTATATAAATGTACCCTAACTGTTCAAAGTTCCACTGGAGATTCTCCCTCACTTCCAATCAAGTTGTTTGCTAGGTCCATATCTTAACTCTTGCCTACTATCCAGCCTCATAGTCTTCTATTTATATTTCCATTCTACTCCTCAGTAATAAACAATAAAATACTCCCTCTTCTTAATATCATTTATTTTTATATGCTCATGCAACAACCCTTGATCTCCTTCTTTATGCTTGAAACACCTTTTCCCCATTCCTGACCCTCTTCCTCATCTATCAAGATTTATCCATTCATAATTTTAATCTTTCTGACAAAACATATTTAATGAGCCTCTGAGGGCAGATACCATCTCTTCCCATCAAGCAGGAATGACAAAT
>NW_006921790.1:831034-832401 GCF_000298275.1 Orycteropus afer afer
TATATAATGAGAGAAGTCAGAAGTTTGTCATAGGGACGTATACCCATGGTTTCTTATCTTATTCAAGGATGTCAGGGAAAGTGACCTAGAGGAGGTGATGTTTATGCTGACTCTGTAAAGATGAGTAAGGGTTAGCTAAGTTTATCTGTCAGCTTATTGTACTGTGGTAGCCTGCTTGTTGCTATGATGCTGGAAACTAACCATGCCATCAGTATTTCAAATACCAGCAGGGTTATTCATGGTGGATAGGTTTCAGCGGAACTTCCAAACTAAGAGTAGGAAGAAAGGTCTCACAATCTGCTCCAGAAAGTTGCAACTAAAAGCCTTATGGATCACAACAGAATAATAATATCCAATATAGTGCGAGAAAGTACAGTGTTGGAAGACACAAAAAGTGCACAGTGACCTCAAAAATGGACTTGTGCATATCAATGATATGAAGATGGTACAGGGCTGTGCAATGTTTGGTTCTGACACACATGAAGTTGCCATGAATCAGAGCTGAATCTACAGCAACTAACCACAGCAGGGTTAGCTTAACACCCTTCAGAGATTTCCATTACAATAAATCCAAAACTCTTGACATGGCCTAAATGCTCTGCAAATTACAGGTTCTAAATATATAGTCTCAATTTGTATCTGTTTCTCATCACTGCTACCAATTTGGGCTTATTGGGCTTCTTCAAAGACATCACACTGACCATACTCTCAAGCCCTCAAAACATGTTCCCTTTCCCTAGACTGGGTGTCTTTTGAGGTGCTTTATTTAACCCTGATATTCCCTGTACATATTTTTGTGTATTATTCCAATCCACACACAATGGATATGTGACTAATTGAATAAAAAGAGAGAAAAATGAAATATTTAGGGAGGGGGGGATGAAAAAACTCTGAATGATTTCCTAATATTAACTGGTATGGAGAAAAGGTGCTTAGTTTTAGGACTGATGATACAGTTGCCAGGCCTGACTATACTATGGGCTCCCAATTGTCAGTCATATTGCTGCCAACATGACTTCATAAAATCGTTATTCTGAGCTCATCAACAGCAAAACACATATCTACCAATCAGTAATGGAACAGAGGTCTGAAATCAAAGACACTAGACGTAACCTTTAATTCCTGGAGTTGAATTGATTCCCTCAAATTCTAACTTGCGCCAGTCTTTTGTATTTCTAAATTCTCTGTTGTTGTTGTTGTTGTTGTTAAGTGCCGTCGAATCATTTCCGACTCATAACAACCCCATGCACAGAAGAACGAAACACTGCCCCATCCCGCGCCAGCCCCACAATCCCTGCTATACTTGAGCCCATCATCACAGCCACCGTGTCAATCCATCTCGTTGAAGGCCTCCCTCTCTTTCGTTG
>NW_006921790.1:835251-855407 GCF_000298275.1 Orycteropus afer afer
TCAGCCTCAAAACTCAAGTCTACATGTCACCACAGTAGGACAAACCGACAGACAAGTTTGTCTTGCTGTTGGAGACCTCTCGTATCACCCCCAACTGTGTCCCTGTGGCTGACTCTACCTTTGTCTGGCTTCCTGGCTTTAACCCTTTCTCCTGCTCTTCTGCCCTGCTGTTTTGTGTGTCCCTGAGTTGTCCCTGGGGCTGACTGCTCCTCTGTCCGGGTTTCTGGCTTTTTATCCCCTTCCTCCTGCTCTTCCAGCCTGCTACTCTGGGCGGGCCTGAGTTGTCCTCCTCACCTAATCCCTTGGCTGACTGCTCTTTTCTCTGGCTTCCTGGCTTTTAAACCCCTTTCTCCTGCTCTTCCCGCTTGCTACTTCGGGCGTCCCTGAGTTGTCTCTCCTCACCTGTAAGCCTGGGGCTAAATTCTCTATGCCAGATTAATACTCCCTCTCTGTTTCCTTTCACTTTGTTTTGGAGCAGGGAATCATAATACATTATTGTAAGTGCTGATCAACTTAGTAAAGACTCTAGAGGAAGAGCTGAAGTTTAGATGTGCTCAGGTGTGACTGCTGTGTAATTTCAATACAAAATTAGTAACAGTGCATGCATCCTACCAATGGAATGCTGTCATTACTTATACACCTTTAAACATCAATAAGCCATACTTTCCTTGATTCTAGAAATACAACAGTCTCACAGCTCTTAAATGATGGAGGATGACAGTGAAATGTAAAGGACACACAATTTTATGGAGGTTAAAATCCAGACAAGAAAGCTGCATACCATGTTGCCACTAACATTTATATGGTCTCTGATATCATTGCTAATGTTATTTATTACAGCTCCATGTTCCTTTTGAGGCATAATTTTAAAAGATAAATAACTCTAGAGACCCTCACAAAGATAAATGTATAGTTAGAGGCTTTTTCATTTCGATGCATTTTTCAGAAACAATAGAAAGAACAAAGTGTGTTGGAGTTCTTTGTAGAAACTTTATAGAAAAGGATTGTAAGATGGCACGAGCTGCTACTTTCCTTCAGCTGTAATTTCTTCTATCCTTGGGCACATACAAATTTAAGAGCCTGAAATATCATTAAACAGATTTAAGAAAGTCTAAGTACTTATTTACATGTCCTCTCTGAGAGGAATAATTTAAGGAAATCAAAAGGCATATTGGCACACTAGCGGAAATTTCAGGAAATAGTAAAAAAATAATAATAAATTACAGCTTTTAGAAACCTTCTGCTTACACAGGGGGCAGAGTTAGGGATATTTCTTAGATATAACCAAATACGTTGAAGGATTGGTTTACTGGGTTTGAAGGCTTGGGACCTAAGTCTTGTTTCCGGAACTCAGTCCATTGGTATACCATAGATCATAAAGATAATGGTCCACATACTAGTTTGGTGAATAGTGTCTAGGGTCTTAAAAGCTTGAAAGAAGGGATCTAAGATAAAACTATTGATCTCTATTCATCTGGAAGGAGCTCTGATGGTGTAGTGGTTAAACGCTTGGCCATTAACTGTGTGGCTCAGAAGTTCATACCTACCAGCTGCTCCATGGGGCGGGGGGAGAAAAGAAAATGTGGCAGACTGCTTCCTTGGATACCCTATGGGGCAGTTCTATTCCATCCCATAGGGTCACTAAGAGCTGGGATCAACTTTCCAGCCAGCAAGTGTTAGTGCTCTTTTTTTTTTTTTTTCTTATTTCACTCATTTGAAGCAACAGACAATAGAGGAAATCAAAGACTAAAAGAAGATACTAGTCTATAGGTGGGTTAATAGCCCACATGAACCATGACTTCATCTATCCTGAGATCAGAAGAACTAGATGGTGCCAGGTTACCACTACTGACAGTTCCGACCAGGACAACAAAAGAAAGTCCCAGATAGGAAGAGAGAAAAATGTGGAACAAAACTCAAATTCCTTAAAAATGGGACAGATTTACTAGACCTATAGAGACTGGGGAACCCCTGAGACTATCACCCTGAGATACCCTTTGAACTTGAAACTTTCCTGCTTGTCCTCTTTCATCCAAATAACTTCTTCCTTGAGGTCACCTTTCAGCCCAATAATAGATTGGCTTATAAAATAAACAATATCATCCATGAGTACTTAAATAATCAACTATGTGAGACCAAACAGACAACATTTACCCCAAAACAAAGATGAGAACATAAGGAATGGCAGGGAAGCTAGATTAATAAAAATAGAACAAACAGAATGGTAGTAATGAAGAAGTTGACAAATTGTGAAAAATGTAACCAACGTCATGAAACAACTTTTATAAAAATTGTTAAATGCAAACATAATTTTTTGTGTCAACTTTCACCTAAAACAATAAATATTTTTTTAAAAGCTTCTGGTTTCATTTATTATTTTTTCTACAAAGCATGACATTTCTCTGGCTTTTTGAGGTTTCAAAATTGTTATATGTTTTTTATATGGTATCTGTCCTAGACTTTCTCTTTAGCTTCCTAAAATAAATCCTTTTCCTCAGAAAAATGCTCTTCAAAGTTGGATTTTTTTTCTCTTTCACATATAACGAGGCCCAAAGCAACTTTCCTCAACTTGAAGTTCATGGAGATAGTACAGAGATCATAGCATGTTTTATTTTCCAAATTGTGCCTAAGGCATCTCCAGGACTGTTCATAAATGGTATTAAAGACAAGTGAAATATCTGAACAGTTTGTTCTTTTGTTTGTTTGTTTGTTTGGTGGAGTAGTTTTCCTACATCTCCTCTCTCTCTCTCTCTCTTTTTTTAAATTTTTATTGTGATTTGGGTGAAAGTTGACAGAGAAAATTCACTTTCCATACAGCAGCTCACATACACTTTGTCTCATGTCATTGACTGCAATTTTCCACAATGCAACAGCTCCCCTCCCACTTCCTCCCCATAATTACCTCTTCCCTGAACAATTTATTCTTAAAATATATTTTTCTAGTGAGTGTTTGTTGGCTTTTCCCCCTTTTACTTCCACAGTTTTACCAAATAAAAGACATTATGCTTAGACAGTCTTATATTATCCCAAGATTTATTAACTTAGAAAATAAATGTATACCTAACAATTAGTCAATATTTGTCTTCAATCAAAGTATTCAGCTTTCATGGGAACATTTGTTCAAACAGTTATCCTCTGATGTTGTTTCAATTGACTTTTTATGTTGAAAGCATATTGAAAAGGGAAAGAGATAAATCTATAGCTATAATGACTAACGAAATTTAATAGTGATACCAATATCTTAGTAGCAAATGTGATTAACGGGTTGATCGCTTATGTGTCAGTATTGTAGGAAGTTTCTTCTATCCATTGGGCCATATAATTACAACAACTGCTATGTGATGGACAATATTATTATTCTCATTTTACAGAGGAAACTGAGGCTCAGAGGGCTTAAATAACTAGTGTAATATCAGCTAGTTAATTACTATCATTAGCTGTAAAGTGGCTAATTTATTTAATAAAGATTGGCACAGAGCTGGTTCTTGGAGGCAGAGATAAAAGATGTCCCAAATGTCCAACTTTCCAAACTGCTGTATTCCACCGTCATCTCTAACATTATTTATTCCCATCCTCCTCTGTCCTCTCACTCCAGTATTTGGGTTCTGAAATTCACTGCATCATCTCACTCATCATAATCATCATCAGAAATCACAAACTGTACTCTTACAGTTAAGTGGTTTATTAGAGAAGTAACAGGATACAATTTGGGATTGGGACGAACTTGGAAGTAACAGAAACGATTCAGAAGCATTTTCTCAATCAGGACAACTTCTCACTCTCTGCCACTGGGCCCTGTTGGGGGCCCTCTTGGGCAAATGTTACAACTCTCAGCTCCATGGGTCTCCAAGTCCCACTGCAGCCTTCTCATGTTGATCTTCTCTTTCCTGCCATATTATGTCACTATCATTCTTGCTACTACTACACCACCACCTCCAGCTGTCTTCTATGTTATAGTCCCTCTCTCATTCTTTCCTTGCCTCTCCCTTTAAGCCTAGAAGGATGGGGAAAAAAAATTACCAAGGCCCTGGTGTGGGTTCCGTACACCTCATTTGCCTGGTCCCACTTCCACAAATGTTCTATGAACCATATTTGCCCTAGTAGCAAGCTTCCCAATCGCCTTGGTGGGCCACAAGCATCTTATTTGCATAGTTTCACACAATTGTGTGACAGTCACAAAGACTATGGCTGGAAAGGCCATATTAAGTAATTCACTGTACTGTGGCTGCCATCAAGTTTATTCCTAGTCATAGTGACCACAACTGTGCAAAGTAGAACTTCTCTGTAGGATTTTCAAGCTATGACTTTTCCAAAAAGGACTGCCACACTTTTCTTCAGAGGCACCTCTGCAAAGGTCTGAACCATAACGTTTTTGACTAGTAGTTGAGCACTTAACCATTTGCACCACCCAGAGACTCCAAATGAGTGGACATTTGACCTCTTAACCAATAGATTGGTCTACCTCTTCAGAGTTCACATTTACAGAGGACATTGAAAAGCATATTGTCATATTTGTTACAAAAATCTTGAGATAGTAGCTACTCAGATAATGTTCAGAGAGTCCAAATGAATAGCATAGGATACAGATCTGCTAAATTATATAATCAACTACAATGACTTGAACCATTCACATTTGATTGGATCTATCTAACTTGCTTTTATGGAACAAATTTAGAGAAAAATTTTCCTTAAGGCCTTTGAAATGTCCCGGTATTGTATTTGGTTTGAGATCATATAACTTAGTATCACTTATAGGTTTATCAAAGCCCATTGCAATTTTTGTAATTCTTAACATACCATATCCAGTAGTGGATTTTCACAGGGAATGGTCAGGTCTATGCTCATCTACGTGCTTCTCCTACTCTTGAGCACTCAGCTTAAGTCATACAGCATTTAAATCTTTTCTGACAACTGTGTTGTTGTTGTTGTTAGTTGCCATTTTGGTGTGCTCTAATTTATGGTGACTTTATGTGTAACTAAGTGGAACATTGTCTGTTCCTGTGCCAACTTTATGATTGTTGGTATGTTTGATCTGAGAAATTACTGTACATTGGAATGGTCACTTTTCTCTATTCTAATTTGATATTTAACATGAGTCCACTTGTACTACTTATATTTCTTTTTATAGCTAGCTGTCCTTCTTTGTACAAGGTATCCAAAACCAAAAAAAAAAAACTCCCTGCCATTGATTCGATTCTGACTCATAGTGACTCCCATTGTATTTCCAAGGCAGTAAATCTTTATGGAGGTAGATTGCCCAGTCTTCTTTCCACGGTGTGGCTGGGGGGTTTGAACTGCCAACCTTCTGGTTAGCAGCCAAATGCCTTAGGCATTACTTTACCAAAGCTCCTTACAAAGTATACACTGCCATCGAGTCGTATCCAACTCATAGCGACCTCTCCTTTGGTTTCCGAGGTGGTATCACTATGGAAGTACATTGCCCAACCTTCCTTCTGAGGAGTGGCTGGTGGATTTGAACTGCCAGCCTTCTGGTTAGCAGTCAAATGCTTTAGACACTACACCACCAGAGCTCCTTTACAAGATATAAATGTCTCAAATTTCTAGGCGCATAGAAGGAATTCTCATTTTTAAAATTAATTTGCAGGAAATAATCTTAAAAAGTGGAGCAGAATACCAGATTGATTCAGAAGTGCTTTAATTTGACTGGGGTACACTTCTGGAAACCAGCCTGACTGTGATGCACACGGTGCTGATACAGTAGGAAGCTGTCTCTAAGTGTGATGGAGTAGAAAAGTTACTAAACAAGGTGGTATTACCTTTGATTTCTAGTTTCCTTTCCACTTAATAGGCCACTAATTTACTGAATTTTCTGGGTTTTAGTGATATCATTGCTAAAATAGTATCTTTATTATTATTTTATATCCAGTTCTCTTTAAGTTCTTGGATATGTGATCTTCTAAAATTACCCAGCATAGTTTTCTAAATTATGTAGTTACTTCCCGAGGGATGATAACTGCACAAACATTATGGATATCATGTGGAGTCATTTCTTTTCAACTCACACAACAGAACAGGATAATTTAGAATGTTCTAATTGACTCCATCCATACTAGAAGTTGGCTGTTCATCAAATATTATTCCTTTTCATAATTACAAACTCTCTCTGAAGATCTGTAAGTTATCAAATATTAATGAACAGTTGAAACTGTTGTATTTGCTGTCGCTGTTGTTTTATAGAGAAAGTGTACCCCATAAATATTGTGAGAGTTACTTTGGGACTTTCCATATTTATGACTTTTCTTTCATTCTTTTATGAGGCGTAGAGTTAAATGACAGCTCTACAGAGTGGAGATTTAGTGGCAAGGTTATATGTTTTGGAGGAAAAAATGAAAAACCTCAATGTCTCCAAAATCTCTGTACCCTCAGTCTATATCACTTAAGGAAAAAAAAAAAAAAAAAAAAGCTAAGTGTACAATGGAAGCTTTCTTCTACTTGTTTTCAGTTAAGTCAGCATCCACATTATGGGACTGTAATAAAAAAATTAAAATTAAAAAGAAATGTTGAGATATTTGACAAAATAAGTATTTTGGGGGTTTTGATAAAAGAAAAGGACACAATGGAAGAACAAGAGATGCAGCCTCTTAAACACAACTAGGTAAGCAGACTTGAAACACAAGTTTCTTAAAAAATAAAATAAACAAAGGTGGAACTTTCCTCCACATCCTTTCTTTGTGGATGTTGTAGTATCTTCAAACATAAAAGTCTAAGACACTGCATCAGAAATCTTTGATAACAGCACATAGAAGTTTTAATTTAGCCTGTCCCATATTATCATTAATTAAACTGAGCACATAGGCCACCTGAACACCAGCAAAGATGGTGTGAAATTTTAATTCTCTATTCACCACTGTAGTATTATGTAGGTGGCATAAGAAAGCCTGACATCAGATGCATAAAATAATAATAATAATAATAATAACCTACTTAAAGTAGATGCATGGTTTCTTAGGTGGGATATACCATAATTATTTAAATTTTTCTGTGTGCATGTATGGTGGGAGAAAGCATCTCCCTCTATCAATATTCGCTGACCAAAGCAATATCAGCTCTGCTTTCAGAAACTCTCTTTCCCCTAGTTGAGGTTACATCAAGGATACTGGAGAATTTCTGTTTCTGTGCCAAGGTGAACCACACAAATACTTCAGATGGTGTTGAGCTATTCTCATGTGAGACAGACTACTGAGCTTCTGCGTGGCTTTAGAGATGATACTGTGCCAGTCACTGGGCCACAGAATGACAAATTACCTCTCTGCCAGTATCAGAGTGGGGACAGTTCTCTCCACAGCCTCCTCCAGATGGGCCTAATTAAACTATTAGCCAATGAGCAAGGTCTGACGGCTCCATTAGGAACCCTCCTGTGCTTAAATAAACAGCTCAAAATAAATCGTTTTCTCCATTAGAGCTTCTCTTGTGCGGTTCTGGGCAAGACATAGTATATGGTCGCCACAGGGTCTGCTCTTAGCGAAGGTGGGAAGACTGTTGAACTCTCTCAGTTCATTATCCTCCAGTTAGTTCTCTGAGACTCTGGAAGGTCTAGTGAACAGTATAACAACGGGTGACGTGAGGAGAGGAAAGCGGCTTTCCTGCTTTGGGTAAATTAAATTGCAGCCAGGCTGCCAGGGTCATTTTCATTATTAGCAGGGCCCCATCTGTTGATGCTTATCAATAAAGCAAATTTCCTTGGCTTGCTGGTGCTCTGCTTCCAGAGTCACCTCATGCATTTAGGAAAATAATCCCTTGTTAGCTAAATATTTTTCTTTCAACATATTGAAATTCCAGACTTTTTTTTTGTCCTTTTTAATCATTACCACGTAAAAAACACATTTTATGTAGGATGGATGAATATGCTAAGAAGCAAATAGGAACTCTCCTCCAGAGCTTACTGACTACCAAAAACACTCACTAATGCCGTTGAGTGGAATCTGACTCATGGTGACCCCGTGTGTTACAGAGTAGAACTGCTCTATAAGGTTTTCTTGGAAGTCATCTTTACAGAAGTAGATCACCAGATCTTTCTTCTATGGTACTACTGGATGGATTCAAACTGCCAACCTTTAGGTTAATTAGCTGAACCCAAACCGTTCAAGCCAACCAGAGACCTTTACTGAGTATAGGCGCGTATAAAAAAAAAAAAAAAAAAACCTAAAAACCATCAAGCAAGATCCGACTCATAACAACGCCTCTTTGAGTTTCTGAGGCAGTATCACTAGGGAAGTAGATGCCCTATATTCCTTCGCAGGAGTGGCTGGTGAATTTGAATCGCCAGCCTTCTGGTTAGCAGTCAAATGCCTTAGGCACTATGCCACTGGAGCTCCCTTGTTAAGTACAAGCACCTATTAATCTAAAAAAGAAATGGGGGTTATGGTGACTTTTTTTTTCCTTTTTCTTTTCTATGTCTTATAAAGGAACTCTGGTGGCATAGTGCCTAATGCATTTGACTGCTAGCCAGAAGACTGGCAGTTCAAACCCACCAGCCACGCCTCAGAAGGAAGGTTGGGCAATCTACTCCCATAATGATACTGCCCAGGAAACCCAAGGAGGGGTCACTATGAGTTGGATCTGACTCCACAACAGTGAGTATGTCTTATAAAGATGATAGCTTGCTCAGGTAGAGTGTTTACACTTCCAGCCTGGGGGACTTCCTCACCTAAACAGTGACAGACATCAAGCTTCCCAGTGGGGAAAACAGAGCTCAGCAGGGAAGTGGCAGGGCCCAGGGAGCCAGAGGAGACTAATGGGCAGAGGTAATAGTGCTTATCAACACTTCATTTCATTTCAATCACTTATCATTTGCGATGTTATTTTGGAAACATATTAGTTGAAAAAATATCTGTTCTTGAGAAAAAAATGTAAGAAAAGAAGGAAAAAAAAGCATAAATTAAGGGACAAAAGTCAATTTAAAATTAAAATCCTCTATACATAAAATCTATAGCCCATCTGTTGTGTGTTGTACTGTGGTGACTTGAGTATTACTATGATGCTGGAAGCTATGGCAGCTGTTGCTTCAAATACCAGCAGTGTCCTCCATGGTGGACAGCTTTCAGCAGAGCTTCCAGACTAGGACAAACTAGGAAGAAAGACCTGGTGATCTACAACCAAAACCTTAAATATCACGGCAGAATATTGTCTGGTATATTGCTGGAAGATGATCTCCCTAGTGCCCACAACAATGGACTGTGGATACCAATGATCATGAACAGGCCACAGGACCAACCAGTGTTTTCTTTCTTCTGTTGTACATGGGGTCATCATGAGTCAGAGCCAGCTAGCAACTACAATATACCAAATAGTTTTAAATACAGAGGAAATGCCACCATCAATTCTATTAAAATCACTATGACTCCACAAACAGAATGGGGAACTTGATTTTTTTCTTTGTTATTATGATCATTGTATTCAACTAATTTTGGTCAGTTCTAACTGGTTATTTGATATTTAAGACATTCGAAGAGTTCCATTATTTGAAAATCAAAGTGGTTTTGTTCTCTTCCTGTTCTTGTCAGAAAGGGATGCATCTTACTCTTCAAGCCCATGGTCATCCTTCGAGAAAGCACAATCCTTCAGCAACATTTTATAGCAGAACAGTAATAACATACAATAGGTTTTTCAGTTCTATGACTACATCTAAGACATTTGTTTGACAAATATCCATTGAGCATCTACTATGTACCAGACGCTGGACTAAGTGCTAGGATATAGCATCCATTTGTGACCATCCTCTGCCCTCTTTCAGTTTTTATTCTTCCTCAACTGACATCTATTCTCAAGATAAACAAAAGTGAAACCAAACTCACTGCCATTGATTCAATTCTGACTGATAGAGACCCCCGTTAGGTTTCCTAGGCTGTAGATCTTTACGGAAATAGATTGCCCCATCTTCCTTCCAGGGAGCAGCTGGTGGGTTTGAACCGCTAACCTTCTGGTCAGCAGCCAAATGCCTTCCTCATGGCAAATTATAAATAGCTAATTAGGTTGGGCAATCCTACTTCCGTAGTGATACTGCCTCGGAAACCCAAGGAGGGGTCGCTATGAGTCAGGTTTGACTCGACGGCACATAACAACAACAACAACAATTTGTATATTTAGAGTTATTGTTGTTGTTAGTTTCTGTCAAGTCAGCCCCTTACTCATGGTGATCCCATGCATAAGAAGATCAGACAATTGTGATCCACAGGGTTTTCATTGACTGATTTTATGAAGTAGACCACCAAGTCTTTCATTCCACTTAATCTTAATTTGGAAGTTCCACTGAAACCTGTCAGCATCACAGTAATAGTCAAGCTTCCACTGGGAGACAGGTAGTGGCTGCACGTGCATTGGCTGGGAATAAAAACCCAGGACTGCAACATGAAAGGTCAGAATTCTACCACTGAACCACTTCTGCCTTCTTAATTTGAGTGTTACTCTTTAACAGAGGTAGACCTTTATATGCAAAAGGAAGAACCAATAATAGCAGTAGTCACTTGATTGGATTAAACCTTCTATTATCATTATTATCTTATTACTCATAATTTTCTTTCTTTTTTTTTTTTTTCTCTCTCTCTCTTTTATTTTTTTGTGATTGGGCATAGCAATTTTGTTTTGTTTTTACCTTTTCAGACCCTCATGAGATCAAACCATCATTAGGCTGCATTTGCTGAACATGTGGTCACTACCATGAGGTATTTATTACCTAATTTTGATAAGTAGCATATGTTACATGGAATCTCAGCATGGTGCAGTTAAGTGCCCGACCACTAGTGGAAAGGTTGGTAGTTGAGACCCACCCAGAGACACCTCAGAAGACAGGTCTGGTGATCTGTTTCTGAGAGGGCACAGCCTAGAAAACCCTATGGAGAAGTTCTACTCTGCACACTTGAGGTCATCATGAGTCAGTATCAACTGGACAAGAATGAACAATAACAAAAATTATGTTACTAATTTGACCACATATTTTCATTCTGAATGAATCCCCTACTTTCTTCTCCTTTAGTCTTAGTCCTATTAGACAAATTAGCAAACCTACCAGTCAGTCAACAAAAATATGATTTATGGATTTGTATGCGGAAGGAAGGTTGGGCAATCCTACTTCCGTAGTGATACTGCCTCGGAAACCCAAGGAGGGGTCGCTATGAGTCAGGGCTGACTCGACGGCAAACAACAACAACAACAACATGCAAATATAGAATGCCTTTTCCCCTCTTCCTTACTAAATTGTTCAGACCCATCTTGCAAGACCTATGTCCACCATGCAATGTCCCCAGTTACTTCAGATGAGAGACATCACCACCTCCTATGATGTAAGATGGTGTTTCTGACTCAATCACATAATCCTTAGTAATGCTAATTTAGAGTTTCATGTGTAGCCTTGGGAATATTGGATGAGCTTAAAGTTAGACTGAGTAGCCATTTTCTAGCAGTCTATCTACTGAATTGATTTCTGGAAAGGGAAGAAACCTTTCCAGGGGGAATATTAGTGACAGGTTTTGCCGGGCTTCGCAATAAACAGGGAAGAAAGGTAAGGAGGAGAGCATGGTGTCTAGATCTTTCCTGCCCTACGATAGGTTTTGAGCACTCTGTAGAAAGAGGTTAGAATTAAAAGCAGAGGGAGTTGCTTCTTCATGAAGGAATTCAAGAGATACAGGGAAGGAGGTCTGAACAGGTTACACTTTGGAGACCTGGAAGTATTTGATAACCTGAGCAGAGGTATTGACAAGGGCAAAGGGGGTGCAAAGGATAAGATATTTAATATGAGGCAGCTGTAGGCTTCTTCAAGTCCTTATGTAGCACAAACAGTTTTCATTTGACTACTAACCTAATGCTTGAGTTTGAACATACCCAGCAGAACCAGAAAAGAAAGGCCTGGGAATCTGCTTCCATTGAGATTATAGTCAAGAAAACCCTATGGGACAATTCTACTCTAAAACACATGGGGTCATCATCAGTCACAATCTACTTGCCAGCAACAGATTTAGGTGTTTGGTTTCGGTAGGACTCTTCAGGAGCTTCTAGGCAACAGGGGAGGTGTTGCTTAGAATTTGCCTAGTGGTGATACTTACTGCCATAAAGTCAATTCTGATTCACACTGACTCTCTAGGACAGAGTAGAACTGTCCCATATGATTTCTAAGGCTGTAAATCTTTATGGAGGCAGACTGTCTAATCTCTCTCCCAAGGAGTGGTTAGTGGGCTCAAACCCACTAACCAGGTAGACATCATTCTGGTATTCTTCATTTTCAGCCAAGATCCATCTGACATCAGCAGTGATATCGCTCATTCCACACCCTCTTCCAAATCACCCTCCATTTATGGAAGTTCTCTGTCAATATATTGATGTAACCGTTTCTTAATTACTTGTGTGTGATGTGGTTAGGAGTGAAACTGTGTCACCCAAAGTCCTTCTAGGGATCATCATCACTCTTAATTTTGGTTTAATAATCTTCATCTGATGACATTTGTATCTATAGGTCAATAAAGTCTGTGGATATATGAACTCCCCAGGGCTGCCATAACAAAATACTGCAGATTAAGTGGTTTATAAACCAAAAAACAAACCCACTGCCATGCAGTTGATTCTGACTCATAACAACCCCCATGAGTTTTCAAGGCTGTAAATCTCTGAGGAAGTAGATTACCTTACCTTCCTTCCCCAGAGGAGCTGATGGGTTTGAACCACTGACTTTCTGGTTAGCAGCCAAATGTCTTACCCACAATGCCACCAGAGATCCTTAAGTACTTCATAAGTAGAGAAATTAATTTTCTAATTGCTCTGGGGGCTAGGAGCTAAAACAGTGTGCTAATAGGGTTATGCTTCCTTTGAAGTCTCTAGGGGATGACCCTTTCTCATCTCTTTCAACTTCTGGTAGCTCCAGGCATTTCTTGGTTTGTAAATGCATCTTTAAACAACACCCTTTATTTGTCTTTTTCTCTTCTCCCTCTTATAAGGGCACCAGTTAGAATGGATCTGGAGCCACATTACTGCACTATAACCTCATGTTAATTAATAACATCTTTAACAAAAACCAAACCCACTGCCGTTGAGTCGGATCTGATCCATAGTGACCCCTCCTTGGGTTTCCCAGGTGGTATCACTACCAAAGTTGATTGCCCAATCTTCCTCCTAGGGAGTGGGTGGTGGGTTTGAACCACCAGCCGTTTGGTTAGCAGTCAAATGCCTTAGGGACAATGCCACAGAGCTCCTAATAACATCTTTAAAGATTCTATTTCCAAACAAGGTCACATTCACAGACACAGTGGTTAGTATTCCAACATATCTTTTCAGAGGATACAATTTAACCTGTAATAGTGCGTATGTTTGTTCTTATCTTACTACTATTAAATGTATCTGAGTTAGACCAAGTAAAATGCCATGCACTCAATAGAGCGTCAATAAGTACTTGATAAATTAAATTGAGTTAAATAATTGATTTCCTTTGCATTTCAACCTCCTTAAATAGGATGTATATTGATTTGATTAGTCAAACAATTCCTGAGTGAAGGGCTACATTGGGTTTCCTGACCTCTTTGTGTTCAAGTGGGATAAAGAAGAAGAAATAAGTCATGCTCTCCACCATCAAAGGGCTTAGAGTCTATTGCAAGAAACAATAATATAAGCATGAAATGACACAAAAAAATATTGTCTGTAATTCAGAGATGAATTTCCTGGCAGTAGGTTTGTGGAGTTCTGGTAGCATAGTCCCTGAAGCACTTGCCTGCTAACCAGAAGTCTGGAGGTTCAAACCCACCAGCCACTTCTCGGAAGGAAGGTTGGGCAATCTGCTTCCGTTGTGATACTGCCTTGGAAACCCAAGGAGGGGTCACTATGAGTCAGGTCTGACTCAACAGCACATAACAACAACAACAGCAATAACAGGTTTGTGGAGAAGCCTTGGTCTTGGTAGCACAGTGGTTAAGTGCTTGGCTGCTAACTGAAATGTTGGTGGTTCAAACCCACCAAGCTGCTTTGTGGGAGAATAGTTTGACAATCTACTCCTGTAAAGATTATAGCCTTGGAAACCCTATGGGACAATTCTCCTCTGTTCTCTAGGGTCATGGTGAGTCAGAATTGACCTGGTGACAGTTGCTTTGGATTTTTTGGAGTTTAGGTATATAGAGAGCAATGACACCTGTATCTCAATCTACCACCTGAGCAAGGGCTTACACAATTATCATAAATATTTGATAACACTTTTCAACATCTATGCTTCTTCTCCACAAGGACTTCCTTTCATATTTGATCCTTTGTCTCTTTAGTAGTAGATGATGCCTCAGTTCCTGTATTGTAGGACACATCAAATCCATTTGAAATGAAGTGGGATGAATAAATCAGCAAAATATTTAACCAAATCAATATCCTTGTTTTTGTTGTTGTTATGTGCCTCCTATATTATTATATTAATATTAGCTAGTTAATATTAATATTAATTGATATTAATATAGCTATCCTATATTAATATTAGCTAGTTTCCTAGATTACTATTCTTTTGGTTCCATACTCCTACTCAACATATTTAACAGCAAACTGCTGATTGCGTCTGTGCTGGCTGTAAGAATATACTTCACACACCAACAAGAATCTTAATTGGCCAAGAATCTTACTGTGTTCCGGAATCCATTGACTGAATGCCGCAGGGATACTAAGGCAAGCCAGGCTCATAGAAGACACAGTGCTTCTCTCACCTCACAGGTAACATAGGCTAAGGCTCCTCCACAACCTTCCTGCACTTTCTTTAGATGGTGTGATGGTCTAGGAGCTCCTCTTCCTTCCCTCTTTCCATCACTATGGGTCAGACTTGCATCATGGTCTGATCCTCTACCAGTCTCTCCCAGCTGTCACCCCACAATTTTTCACAGAGGTTTCCTCTGATGAAATATTTCTGTATTTAAGCCCAACTTGATATCCTTTTCTCAGAGGACCTAGACAAACTCATTTCTGCCACCTCCCAAAATCTACTCTTCCCACAATGGCTTCTTTATATCAAATGATGGCAACTCCATACTTTCAGTTGCTTAAGCCAACAATCTTTGATTTATCTTTACTCTTTCTTTCACTCTCCACATTCAATCCATCAGGAAATGTTATTGGGTCTAGATTCAGACCATATCTAGATCCTAAACTCTATTTCAACCACCACCTGTCATCATCTTTCTGTGGTTTATTGTAGTCTACTAACTCCCTCTGAATTCATCCTTGTCCCCTTAAAGTCTACATCTCTTCATTATTGGCTATCTCATTATACAACATTTTGTAGTTACAATAATATAAAATCTACTACTTTATAACTATATTTTGCATTAACGACATATATCTCGCAGTAACAAATTTCAAGTTTCAAGGTGTGAGTAACACTGGCCTTGATGGTTAAAGTTAAGTCATATTTTGCGTGGAACATAATTCTAAGTAATTTGTGGCTGCTGTTATGCAGTCGTGTTGACTCTGACTCATAGCTCCCCTATGTACAACAAAACACAACACTGTTCAGTCCTTTTCCATCCTCACAATCCTTGCTTTGCTTGAGTCCATTGTTCCAGCCACTATGTCAATCTATCTCATTGAGGGTTATTCCCTTCTTCATTGACACTCTACCAAGCATGATATTCTTCTCCAGGCTATGGTCCCTTCTGACAACTTAACCAAAGTAGGTGAGATGAAGTCTGGCCATTCTCACTTCCAAAGACTATTCTGGCTGCACCTCTACCAGGACATATTTGTTCATTCTGGCAGTCCATGATGTTTTCAGTATTTTTCGCCAACACCATAATTCAAAGACACCAACTCTTCTTCAGTCTTTCCAATTCGTTGTTTAGCTTTCAAATTCTTATGAGGAGATTGAAAAGACTATGGCATGGGTCAGGTACACCTTAGTCTTCAAAGACACATTTTTGCTTCTTAACACTTTAAAGAGGTCTTTTGCATCAAGTTTGTCCAGTCCTACGATGTCTGATTTCCTGATTGCTGCTTCCATGGATATTGACTGTGGATCCATGTAAAATAAAATCCTTGACAACTCAAACTTTTCTCCATTTATCATCATGTTGCTTATTGTTCTAGTTGTGAGGATTTCTTTTTGTTATGTTGAGGTGTAATCTATACTGAAGACTGTAATCTTTGATCTTCATCAGTAAGTGCTTCAAGGTATCTTCACTTTCAGCAAGCAAGGTTGTGTTATCTCATGTTGCAGGTTGTTAATGGTTCTTCCTCCCATCCTGATGCCTCATTCTTCTTCATATTATCCAGCTTCTTGGATTATTTGCTCAGCATTCAGATTGAATAATAAATTAAGTTTGAAAGAATACAAACACGATGTACACTCTTCCTGATTTTTAACCATTCAATATCCCTTTCTTCCATTGAAACAACAGCATCTTGGTCTATATACAGGTTTCTCATGAGAACACTTAAGTGTTCCAAAATTCTCAGTCTTCACGATGCTACCTACAATTTTCTATGATCCTCACAGTTGAATGCCTTTTCATAGTCAATAAAACAGGTAGACATCATTCTGGTATTCTTTGTTTTCAGCCAAAATCCATCTGACATCAGCAATGATATCGCTCATTCCACACCCTCTTCCAAATCACCCTGCATTTATGGAAGTTCTCTATATTGATGTAACCATTTTTTAATTACTTGTGTGTGATATTAATGATATTGTCAGATAATTTTCACATTCTGTTGGATCACCTTTCATTGGAATAGGCACAAATACGGTTCGCTTCCAGTCTGTTGGCCAGGCAACTGTCTTCCAAATTTCTTGGCGAAAAGAGTAAGCACCTCCAGTGCTGTATCCATTTGTTGAAACATCTCAGTGAGCATTCCAACAATTCCTGGAGCCTTTTCTTTCTCCAATTCCTTTAGTGCAGCTTCAACTTCTTCCTTCAATAGCATTGTTTTTTGATCATATGCTACCTCCTGAACTAGTTGAACATCTACCAATTCTTTTTGATACAGTGACTCTGCATATTCTTTCCATCTTCTTTTGAAACTTCCTGCATCGTACAATATTTTGCCCATAGACTCCTTCAATATTGCAACTCGAGGCTTGAATTTTTTCTTCAATTCTTTCAATGTGAGAAATGCTGAGTGTGTTCTTCCCTTTCAGTTTCCTAACTCCAGGTCTTTTCACATTTCTTTATAATTCTTGACTTTTGCCTTCTTGAGCTACCATTTGAAATCTTCTGTGCAGCTCTTTTATTTCATCAGTTCTTCCATTTGCTTTAGCTACTCTTCATTCAAAAAACAAGTTTTGGAGTCTCTTCTAGCATCCATTTTGGTCTTTTCTTCCATTCCTCTCTTTTTTTTATCCCCTCTTTTATTTATTTATTTTTTAAATTGTGATTTGGGTGAAAATTTACAAAGTAAATTCACTTTCCATACAGCAGCTCACATACACTTTGTCTCATGACATAGACTACAATTTACCCCAATGCAACAGCTCACCTGCCACATCCTCCCAATAGTTACCTCTCCCTATGTCCATGCCTCTATGCACTCCTGCCCCCTGAGCTGTCTCCCCGTGCATAAGCAGCACTTCTTTCTCCCATGATTGTTCTCTCCAAGAAGTGTATCTACCTCAGGTAAATGTTCAACTCATATTCCTATCTTTTGTTTGACTGGAAGCACAGTTGTTGTTGTTATGTGCCGTTGAGTTGGACCGACTCATATCGACCCTTCCTTGGGTTTCTGAGGCAGTATATCTATGGAAGTACATTGCCCCATCTTCCTTCCAAGGAGTTGCTGGTGGGTTTGAACCACCAGCCCTCTGGTTAGCAGTCCAGTGCCTTAGGCACTATGCTACCAGAGCTCCTGGAAGCCACAGGTGTGGGTTCAATAAGGGACCTGAATGGAAGCTAGTCATAGTCTCAGTGGTTCCACCAAGCTCTATCAGACCAGCATACCTGGTCCCCTATTTTTTTTACCCCAAATGAATTTGAGTTTTGTTCCACCTTGTTCTCCCTCTCTATCCAGGATCTCCTACATAAATGCCCCTCTGAGTGGTTGACAGTGGTAGCTGGCACAATTTAGTTCTTCTGGTCTCATAGCTGTATAGGCGGAGGTTCCCATGCTGTACCAGTTTCCACGAATCTTTGTTTCCATGAATCTTTGGTTTTCTTCATTCTTCTTTGCTCTGGATGAGGAGAGAGCCATCTTTGCATCTAGATGGCTGTTTGCAAGTTGTTAAGATCCCAGTCACTACTCTCCAAAGTAGGAGGTGGAACAATGTTTTGTGTAGTATGTTATGCCAATTGAGCTTGATGTCCCCTGAAACTATGGTCCCAAGCCCACAGGTTCAACTACTCGCTCCCTCTGGGTAGTTGGCTGTGGCCAAGAAGTGACTACAACCTTGTCCCTTTCAGCTCTGCTATACACCTGGGAATTCTTACAGAACATACAAATAAACTTATAGGACCATTTTCTGCCAACCTTATATATGGTCTTGGGAACACTCCCTGCTGCATAGACATGCCTAATAGTTCAGCCTATCTACCGATCTATCCACCTGTATACTAATGTTTGCCTTAACTGACAATGCAGCGCTGTATGTGCAAAAGGTTCATCTTTGCTGTCTATACCTCCCATGTACCTCTCTATATCTTCCTCTTCCTCAATGCCACCACCTTGATCACTCATATTTGGTATATTGCCCTTCTCTTTACCTAAATCAATACTTATCTCTACATATCTAACAGTGTTCCCTCCCCTGCCTCCCACTCCTGGTAACCAACAAAGAATATTTCCTTCCATATAGGAACATTTCTTTGACTTTTACAATAATGGACTAATACAATATTTGCCCTTCTGTGATTGACTTATTTCACTCAACGTAATGTCCTCCAAGTTCATCCACATTATGCAGTGTTTTTCAAATTCTAGGTTACTCTTTGGGTTGCATAATATTCCATTGTGTGTATGTACCATAGTTTGGTTATCCATTCCTCAGTTGATGGGCACCTAGGTTGTTTCCATTTTTTGGCTATTGGAAATAGTGCTGTGATGAACATTTGTGTGCATATATCTGTTATTGTCATGGCTCTCACTTCTTTAGGATATACACCTAGTAATGGAATGTCTGGGTCAAATGGTATTTTTAATTCCAACATTTTAAGGAATCGCCATACTGCTTTCCCCAGTGGTTGTACCATTTTATAATCCCACCAGCAGTGTATGAGAATCCCAGTCTCTCCATTTTCTTGCCAGCATTTGCTATTTTCTGCTTGTTGAACTTTGTTACCACTGCTGGGGCAAGATGGCATTTCATTGTTGTTTTGATTGACATCTCTCTAATGGTTAATGATCATGAGCATTTCTTCATATGTTTGTTGGCTGCCTGAATATCCTCCTTGGTGAAATGGCTATTCATGTCTTCTGCTCACTTTTTAATTTGATCATTTGTCTTTTTGTTATTGAGGTTTTGGAGTTATCTCTAAATTCTAGAAATAACTCCCTTGTCAGCTATGTCATTGCTGAATATATTTTCCCAATCTGTAGATTCTTTTTTTACTCTTTTGGAGAAGTTTTTGAAATCACATAAAAATTTGGTTTTTAGAAGGTCCCATTCATCTAGTTTCTCTTCTGCTGTTTGTGCAGTTTGGATTATGCTTGGTGGTCTATTTATGCCATATATTAGTGCCCCTAAATTTGCCCCTAGTTTTTCCTTGAAGAACTTTATAGTTTTAGGTTTCACATTTAAGTCTTTAATCCACCTGGAGTTTGTTTTTGTGTATAGTGTGAGGTACAGGTATTGTTTCATTTTTCTGCAAATGGATATCCAGTTTTGCCAGCATCATTTATTAAACAAACATTCTCTTTCCCATTTAATGGATTTAGGCCCTTTGTCAAAGATCAGCTAACCATAGGTTGATGGATCTATTTCTGAGTTCTCAATTCTATTGCATTGGTCTATGTGTCTGTCATTGTACCAATACCAGGCAATTTTGACTACTGTGGCTGTATAGTAGGCTTTGAGATCTGGCAGTGTGAGACTTCCTACTTTGTTCTTCTTTGATAGTGCTTTGCTTATATGAGGTATCTTTCCTTTCCATATAAAGTTAGTGATTGGTTTTTCTATATCCCTAAAGAATGTTGATGGGATCTGGATTGGAATTGCATTGAATGTATAGATTGCTTTGGGTAGAATTGACATTTTCACAATGTTT
>NW_006921790.1:856382-857967 GCF_000298275.1 Orycteropus afer afer
CAGGACTTTTTCTAGTTGGTAATTTTTTGATGACCTGTTCAATTTCTTCTTTTGTTATGGATCTCTTCAACTTTTCCACATCAGTCTGTGTTAGTTTAGGTAACTGGTGTGTTTCTAGAAATCTGTCCACTTCTTCCAGATTTTCAAGTTTGTTGGAGTACAGTTCTTCACAGTATCCTGATATTATCCTTTTTATTTCATTTGGTTCTGTTACGATATCACCCATTTCATTTCTTATTTGTGTTATCTGCATTCTCTCCCTCTTTTCCTTTGTTAAATTTGTCAGTGGTTTGTCAATTTTATTGATCTTTTCAAAAAACCTACTTCTGGTGTTACTGATTTTTTTCTATTGCCCTTCTATTTTCTATTTCATTAATTTCTGCTCAAATCTTTATTATTTCCTTTCTTCTGGTGATTGTAGGCTTTTCTTGCTGTTCTACTTTCAATTTTTGGAGATGTTGGCTTAAAGTGTTGATTTTGGCTCTTTCTTCTTTTTTGGTGTGTACATTTATTGCTATAAGTTGGCCTCTGATCACTGGTTTTGTTGTGCCCCAAAGATTTTGGTGTGTTGTATTTCCATTCTCATTTGATTCAAGAAATTTTTGAATTTCAATTTTTATTTCTTCTCTTACCCAGTCTTTCTCAAGGTGGGTATTGTTCAGTTTCCATGTGTTCACTCTTTTTCCATTGATCTTCCTATTATTGATTTCTAATTTGATAGCATTATGATCTGAGAAGATGCTTTACAGTATTTCAATGTTTTTAAATTTATTAAGGTTTGCTTTATGGTGTAACATATGGCCTATCATGGAAAATGTTCCATGTGCACTGGAAAAGACTGTATATTGTGCTGTTGTTGGGGGAAGGGCTCTGTAGATATCTATAAGTTCAAGTTGGTGGATTGTATTGTTTAGCTCTTGTGCATCTTTGTTGAGTTTCTTTCCAATTGTTCTATCTTTCAATGAAAATGGTGTATTACAGTCTCCCACTATGACTGTGGAGTCATCTATTTGGCTTTTCAACTCTTTTAAAGTCTGATTTATGTATTTGGGGACTCTTTCACTGGGTCCAAAAATATTTGTTATGGTTATATCTTCTTGGTCAATTTATCCTTTAATCATTATATAATGCCTTCCTTGTCTTGTATGGTGATTTTTGTCTTAAAGTCAATTTGATCAGAAATTAATATTGCCACTCCTGCTCTTTTTTGGGTTGCCATTTGCTTGAAATATCTTTTTCCAAACTTTGATTTTTATTCTAGTTTTTTTATTTGTTTCTAAGATGTGTCTTTTATAGAAGGCATATTGATGGGTTTTGTTTTCTTATCCAATCAGCAACTGTCCATCTCTTGAGTGGTGCATTTAATCCATTAACATTCAGGGTAATTATCGACAAGTATGAATTGGTTGCTGTCATATTGTTATATGTTTTTTCATGGTGTCCCTGTTTTCTTTGTTCCATATTATTTTCTGTGCTGAGCTCATTATGTTTATGGATTGTGTTATCATTTCCTTTCTTGCTATTGTTTTTGTATTTGCTTAATATTTGTGCTTGTCCTCTTTTTTATTGTGATGTGAAGGTTTAT
>NW_006921790.1:858603-886165 GCF_000298275.1 Orycteropus afer afer
ATCAGGGAAGTTCTCCTCCAACAAATCTTGGACAATTTTCTCAGTGGTTTTATTTTTCTCTTCCTGTTCTGGAATACCAATGACACGTAGATTATTCCTTTTGATGTTATCGCATGTGAACCTTAGGCTTTCTTCATTTTGTTTATATATTTTTTCTGATTGATCCCTTTTTGAAGAAGTATTCTGGTATTTGTCTTCAGTCTCATTAATTCTGTCTTTCATTGCATCAATTCTACTCCTTTGCCCTTTCAATGTGTTATCTATTTCTGAAAATTTAGTATTAATCTTCTGGATTTCTATCTGCAGATTTAGAATCATTTCTAATTTTTCATTTATTATGTCATTTGCTTCTTGTATTTTCCTCCAAAATTCTTCTAGGGTTTTGTCAGTGTTTTCCTTGGTCTGTCTCTCAGTCCCTTGAAGATACCTAAGTATAATTCTTTGAATTCCTTATCAGAGAGTTCCAATGCTGCTTCCTCCTCAGGGATGTTTTCTGGCCCTATGTCCTGCTCCCTTGTTTCTACCACTTTATCTTGCTTCTTTGTGTGGACTGTGATGGTCTATTATCTCCAAGACATCATGGCATTATTATATTTAGATATCTGTTAACTCTCTGTGAAGAGCAGACAAGGATGAGTCAAGCTCTTCTTTGTGGTTGTTTATCATTGTCTCATTGGTGGAGAAAGAAAGTGGTGGCTGTCACTCAGTAAGTGAAGCTGCAGGAGTTGTGGATGTAGTTGTTTTATATGAGGACTATTGCTCTTTCTCTCAGTTAGACAAAATAACAATTGAATAACCATCTTTCCAGTCATCTGGGTCCAGAATTTCCTTGGGGTTCCCTGAAAATGGGTCTTTTCTTAAGTCCCTAGAATCTGGGAGAATGTTGTTGCTTTAAATATCCAAAATGGTCAAACCGCTTGTAAACATTCAAAATGATTATGCCCTCTGGACAGGCAGAAGTCCACAGCTCAGCCTGCCTTACTCTTCACTGTTCCCCCTTTTATTCACCAGCCACCAGAGCAGTCCTCTGTGCAGTCCTTGGCTAGCAGGGCTGAATTTAAGTTAATTCTTAGGTCTAATCACCACTCAGCAATATCCAAGCTGTCTGTGCTGTTGGGATCACTGCCATACCGCAGCTCCATATGTCTCCTTTTTTGGTGTTTTCATGCAAATTCTTCTGCTAGCTGAAGTTTAGTCCACTTTTATATCTTTCCCTTCAAGGCTCAAGGGTCCAGGATTATCTTCTGTATCTGTGTTAATTGGTTCCCCTTTTCTTTTTGAAGAGGGTCTGTGCAGTCTTTCTACCTATTCTGCCATCTTACCAGAACTCTTTCTTTCCTGTCTTTTTAAAAATTGTTTGCTTTCTTCATGTATGATGTTCTTGATGTCATACTACAGCTCATCTGGTCATTGGTTTTCAGTGCACCACATCTATTGTTCAGATGGTCTCTAAATTCAGTTGGAATATAATCAAGGTCATATTTGGGCTCTCATGGACTTATTCTACTTTTCTTTCAAATTCAACTTGAACTTATATAAGAGCAATTGATGGTCTGTTTCACAGTCAGTTCCTAGCCTTGTTTTGACTAATGATATTGAGCTTCTTTATTGCCTCTTTAGTTTCGTGTTAGGTAATGATGTAGTCATCCTCCATTTTGTGATCTGACATATTCATCCTCCATTTCCACTTAATTTCATTTTTTGCATAACAACCTGCTCTTTGGAACCTAACCTTGTCCATAAGTGAGGAAAGAATGTATGCTCAGCATAACAACCTACTTGATCCTTTCAAAATTTAAATCAGATCATCACTTCTTTTCCCAAACTCTCATTAACTTTGCATTCTTCTCAGAACAAAAATGATGTTTTATAGAACTTCATGTCATCTTTCCAAGCTCTTAATCCCATCTCAGCTCCATTACCTCCCAGACATCATTTTCTCCTAACAGCTCCTTCAGCTTTGAGTATGCTAGCCTGGATGCAGTGTCTTAAATGTTCCAGACCTCCACTCCCTTTAAAACACAATTAATTCTAACTATCTGTGATAGTTATGGTCTACAAATTCTCTTCCAACATTGTTTTAAAGAATATTAACTATTACTCCTAGAGGAAATAAAAGGTTAGGTTCCTGCAAGCCTCTGGTCACAATATTTTAGTCAACTGGTAGCATAGTGCCTAAGACACTTGACTGCTAACCAGAAGGCTGGTGGTTCAAACCCACCAGCCACTCCTCGGAAGGAAGATGGGGCAATCGACTTCCGTAGTGATACTGCCTCGGAAACCCAAGGAGGGGTCACTATGAGTTGGGTCCGACTCAATGGCACATAGCAACAACAACAACAATCAATCAATAAATAGCCTTTTTTGTGTGTGTTTCTGTTTAAAGACACTTTATGTCATACGAACCACTGATTCATTAATGTTGAATTGAAGACTAACTGTATTATAACTAATGCCTCAAAGAAGCTTATCTGACATGTTTATTTTCCCAAGGAAACACCACAGCCTTCTTGTCCTTAGGAACATTACGTAACACTCCAACACTTTAGTTGAAGGTCATTTTAAATAATAAAATCTCCAAAGAAACCACAAAAATACCAAAACCTATGCACTGAATGGGCTATGACATGGAAATTTGTTCACAGTGTGAAAGCTGAAACAAGAAGATTGAATGCTACCTTGTTTGACCACAGCTGGGAATGTGCACCATGGCCAACTCAAATTTTTTCCACTCTGGACATGTTTACAAGTAATGGCAAACGTCCTGCAAATATTGATTTTGGCATTAGAAATGCCTCTTAACAAGTAGATAAATTCACGCATCCATGAATAATAAAAAATGATGTGGTTACTCTATTTTCTATACTCAGAATGCTCTTCCTTCAGAGAGCTGCTTGACTAACTCTATCACTTCCTTCAAGTCCTTCATCAGATCTTACCTTTTCTTTAAGGCCCGCACTGAAACCTGCCACCTATGTAGTACTGCAATCCATTCTTCTTCTCTACATGAACCCTTCCTTTGCTTCATTTTTCCATTTTGTTTCCTAAAATACATATAGTACATAATTTACCTTTTTTTTTTTTTTTTTTAATTGTCTACTCTCTCTAGAATATATATTCCATGAGGGCAGATTTTCTCTGGTTTACTGATATACTCCAAAACAGAAAAAGTCTTGATACAAAGTTGGCACTCAACAAGTCTTAAAAGCTTTCAAGCAGCCATCTAAGATGCAACAAATGATCTCCTCTTATTGGAAGCAAAGAAGAGTGAAGAAAACCAAGGGCATTTGGAAACAATCAGCCCTAGGATATGATGGACCTCAAGGCCAGAAGAACCAGATGGTGCCTGGCTACCAATGCCAACCACTCAGGAAAGGAACAAAACTGGAGATCCTGGCTAGAGTGGAAGGAAAAATGTTGAACAAAATTCAAAAACACAACAGCAACCAGAATTACTGGTCGGATAGAGTCTGATGGGCTCCCAAGACTATGGTCATGGGATACACTTTGGGCCTGGGGTTAAGCTCACTCCCAAGGGCTGACTCTCAGCCCAGCAGTAATAAGACTTACATACAGAACACTCACCCAGGGTGATGCACCAACCTACTCTATGTAGACACATTCTTGGAGCAATTGGCCATGGGGAACCAGAAGGGCAACATTCACATGGAGGAAAAGCTGGACAGACAGGAGTGCATAACTAAGGCACAGGGATAAGTGGGGTTACTGGGAAGGGAAAGGAGGAGAGTGGGTTAGAGTTGGGGGTGGTAATTGGGGGGTGAAACCGGATATACACAAACTGTTGAATGTAAAACAAATTCTGCTTTTTATTAAATAATAAATAACAAATTTATATTAAATAAATAAAAAGTAAATGAAAGAAGTTTACCTTTAAAGGGGCTATTTGATATTGATAGTGATTTTTTAATTCAGAATAAAATCACCAAAGAAAACTTATTTGGTCCAGATTAACCAGCACATTTGATCATGCACTGCTGGAAATGCTTCATTAGGTATTGCTGCTTCTGAATTGTCCCATCTCTTTTTCCCTCAATTCCACCAAAATCTCATGCCACTAAGGCCAGGAGGCCTAAATCCCAGAACTCTTGGGGTAATATATATTGGTCCATTTTAGCCATCCACAATGAAACTGTAAGGTTATTTTAAGGTATTAACAAGTCCATGAAAGCTGGTATGTCAGAATGCAGTGTTCCTTTATCCTCTATTTGATTAGATGTGCAGTTACATCTAAAGCAAACTCAGAAGTAACTAGGAGTGACTTGGGTCAGATGGAACCAACCTGGTTGGTCCTTGGAAAGGAGGTACAGGGCATGGAAAGAAGGGAGGATGGGATACAAAATACATAGATAACAGGTATTCACTTGGGTTTTCACTATAGTATTTTCTCAATGAGTTGAGTAGTTGTGTGTGCATGGCTCCAGATTATGTGTGCCTCTGTTAATTATCTGCCATCTTGTAAGATAAGCCTGTAGAAAAATTGTGGGTTGTGTTTTCAACTAAAGTACAAGAATATGGCTATGGAAAATGAGTGTGTACTAGAAACACCAGGGTTTAAAGGGTTATAGTCATGAAGCTGGCAAAAATAGTGAATGTAACAAGGACTACCAGAAGAACAAACAAATCAGTCTTAAAAGAAATTCGACCAGTACTAGAGATGGGAGAGGATGAGAGGGAATACTGCAAAAATAAATAAATGAAAGAAATTCAACCAGAATGGTCCTTAGAAGCAAAGATAACAGGACTTTGCTCACTTACTTTGGATTCATCACCAGGAAAGACAAATCACAAAAAAAGACAACATGATTGGTAAAGTAGAGGTTCAGTAAAAATAAGGGAGTACCTCCGTGAAATAGATTGACACAATAGTTGCAACATGGACTCAGATATACCAACAATCATGAAAATGGCACTGGACCTGGCAACGTTTTGTTCTGTTATATATAAGTTTGCCATGAATCTGAGTTGAATGGACGGCTGTTAACAACAAAAATGAACCCACATTTCATTCACTGACTGAACTGAACAAACAACAAAATAGAGGAGGAAAAAGCAAGCTTTATGGGTGTTCTCTAGACATATCTTTTCAAGTCATGATCTTCCTGTAAGGCTCATTGGGCCCACTAGAAGTGAAAACTCTCTTAATCAGTAAGCTGAAAACCTTCTGCAATACACAATTAATTATAACTAATTTGCTATTGATTAACCATTTCTTCCAACAAAATCTGTAAAACTGTCCCTTGTGTTTAATCATCACAATAAAACCAAACCAAACCAAACGCACTGCCCTGGAGTCAAATCTGACTCATAGCAACCCCTCCTTGGGTTTCCTAGGCAGTGTCACTACGGAAGTAGAATGTCCAACCTTCCTTCTGAATCATAATAAAGGGGCATTGAAATATTTTTTATATTTTTCCAAGATTCTACACTCTGAAATTTGACTGATTCTAGAAAGAATATGGAAAGCCATCTAGAAAAAATGGAAATTATAAAAATCAATTTTAAATGGATAAATACTTTTTCATTATATATATATAAAAAATCTCTCATGGGCATTTAGCAGGAAATTCTTGACTGGTGTCCATCTGATATTTTTCAATATTTTAATACAGTCCCTATTCATAAGTAAGAGTATGAATATCAAATTACCTCTTAGTGAGAGAAAAAAAAAAATCAAATCCTACATATGAGCTTAGAAGTCAGTGGGTTTCAATAAAACTTGCGTTGAAATAAATTCACCAAGCTGTGAGTCCCATATGCGAGATGTGAATCACACACACACATACTACATCACCTTTATCTAACATCATCTAGATATAATAATGCACACATTCAACTTTTTCAGATAACTAAAATGAACTCATTGAAGAATAAAATATGTATTTATAAAGCTTTATTTTTCTAAGATATTTTACTTATTTTTCTGCCTT
This sequence comes from Orycteropus afer afer, assembly GCF_000298275.1. NCBI lineage: Eukaryota > Metazoa > Chordata > Mammalia > Tubulidentata > Orycteropodidae > Orycteropus > Orycteropus afer. The sequence continues at coordinate 864,552 of NW_006921790.1, forward strand.
TTTGAAACAATATACATAATCACCTAACCTTTTTAAAGCATGGAATCATCCTTGTGGATATCGATTAATATCCTGGAAAGTAATTTTAAAACAATTCCCTTCGGGTTAATAGAGTGTTCAGAACAGTCTGCCCTTATCTGAGGCCCCAGATGACTTCAGACTCTGGGGTTCCACAGCCCTCACTCTGCACTCATCATCCTTTGCCTCTTCTCCATGTATCAATTTCTAATTTTACTTTCCCCTTTTATCACACCTAATAACCCAAAAGACAAATCAGCATTTCTCCTAAACTCTTATAGTGCTAGTTGCATAAATTCTAACATTTGCAGGGCAATGGGAAGGAATAGATTTTCAGGCTACGTTAAAAAGGGAGACCAAGAGCCAATTACATTTTTTTTTTTTTTCCTATTATAAAGTGTGTGGTTTTCCGAATGATATATTCCTTGTTGCAGAAAGGGCCTTTACACATCATGCTGAGCTTCTAACTGTAGTTTCTCGGTGGTATAAAGGGCTAATGCACGCTGCTGCTAGTGGAAAGTCCATCCAGAGACACTTTAGGAAGAAGGCCTTGCAACCTACTTCCAAAAAATCAGCCACTGAAAAGAATTAAGGAGCACAGTTCTACTGCAAAACACATGGGTTACCACGAGTCAAAGGTGACTCAGTGACAACTGATTTGCTTGTTATTTTTGAACTGTGGCTTCAGATTTGACAATATGACTATTCTGCACACGAGGAACGGTGAGGCTAGAATGTAACTGTGTATACTGAGACCGAGTTTCTTTAAGCAAATATATTCACTGGTAGTAAATTAATTGTAATAATAATAAACAAAATTTCAAATGCAATACAATTGTCATATGTGTGTAGGGGGAGCACATCATAAAATTAGATTATCAGGTTTAGTTATCTTGCTGCCTGGAGAATGCTATGAATTCCTTGAATTCCATGAAGTGGAGACATTAGCAAAGGCCAGAGAAAAGCAAAGCTAACTTGTTAAAAAAGCAAAAATGCTTTCACATTTAAAAATAATTAAAAAAAAAAAAAAACTCTCCTTTTCTAAAACAATGCTTTCCATTTTATTATATATTTATTTATTTTTGAGCAGTGATGTTTCATGAAGCTTAGGTTATCTAATTCAGTGATGTTGAATTCCACAATAATCTTTAGTGATGAGCTCCAGAGAAAGGCTAGAGACTAGCCTTCAAAAAGAGGCCTTCAGATTCAACATTCCCCAGGTGGCAAATTTCTTCAGATCTAGATTTGCGAAAAATATGAAAGCGGCAAAAAGTTATTAATCAAACCTCAACGGCATATCTCAACTTCAGTAGGTTGTTTCAGATAGTACTGCAAATTTTAATTAATGACTTGCTCACTGAAAGTAAGAAGTGTGGGTTAGCCTTGGGAAAAGAAAGCAGGGAAAAACTCCTGGCATTTGAAAAGCCAAAGTCTTCTGTGCTCATTTTCTTTTTTCTTTTTTTTTTCCAAAAAGCACTATAAAAATCCTACTTTTTCCTCATTGTATTAGAGATTTGCAAATCATGTCCACTTTTCTGCTCCACTGGCCTCTGACAGTTTATATAGATGATATAGCATGTCTTTCATTTCAACTCCAAAACTACAACTTCTTGAGCCTCCGCCTTTTTGAAAGTCTGAAGACTCCAACAAAAGTCTCTTAGTTGCAAATGGTTACCAAGTAACAGATCTCAGAAGCCTATCAAGGATTTAAATATGTATTCCCTATAAACTGAGGGAAATAATTTAGAATTTCACAATCAGAGAGTCACAATAAAAGCTTCCTTTGGTAGGAAAATATCAATCCAGATGCCCAAACTTCCCTTCTCTGAAGTAGGGAAAGGAGAGCAAAAATAAAAGACGGCCGGCTACATCAGTTCAAATATAGTGCATAATGGTACTAAGTAAAAGACAATAAACGAATTAAAACAAATGTGGTGAAGTAGATTTCTATTCGTGATGAGCTCACGTGTGTTAGAGTTGAACTGTGCTCCACAGGGCTTTCGATGGCTAACGTTTTGGAAGTGTATCACCAGACCTTTCTTCTGAGGTGCCTCTGGGTAGACTTGAACTGCCAATCTCTCTGTTGGTTATCAGGCAAATATGTTAATCATTTGCAATACTCTGGGACTAGCAAAAGACAAGCCTACCCCAAAATAGTATTTGCTTGCTATTTGCAGTAGGAAATGCTACTGTGGTGATGAAGGTGTGAGCAGCTGCTTTGCATTCAGGCAACATTGTATCAGAACAGAGTCACAGACTTGCCTTAGGTTTCCCAAGACTTTGAAGTACACCACCTCAAATGCAATTATTGTGAACTGCTTTTGTGTTTTGCACAATGAGCTTAATCTTATTCTGGAGGCACCTAGTGTTTAAAGTTCAGCTGTTAGTATTTTTATCTTGCTAAATTTCACTCAATTCCCATTTCTCTGCCTAAAGTGTCATGATGCTAGCCAAGTGGGGAGAAAGGTTCTTTTGAGATTGATTTTTTTTCCCAGACACCATGGTTCTGTTCAATTGAATTCACTCAAGTAGTGGTTAACATAAACACTACGAAGAGTATGACATGTCAAATTAGCAGCTTTGCAAATCTCCTGTTAATTGTCAGCCTAATTAAAAAATTGCTAATTATAATGTTTATAACTTCAAATAACTGCTCAGCTATAAAGCACTGCCTGTCAGGTGTAAACAGGGGGACTGGAGGGAAAAAATCAATCGACATCTGTTAATTTATCAACGGTGGTATACTAAATTGAAAAATGGATTGCCTAATGCACTGTAAATCTGCATTACGATAAAAAGACCAATTCATTTCAACACCTGCTTAATAAATGATAATGACCATCTTTACTGGTTTGCCCCAGGGTTTCCCTGTTTAACAAATTCCCATCCAGTGTGAGAATTGAAGAAAGGCAAGTTCCAACTAAGCAGGAAAGATCTGTTGCTACCTGGAAAAGTGGAGACTTCACAAAATGGGAAGACAGGAGCTCATCTGGCCCTGTTTAAAAGAGAACCATGAAAGCTTTCAACCAGGGCTTGAAACTGGCTTGAACTGATTCAGTCATGGCTGACAAAGCAAACCCAGAACCAACCCTACTTTTTAAACTTTGGGTAATCTAGAATGATAATGAGAACTGGAAAAACTATGGGTCAAAGCCTTGGTTTGGGAGATGTTGAAGATTTGTAATGAGACCTTTCAGGAGGCTGATGTGTGACTTTGGATTATTGCCTGGATTGTGGAGAGCAAGACACCTTCGAAGTGTTGCCAGTCACCATTTTTCAGCCAGGCATAATTGTTTTCTACTCAGCCATGCAAGAGATTTGGTTGCTATGCAATATGCACACTGCCTCATTTTCTAAGAGGAAAGTTAAGTGTCTAGTAGGGCTTCAATTGGTAATTTTTCTCATTTTAGTTAGTGATCCACTTCACCCACATTTTAAAAATTCGAGACTGTTCCAGTGATGCTTCATCAATCATGACTGAACCAGGCTGAACCAATTTGAAGCCTGTTTACAACTCAACAGTAACATCACATTTGGTGTTATGCAAAATAAAAAAGCAAAACTAACAAACTTAAATAAATAAATTCTACAAATTCAGACCATAAAATCAGGAGGCCTCATTGTCTTGAAAGAATTTCAGAGCCCTGAGGCAATCCCTTGCTTGTTTTAGTCTAAATTTCCATTTGTCCAGAGTGTCTAGTACCTTCTAGATAATATTAAACATGGAAGTTGGAATATGGTAACAATAGTCTCTAAAATTCTAGTCCAACTTCTATATCCTTTGTAAAAACTTGTCTAGTTATATCAGTTCTTCTACATCAATCTAATATTATTCCTAATATCTTCTTGACACTACTCTGAGCTAGATTATATTATCACACTTTGTGTTATAATTTATCCCAAATGCGTTTGTTTTGCCTTTTCAAATATCCTATAAACTGTTGAGTGTAAAAATTTCCTGCCTTAACTCATCTCTTCCCTTATTGACACATTACAAGCTTTGAAGGGAAGGACACAAAATAGGAGCTCAGTTATTACCTCCCGCTGACACTTGTTTCTTGCCTGTTTGGTAATGCACAGAATTACTTAACTTTCCAGGAAAAAAAATCAGAGGTAAAGCATCACAGATGTGTTAATAAGCACTTGACCATTGTCGATTCTTGACTCAATGAAAGTTTATTGAGAATTTTACTGTATGCTAAGAACTAAGACAGGTAAGATAAAGAAGAATATAAATGACCTACCTTTGGAAGTTTATAGACAATGCTAGTATACATAATGGATTAAATTGGAAGAAATGCTGGCCAATTCTAAACCACATATAATAACAGGTAACCAGAAAAAAAAAAAAAAAAAGACACTGCCATAGAGTCAATTCTGATGCATGAAGACTCTATAGGACAGAGTAGAGCGGCCCCATGGTGTTTAGAAGGTTGTACATTTTTAAGGAAGTAGGCTGCCTCATCTTTTTCCTGCTGAGCTACTGATGGGTTCAAACAGCTGACCTTTTAGTCAACACCTGCTTAATAAACAATGACAACCTTATTTATAGCAGCTGAATGCTATAACCACTACTCTATCAGAGCTCCAGGAGCTCTGGTAGCATAGTGCCTAAGGCATTTGACTGCTAACCAGAAGGCTGGCAGTTCATACCCACCAGCCACTCCTCAGAAGGAAGGTTGGGCAATCTACTCCTGTAGTGACACTGCCTCGGAAATCCAAGGAGAGGTCACTATGAGTCAGGTCCAACTTGATGGCACATAACAACAACAACAACTACCAGAGCTCCTAGTAAGCAGTCAAATGTCTTAGACACTAGGTCACCAGAGCTCCCAATGAGTAGTAAAGACCTAATAAAATGTTTTTCTTTTCCAAGGCTCAGTAGTCCCTTGGAGCTACATTATAAGCTTGAACATTCAAAAGAGACACAGTCAAATTGTTTAGAAAAGGGACTTCTTTTGTCTTATTATTACTTCTTCTCAATTATTTCTTGGGTCTTTTAATCAGATTAATTTATCAGACACATAGGTGTAGGGTACAGCAAAAGCCTAAGCTGCCATCTCTAACTTTGTTTCCTTGTTTCCTGATTACCTGACATTATGACTATACGCTTGATCTCAGTATGCATTGTACCCTCTCTTTTCTTCAAGACACATTTAGTAGTCACATTTCACTGGCTCTGGTCCACGACACTTTCTGGGTCATAATTTTTCCCAGTCTTTCTGTATCCACACACTCTAGCTAGAGGTAGGATATGTTTCACTGCTTACGCAGGTAGCTCAGGTCTTATATGTTATTCCTTCCTTGCTTACCCTGAAACCTCTCATCTCTCAATTAGAGGAGTAAAAGAATTAGGAAGTTTGAACCCTTTGAGCAGGTTTGTTAACCTTATCTTCTTTATTTTACTAGATGGCTTACCCATCTGAAGAGGCAGTTATGGCTTTGGGCAGTGACAAGCAAGTATGTCGAATATGGAGAAGTTAAGACTCAAAGAAACCTTTGTGGTGAACCTGTGTTTATTGAATAAATACATGTCAACAACAAAATGATCTTAATCACTTTTTAAAACAATGTGAGTAGCAGATGTGATTAAGTTTTCTATCTCAGATAGGGAGATTATTTTGTATTAATCTGATGGGGACAATCTAATCAAAAAAAAAAAAAAAAGAAAGAAAGAAAAGAAAACAATTGTCATCTAATTGGTTCCAGCTCCTGGCAACACCATGTGTGCCAGGGTAGAACTATACTCTGCAGGGTTTTTCAATGGCTGTGACATTTCAGAAGTGGATTACCAAGTCTTTCTTCCAGGGTGGCTCTGAGTAGGTTAGAATCACTAGTCTTTTGGTTAGCAGCCAAGCAATTAATGATTTGCACCACTGAGGGATTCCATGCACCCTAACAATAGATAATTTTCTCTGGCTAAAGTCAAAGAGATTTGGCAATAAGAAAATTCAGAGAGATTCTAAGTATGAGAGAAACCCAGTCCATCATTGCTGGAGGGGCATGTGGAAAGCATGGAAAGAATGCTGGCAACTTCTAGAAAACAAAGACTAGCATGCAGCAGACATCCAGCAAACCTGAAATCTATAGTCATAGGAACTAAATTCAAACAACCACCTGAGTGAGATTAAAAGGGGAACCTTCCGCACAGCCACCATACTAGCTTGGCCAATACTGTCTGCCATTCAGCTTTGTGAGGCTTTGAGCATAGGACTCAGCTAACCCACGTTGTGCCTGGACTTCTGACCCATGGAACTGTGAAATCATAAATAGTGTTGTTTTAGACTGCTAAGTTGAGGCCTTTTTTCTTTCTTTCTTTCTTTTTTGTCACAACACTAGAAATAGAATACAAGTTTATTTCTTATTCAAGTAGTTGTTAAGTATGAGTAACTCCTCTCCTCATAGTGGTTTAGACTCTGCCGTTAATTATAACTCCATGAAATCCATTGCCTCCACCTAGCAACAGAAGTAAGAAAGTATGGGGAAGCACTGCAAGCCTCCTAAAACTCTGGTCTAGAAGAAATCCCTGCAATTTCTGCTCATAGTTCACTGAGGAGAAATAGTCACATGAACACATCTGGATGCAAAGGATTCTGGGAAATGCAATCTCTGACTGGATATTCACCTCCCAGCAATGACTCCATTCTATGGAAAGAACATACTGCTCTTAAAGAATTTCTTCTCAGGCAACAATGTTCTGGTTATCTAGTGAAGGGTCACCACCTTAAAAATCCTATGAAGCAGTTCTACTCTGCCCACATGGGGTCACCATGAGTTTGAATCAACTTGGCAGCAACTGACAAGAGCAATAATGAAAAGGAGAGTTGAGGTGTGAGAGGTATGGCAGCATGAAGCAGAATGGAAAGCAAGAGGAAGTGGGCTGCTCCCTGCCTCACCCTTCAGTATACAGGAACAGACTGCCACATCTTTATCTGGCAGAGTGGCTTATGGGGGTGAACCACCGACATTTTGCTTCTTACTTGAGCACTAAACTAAACCACAGGGCTTGAAACTGGTTCATCTTGGTTAAGCCATGGATGAACCAAGTCATGCAACATCAGAATGGACTTGAATTTTTAAAATATGGTTGAACTAGACATTAATCAGAACTGAAAAAAGTACAGGTAGAAGCTCTGCTGCAAACTTAATCTCCCCCTTAGAAAACAAGGTCAGCATGTGTGTTACATAGCAACTAAATCTCCTAACAAGCAGAGTCAGAAACAATGGTGTCCAGCTCTAAGATGGCATCCAACCACGCCACAGTTTGAAACTATTTGAAGCCTTGCTTAATCACTATACCAGAGCTCCTATTTTGCATTATATAAGGTAGGGAATGCTGGGGAATATTGTGGATCAGCTGAGAGAAGACCCTGCTTCTGTAGAATGCCAAGGGATGGGTTGCAGAAGTCACAGTCAAGTTATCAGTCCTACATAACATTGACATCAGTATTTCCCTATTAAAAAGTCACAAGGTAGGAGAATTTAATTTTACCAGTGATATTTCAAGTATTTAATAAAACTAGTTACCATTTATTCTGTGCATGCCATGTACTATGTATTTTACATTCATCAACTCATTTGCTCATCTCATTGACCTCCTAGGCAAGTACTCTTATCTCTTTCTTACTGGCAAGAAGGTTAAAATCAGGTGCCTTGGAGTCAACTCTGACTCCTGGCATCATCATCTGTTTTAGAGTAGAACTGTGCTCCATAGAGTTTTCAATGGTTGATATTTTCTGCAAGCAGATCATCAGGCCTTTCTTTTGAGGTGTCTCTGGAGGTGTGAAAACCCCCAACCTTTCAATTAGCAGCTAACTGATCATTTGGATCACCCAAACTGATAAGTAGCATTAACAAAATAAATCGATAAAATATCAAGAGCTGAATTTGAGCAAAATTCAAATCTGACTAAATCAGAAGCCACTTGTGATCCCATCTCTTTCTACTATATTTCTGTATTACTGATGTTCCAGAAGGCCTTGTCAAGCACTGTCAAGGGTAAGTCTATGTCCAGCTGAGATGTTTGGGAATGAAGTGGGGGAAGAAAGATAGAAAAGGAAAATAAATTACACTTGGGAAGCCACAGAGGCAAAGGGGAAAACAAAACCATGGAATTCAAGGTTTAGCAGTGTATACCTGGACTAGGGGCAATATAGGAGGAGCATCTCTATTGTGTCATGAAAATCACAAGAGGAACCACTTCTTCTTACATTAAGCACTCCTCTTTTCCCATAGGAAGCAGAAGAAACATAATTAGGAGAGAGAAGGGGGAAAAAAAAGCTTAGGTCATTGCTTACTTCCAACTTCAACATCGTTAATTTTGGTTATTTCCCCTGGCTCCTTTACTCATTGCCCTAGATCTTTTCTTAATATTTAAACCTTTGCAGAGCAGTTAATATAAAATTCTTTACAAGCATTTCCAGTTAATTCAAAAAGTACATCCAGTGACAATTGTGTGCAGACATTGCATTTGACTCCTGGGGGAGGGGCCAGTAAAATAGGGGATGATACTTAGATGTGAAACACTCACAATCCAATCGAGGGAATAAAACACATTCTTGAGGCTCAGAGAGTTCAGTATCTTGCCTGATTGCACTCAACTAGATAAAGTTTGAGTTAATAACAACATCTGCATTTCTTGACTTCAATCCAGTGCTCTCTGAACCACAGTCCATGCAGAGAAGTGATCAAAAATATGGAAGGAAAGACTTAAATTTCACCTAGAAATCAAAGTCCCCCAAACCAAAACAAAACCCACTACCACTAAGTAGATTCTGACTTATGGAGACCCTATAGGACAGAGCGGAACTGTCCCATAGCATTTCCAAGACTATAAATCTTTGTAGAAGCAGACTGCTGTACACTTCTCCCCACATAGAGCACGTGGTTGATTTGAATCCTTGACCTTCTGGTTAGCAGATGAATGCTTTAATCACTGCACTACAGAGCTCCTATCAAACTCCCCAGTCCTGAGGATATAGAAGAGTAGGGAAATATGAGAGTGATTGTACCTGAGTTGGATGTGAGAGATAGCAAGGGGGGATTTATCCAAGAAGTTCCTTGAGAGGATACAGTTCTCTAAGGCCTTATTTCCTAAAGAGGTGTCCTCAGCCCAGCTGAGATTCCTGGGAACTGGTTAGATTCATAGAATCTCAGGAAGTATCCAGACTTCCAGGCCCCGAACAAAGGAAAGTAAAGAGGAGGACATTGGAGAACAGAACAAAATGATATATCAAAGTATAGAATATTGGATCCATAATCATATATTTAGAAAACCAGCAGCTAGACTTGATAGAAAAAGAGATGAAACAGTGTCTGAAGAGGTGAATGAGATGAGGTTGAGATGCAGTTTCCCAGTGAGAGGTGTGAATACCAAGCTGTGAAGCTTACATTTAATGTAAGGAGCCCATGGGCAACATAATGCAAATAGGATCCCATCTAGTGCTGCTGTACTTGATAGATGATGAGGAGTTAGAGAAACCAGTTAGAAAGTCAAAACAGTAACAATTTAAATTCCAAGAATCCAGATGCAGTGGAGATAAGAAACTTATAAAATATCATGAAAAGGTGACACAAAGATTTATGGAGTTAGTTAAAGTGCTTGGCTGTTAACCAAAGGTTGAAGGTTTGAGTCTACCCCTGAGGGTCCAGAAAGGCCTGGTGATTTACTTCTGAAAAATCAGCCACTGGAAACCCTATGGAGTACAATTCTACATGGCATCACCAGGAACTGGAATAGATCCATTGGCAACTAGTTTAGAACAGAGAGAGGGAAAGAAAGCATTTTTTCAGGAGCAAGAGAGAAATGGAAAAATGTTCTAGGTAGGCAGAATTTTAAAGAAGAGCAGAGAACCCAGAACTGCCTTTCATTCCATTCTTGTTCAAGTGGTAACCTAGCCTATCCCATCAGATAGTCCAGGTGCTACTTTAAGTATCTATAGACTTAGCTCCAGCTCAATTCCAAATCAGAATCTTCACTGAGTAGTCTTTAGTCTTTTAGCAATCTGTACCTAGGTGATGTTTATGACCAGATAAGATTAGGAATAAGTCTTTGCTACGTGACACACCTAGATTTTATTCCCTGAATCAGATTTCCCCATAAAAAGATTTTCGGAGATTTTCCATTTTGAAGGACATCATCTGTTAGCCTGCTCACTCTTCGAGGTTTCCCATAGCCTTACCCTATCACAAGAACCCAACCTCCTCCTGCAGTTCAGTGTACACCTTTCCCTCAAAGGATAATTTCAACTGTTGAGCTAGAAATAGTCTCATCAATTCTCAGTCTTTGAATTTGAGTTTTCAAGAGTGTTAACATTTAATTACACTAACTTTGAGAAAACTGTTGTGATTACTTTAATATTATGTTGAAATATCTCAAAGGTTTTGTAGACCCATTTGCTCAAGGATTGAATAGGTGCTTTTGACAGTGGAATACAAATTTGTGTAGACAATGAAATGACCCCTAGGAAAACCCACTAAAAACATAGATTTTTTTTGGGGGGGGCAGTGAGAGGTCAGTAATGAAATTAACATTTGTATTAACAATTATATTTAGGAAATGCTCTTCAGTTTATAATATATATATTCATTATATACATATATAATGTATATAAGAAAAATCATTTACATAGATTGTCCCAAATATAATTTCATTTGAAACCATAGATTTCATGATCTTGTTTTATTGGGAAATCCAAGATGATGAATCAAATATTACAATAAATGTCACATGGTAATTAGTCAAGTACTACTAAGCTTACACCTAAGATTTCTGTTTCTTCTTTCGCTGTCTTCTCTGTCTCTCTTATATGTAATCAAGACTGAAGCACATGTTTTATGAGGGCTATAAAACAAGAAAACATTTCATTTAGCTTTTTTTAAGGACTATACAGACACTCAAATTTGGTATGTTTAAGCTAAACTCATATATCTTGTGGTGTAAGTAAAATTGCACACCAAATTACAAATGGGATTTATTGTAAACATCTTTGCTAATAAAAACATTTTCATTTTGTAGCTAATACTGGAGATAGTTCTAGCAAAATAAATCATGCATTTATAAACAGCAAGTGTTTAAAAGAAGCAAACTAAGCAATTTCTGGTCTCCAGTGAAACTGAGTGACCCTTGTTTTCACAGCTGAATATTCAAAGGGATGTTTACCATAACTGGAGGGTACTTGACAGTTGAAGTAGCCCACACTTAGCAGGCTTCAAAACAGGTCCTAAATTATTTGTCAGAAGCCCTTTAGATAAACAAGCAAGAGTCCTGTTCATAGCCCCAAAGGCCAAAAATCAGAGGTTTTCTGGGTTATCCATAGTGATTTTTCTATCTGAATATAATGAGGAATTTCTGTTTTTCACCTGTACTAATCCTTTCTGAACTTCTCAAGAACTATCTTTCAAGTTCAATATCTTTCCTTAAAACTATCCTAAACATCAATATAAAATGTAAAGTACAAAAAATAAATAAATAAATAAGGACTAGGGTCTCACCTTCATTGTCCTGTTGACAATTTTTCGAGTAAAACATCAAGTCAGTTCTACCCCGTTAAGTCTGTTTGGAACTCAAATATGTGATAACTTTGCTTATCTAGAAATGAGTCCTTAAAACTAAAAAACAAACCCAGTGCTGTAGAGTCAATTCCAATGAATGGCAATCCTATGTTTTACAGTATAGAACTGCTCCATAAAATTTCCTTGACTATAATCTTCATGGAGGCAGATCACCAAGGTTTTCATCCATGGCACCATCAGGTGGGTTTAAATCACCAACATTTTGCTGAGTGGTCAAGGGCAAACCATTGGTGGCACCCAGGCTATATGACAATTTCACTTATCTAGAAATGAGACCTAATGAACATCTAACTGATCAAAACCAACTTCTCCAAGTTCAGGCACTAAGACTTGTGCTCTAGGTTGAGTGGACAGCCCCTGAGGTATATATTCAAGACAGCTTTCTCATATTTTAGATAGACATCTAAAACCAAGTTTTGGATTTCCAAACCCCAAACTCATTAAAATTAGGCTTTAGAAGCAGCAGTGGGACTATTATGCATAGCGACAGTAGGGGAAAGTGGTGATTGATACATTGACAGTTGAAAAAGTGACAGAAAGGCAGAAATCCTAGGAAAAAATGAGGGAAAGAATTCAAACAGCAAAGAGCAATTTGGGGACCATATAATGAAGAGACAAATATCGTTATCAATGTTATGAGGCCCTGATGACATGGTTCAGTTCTGCCTTATGATAACTGATTTTCAAGATGATCAACCTGAGTCTCGATGGAAGGATTAATTTGCATTTCATATATTTTTTTATATATACAAAAAAGTCATTTTCATCTTTTAGATAGCTTTTTTGTTAAATAAAAAAAAAAAAATCCTCCATTTTCCTGCTTAAAGTGTAAAACTCTCAACATAGCTAGATATTTCTGCTTTGTTTCAGAAGACACATCTTCAGAGAGCTCCTGAGAGCAAAGGTTTTATTTTTTTGTGGCAGACTGTGAGTAGACTCAGAACTATATTAAGTCCACGTGATTCCTGCAGGGATGGCAGAGTCACATGGAACTTACAGCACTACAGATTCAAAGTATTGGGGAAAATGTCTTTGCATTCTAGTCCACATCAAATTTTTGTTTTTCATTTGCTAGTATCCAGAATACTTGGGTTTAATTTTTATATTCGTTATGTCATAGTAGGAGCTCTGGTAGCATAGTGCCTAAGGCACTTGACTGTTAACCAGAAGGCTGGCAGTTCAAATCCACCAGCCACTCCTCGGAAGGAAGGTTGGGCAATCCTACTTCCGTAGTGATACTGCCTCGGAAACCCAAGGAGGGGTCGCTATGAGTCGGGGGCGACTCGACGGCAAATAACAACAACAACAACATGTCATAGTAAGTAAAAAGGTGGTAGGTTTTGCATAACCAGCAAAAACCAACTCCCTGCCTAGCGACCCCTCCTTGGGTTTCCGAGGCAGTATCACTACGGAAGTAGATTGCTCAACCTTCCTTCCGAGAAGTGGCTGGTGGGTTTGAACCACCAGCCATCTAGTTAGCAATCAAATGCCTTAGGCGCTATGTCACCAGAGCTCCTAGTTCTGAATCAAGATTTCATATATTGCACATAGAATTGTGGAGGGAAAGTAACACTATCTTTCCCAAAGGTTGGACATTGGTGTTCAGAGGCTGAATCCAGCAGGAGATGGATTTTGCTTCTGTCAAATTGCTTTTAAAAAAATTAAATTATTTGTCAAGATTAAACACCAGGAACTTTGACACTACCAATTGCTGTTGAGTCCACTCTGACTCATGGCTACCCCATGTGTATCAGAGTAGAACTATACTCCAAAGAGTTTTCAGTGGCTGATCTTTCAGAATTATATTGCCAAGTCTTTCTTCAAGATGCCACTGGGTGGACTGGAACTCCCAGCTTTCAGTTAGCAGTCCAGTGCACTAAACATTTGCACCATACAGGGATATTAACATATGTATTATTGGCTTTCCTGGAAAAATCAGACTGTCTGACTACCAAGGATCTGTATTTGCCCCTGTCAATAATTGGCAGACTTTACCAGCAACTCCCACTCTTCATCTTGGCACTCTTTCCTTATCCCTCTTTTATTAACCTGCCATATTTTACTCATTTCTTTAATCTGCCTAGTGCCTGTAAACATTGGAATTCACAACCACTAATGAAGTTCAATGAGCTTCATTATACCTTAGGACACTGTGGCAGGAAAAGACTGTAACTTAATAAATACCCCACAGACAGGAAGTCACACAGCACCAGATTTCAGATATCCTAAATTGTCCATTGCATGTTTTGTTCTTGACCGCCCCAAATGACATTATAAGAGAATGATTGTAGCAAGGTCATTAGAATGCTTGTGCAGGAGCCATGGGAAAGATGCTGTACAAAGGGAAAACTCAGAAGTCTGGAAGGGGTGGGGGAGGCAGAAACTCCCTGTCACAGATAAATGGGAATTATGTTTATGGCCCATCTATTGAATGCATCAGTTATACATTTTTAGCTTTTTCTTATTTTGATTTTTAAATGGAATTTCAACTTCTTTACATGAAAGAAAGAGAAAGGTCAAATACAGGTAATTTCATCTTCCTTTCATCTACATTTCAAATACAATTTTTCAGGCTTGTTGCCTGTTATTACATCTCCCCCTTATTTCCCCTCTTCTGATTTGCTGAAGGTTCCTGGGGCTTTGATGAACTTGGGAAGACAGGGTTGGCTGTCCTGTACTGATCTTGCCCCACTCACTTACAATCAGATGCCTAGAAGTCTGTTTCTTTCCTTCTTTAGCTTAGAACTTTCTTTCAAATTCCACTAAACAGACTTCATCACTGCTTTTCATGGGAGAGGATACTTATGCTTTTGTTTGTTTATGAAACTTATAATAGTAGCTAATCTCAGTCCAGATGATGTAGACATCAAGCTTTTGATGAAATTAGAAATTAACTACATTTAGAATGAGCTACCTATTGTACCTGTGTAACCCTTTCAACAACACACATTTGTGAATTTACCCAGTACCAGCTGCTGTTGAGTCAACTTCAAATCATGGCAATCCCATATGTATCAGAGTAGAACTGTGCTACATTGGGTTTTCAATGGCTGCTTTTTCGACGTAGATCACAAGGATTTGCTTCCAAGGCACCGCTGGGTGAACTCAAATCACCAACCTTTGGTTAAGCAGCAGAGGAAATGAACCACTTGGACCAAGGGCTTGATAGGTGAACTTGAAACAGTACAAAGTAAAGTCTGCTCCATATGAATAACATTACACTCTTCTCTGGATAATTATGTTATTCTGTAGCCCCCACTACAGTGCTTGGCACACATGTCAAATCAAATTCTTAGTTATGTATTTATTACATTCCATCTTACTTTGTAAGTTTAATGTCTTCCGCTGCAATAGTGTCCCCTGTTGTGCTAGGCACAATGACCTGCATTTGACTAGTGTCAAAATGAGTTGAATGTCTCTAGTCTACCACAAACAGTAACATTTTATTTTACTAAAATGGCAAATGTTACTGAGAAAAAGAAGAATGTAAAGACATTCCTATGTGTTTTTATTTTTCCTTTCTCTTTTACTCAGCAAAGATTGGTGATGGCATCACCACTTGAGAATTCTTTTCACTTGGCAAAATATTTCAGCAATTATTCCCTACTTACTCTGTTCATACACAGTATGTAAAACACCCAGCATCTAACATGTGTGTGTGTGTGTGTGTGTTATGTGCCATCGAGTCAGCCCAGACTCATAGCGAGTGCATGAAAAATACAACATGAGGTGGAGCAGAGACACTTATCCCAACACCATTTGCCTCTTGCTCCTTAGTAAATATAAATGTGCATGGTTAAAACACTGCACTATATTTTCCCAATCTCTTTTGTACCTAGATGTTATATTAGCCTAGAATATAAGAGCAAAAGTTGTATTGCATTCCTCGAAAGGGTGCTTAAAGGGAGGTGAGTCATCTGGGGGCGGTGACCTGTTTCCTTCCTTTATTTGTTTCTGCTGTAAGCCTGGAAGTTGACTTGAATGCTGAAGCTTTCATTCTGAGGATGGAAGCCATATTTTGAAGATGACACTCTAGACATATAGGCTCTCAGGTCTTAATGGCATTATAGATCTCCAATGCCAGCTCTAGACTGCTTGCTTCAGGACTTACGTGTGGAAGAAATTAACTTCTTTTTTGTTTAAGCCCTGTTATTTTGTTCTCCTCTATTATACTCAGTAAAATTTAATCCTAAGTGATACACAGGCTTTTAATTAATACTCTTGAACGGATGTTTTTGATTGCTTCAAAATTACTAACAAGTTGCAATTAAACTTGGGACAGAAATCCTGTGGGCTAAGAAGGTTTGCCTTCTAGCAGATAATATATGCTTTATGCAACACTTTCTCTCAGCAAGCCCACTTGAATTCCTACCTCTAGCTCTATGCATAACACATATTTTTGTCTACAATTTTCACTACGACGTTCCCTTCTGCTCATGCATATTCAACAACTTCCAGTTCTTGTTTTCTTGATGGAATAAGTAAGTTACTGAAGACAAATCATTTTACAAATGAGACAACTAAAGGCTAGAAATATAGAGTAATTACTTTGGATGGTTCACAAATCAGTGGAAGGAAAAACATATTGTTAACTTCAGGATTTTCATCTACTGCTCATCAAATTCTGCCAGCCTTATTTTCAAGAGATAATAACAAACTGGAGAAAGGGCCAGACTGACTGGTGACTGACAACTGTTACTGTCTCAAACTGTTACTAGTCTAGACATCATCTCACCTTCTTATTCATGTAGTTTATACCAGGGTTAATAATACTGACCTGGAATTACCAATGACATATACAGAGTCTATAGTCTTGGTTATGCAAAACTATGTAAAATATTGACTGTGCGAAGGTATTCGACTGCGTGGATCATAACAAATTATGGATAAACATTGCAAGGGATGGAGTTCCAAAGCACTTAATTATGCCCATGAGGATCTGTATATAGACCAAAAGGTTGTCATTCAAACAGAACAGGGGGGATAGTTCATGGTTTAAAATCAAGAACGGTATATATCAGGGTTGTATCCTTTCACCATACTTATTCAATCTGTATATGCTGAGCAAATAATCTGAGAAGCTGGACTGTAAGAAGAACATGGCATCAGTTTCGGAGGAAGACTCATTAACAACCTGAGATACGCAGATGACACACACAGCCTTGCTTGCTGAAAGTGAAGATGATTTGATGCACTTACTAATAAGGATCCAAGACTACATAGTCTTCAGTATGGATTACACCTCAACATAAAGAAAAGAAAAATCCTCACAACTTACCCAATAAACAGCTTCACGGTGGATGGAGAAAAGATTGAAGTTGTCAAGGATTTCATTTTGCTTGGATCCACAATCAACACCCATGGAAGCAGCAGTCAAGAAATCAGACATAGTATTGCACTGAGCAGATCTGCTGCAAAATACCCTTTCAGAATGTTAAGGAGGAGAGAAATCACTTTAAAGACTAAGGTGCACCTGACCCAAGCCTTGGTATTTTCAATTGTCTCATATGCACGTGAAAGCTGGGCAAAGAATAAAGAAGACTGAAGAAGAGTTGATGTCTTTGAGTTTTGGTGTTGGCAATTAATACTGAAAATACCTAGGACTGTCAGAAGAATGGACAAATCTGTCCTGGAAAAAGTGTAGCCAGTATAATCCTTAGGAGCGAGAAAAGCCAGACTTTGTCTCATCTCTTTTGATCATGTTATCAGAAAAGACCAGTCCCTGGAGAATGATATCAGGTATGGAAAAGTAGAGGGTCAGTGAAAAAGGGAAAGACCCTCAACAACATGGATTGACACAGTGGCAGCAACAATGGGCTCAAGCATAGGAAATATTATGAGAATGACACAGGACTGGGCAGTGTTTCCTTCTGCTGTACGTAGGATCACTATGAATTGGAGCTGACTAGATGGCACCTAACAACAATGTAGTCTTGGCACTGGGAGAATTTCCAATTTATGTTTGAATAACATAAACTGTGTTATAATGTAGAAGTGAATATTACTCAAAAACAAACAAACCCACTGCCATCAAGTCATGAAGTTGATTCAGCCTCATAGCAACCTCCATTGGGTTTCCAAGACTGTAAATCTTTATGAAAGTAGATTGCCTGATCTTCCCCCAGAGCAGCTGGTGGGTTTGAACTGCTGACTTTGTAGTTAGCAGACATATGTCTTACCCCCTACGCCACCAGAGCTCCTGTGAATATTGCTCGGTGAGTATATATACATATGTGTGTGTGTATGTGTATATATATATATATATATATATATATATTTAACACAAGTAATTTTTTTTTATTTGAAGATATACATATTTAACTTGAGAAGTCACTTTGCAATTATACAACTTACTACTAAAATTTGGGACTTTAAATATCCCAAGGGAGGGTTCATAATTTTTATTTTTTACCTATGGGAAATCTTTATGAAGTTAACTCAATGAAAGAAAGAAAAACGATCAAAACATGAATATTTTTTAAAATGAATTATTTAGTTCTAGTCAAGGAATATCTAATGCTTATAATTTGTTAGGATAGACTGTGTCTAAGATTGCTAATTATTATATAAAGGTACACAATATGAGGAAAACACAAAGAGCTAACATTAGAAACTATAAAAAATGACTGATGCAATAAAGATTATGAACAGTAAATGTCAAAATTTTTTATTTTACTAAATGAGTTACACTCATCATAGTGAGTGTGAAAAAAGTCTTATGCTATGAGTCACTTCCAGACTAAACATCATCTCAGTTCCATTGGTATCATTTATTGAAGAGTAATGGTCCTATATATTTAAAATTCATTTCAGGAAAAGCAACATGATTTATATGGCTGACAAGCAGGGTCCCAGGACACAGTTAATTCTGTTTGTGTTTTGTTCAGCCACTTAGTAGGTATGGGATGTTAGGCAAATAACTTCACCTCTCTGTGCCTTCATTTTCTCATTTGTAAAATAAAAATGAAAATAGTACTTCTTTATAGGATTGTTGTAAGGATTAAATGAGTTAGTATTTATAAACACCTTAGGGATAGTCACCATAAATAATTGTTAAATGTGCAAAATAAAAAAAAATAATGCATTAATAATCTTAATAATACTTTGTAAGAGAACTTTTAGCCATTGTAGTCAAATGAAGTAGAATTTTAGGGATGAGAGAAAGCAATTAGGAATGACCACCTTGGTGATTTGCCCAGAAATCAACTCCTGTGTTGGGAATGCTTTTGACAATGTTTTCTCTTTCTTTACATCTGGAAAAAAAAAATGAGTTCTTAATAGAAATCCATTTTTTAAAGAAATCTCTCAACAGATATATTAGAAAATTGGTGAGTGCAGTGGCACCAGCAGCTTTTGAATGTGAAAACACAAAAGTCTTAAATTTCAAATTTGAAAGTGACTTTTATGCTGGCTTTCCATGAATTGCCTACATGTACTTGCAGTGGTTGAATTTGGCTTCATGGATGTCATTGGCTAGAATTTAAAAAGATTTGGGATACGCCATGTTTCAATACATGGCATTTGTCATAATGTGGGTTTGTCCACTATGAACTAGCTTGTAGTAAAAAGTCAGAGCGCATATATATATGACCTAACATGAGGTGTGACAATCTTGATTTGATAAACTGCACAAAAATTGCTTTCCACAAACCACAAGTTACTTGTGCCAAGACCTTTAACCATTTTGTATTTCAGAAGGTTAAAGAGTGCAGTCTATTGTTTATTTCTAGCTTGTAGATCATACCATAATATAGCTCCTAGATATTACACATGTACAAAGTCATCTTCTATTCACTAATCAACTGCAATGATATAAAAGAGATAAAATTCTAGAAAGTTCAATATGTAAAGTAAGAATATTAAAAAATGTCTAAGTTATCCATATTTAAAAGTCTGTCCCCAAAAATTATTATATCCTGAAAATAAAATCAGAAGTAAACAACATAGGGTTTGGATTCAGGTAAACCAGTTGCAATCCAGTCAATTCTGGTTCATGGCAACCCTATGTGTGTCAGAGTGAAACTATCCTCCGCTAGGTTTTCAATGGTTGATTTACTCAGAAGTAGATCTGCCAGGCCTTTCTTGTGGGGTGCCTCAGTGTGGATTGGAACATCTAACCTTTCACTTAGCAGCCAAACACATAAACTAATTCTGACTTAGGACCTTGATATTTGATGTTAGTTGCTAAATCTCTCTTAGCCAGTTTGCTCAATCTGTAAGAGTTACAATAATGTCACTTTCAAAGGACTGCTGTAAGGAACAAATGAGTACTGTGCAAAAAAATATTTAATAAGATCCCTAGCGTGAAGTAGGTGCTCATTAAATGGACTGGACAGGACCGAGTATTGTTTTCTTCTGTTGTGCACAGAATCACTATGAGTTGGAACCAACTCAACAGCAACAACATTAAATGGAAAAGGATAAATGATTCTGACCATGTGTGAACTATTTGTAGATGATAAAGAGAAATAGGCAATCAGTCACTGCAGTGAATCCTCACCTCACCTCTTCCGTTGTACTGGGGAAGATAGACGTCAAAGGGTGAACAGACAGCCTGACATCTCTTTGAATGGCAGCTCAGGGATTGAAAGTACTTTAGATTTTCTTGTGGATCAGACAGTTTTGAATTCTCTCAGACTTTAAACAATCTGTAAATTCTTGGGAACCTAATGATTCACCAGATTAGACGAGGACGTGTATCAAGGGATGCATCAAGCACAACCACTTTCTTTGGCAAAATGTGCTATGTCGGGATGGATTTATAACTCTCTTGAATCAAGACCTTGGACTCATATACATCGGAGTTACAGCCTCACTGGTCAGGTGGCTTGCATGTATGATAGAACAAAAATGTCATTTAGGAGGCTGAGGAAAGGTGTAATATTCAATGACTTGAGTAAATATGTAATGGAGGAATTATTGTACAGTAATTAAAATCCCACTTCCTGCCACAGAAGATAGCAACTGAGTCTTCAGGATTCTTGTAGCTTATTTCTCTCAGATCTGCAGTTCACTGACCCAACAGGCTTTAATCACTCCTTCAGAGCTGTTATCGTATCTGTGGTCAAAGTTTTCTTAAATAAGTTTCAGCTTGTGAGTCATTGACTTTTATAGACTAAGAATTTTTTTTTTATGTATGGCAAGATGTTTGGAGCCCATCCAGCCAGTACTTTTAAAGAAAAATAGTTCATGAACTTTAATAATCTACCTCAAAATTGCATGAATATGGCCATATTATTGACTAAATGGTCTGTGATTTTTTTTCCCCTCATTTTTACCTCAATTGTTTAGGAGTTGAATAGGAACAAAAAGAAGGTTTTAGAAATATTTAGAGGATATATATTTTTTTAATTCCAAAGACTGTATCCTCTGACTTTTTTTCTTTTCTTTTTTTTTATTAATAAGAAGAGCATTTACTAAATGAAATAATGGTCTTGGAAGAACCAAAAAGAAAACAAGTAGAAGTCAAAATGAGTTGTGCTAAACAATCAGAATAACAGGTTTCTTTTATAAGCTGTGGAATCCAAGACAGATCTCTTTATTATTAACTTCTATTTTTCTAAAATCCCTTATTCTGAGGAAAAATCCCTCCCCTGCTCTACTATTCTCTCAAAGGATAACATTTAACACTCTCTCGTCCTGGCAACAGATGATTTTCCACTTTATCCTAAGTAGTTAGGGGAAAATTGCTTCACGATCATGTAAAAGTTCATGGAGGAAGTAGTGTCATTACCTCAAGGTTCACTCCATGGTCCTTTAACTACTCTACAGTTATCTGTGGTATTGCTTTTGCTCCACTCTGCTTTCCTTGGCAAAGGTGACATGACAATTGCAAGATGAACTGAAATTCTACTGCCACGATTCCACCACTGAAGAGGACCAGTTCTCAAAGTCACCCTTGAGGTAACTGAACGTAGTCAGATGGACACTTAATCTTTTTAAAATCAATATTTTAACAAAAATGTATTAATAAATAAGATACTTTTATTTTTTTAACTAGGAAAAGATAATACCTAAAATTG
>NW_006921790.1:886320-924440 GCF_000298275.1 Orycteropus afer afer
AAAAAAAGCAGGTTTGAAATACAAAACCTGCATACTGACTTCCAACTTTTGGGCAAGAATAATTATTTTCCTTCCAAATATTGGGTTTTAGCCCACAGTTTGTTTATTTTCGACAAGTTTGTGTTTAGAATCTTAGAACTAAAGCAGCAGACATATTCACTCTACATTTTCACAACAGATTTTTTTTTTTTTTTTCAGCATTAAAATAGGCTCAACAAATTTGCTCAAATGAGCCTTGGCAATTGTTCTAAATAAAATAATACACAGAGGTTAAGCCATGCCAAATTAATACTGCTACAGTGGTATGTATGAGGATAACTCATTGTTGAGTTGACTTGGTCTCGTAATGACCCTATAAGAGAGGATAACTGCCCTATAGGGTTTCCAAGGTTGTAATCTTCATAGAAATAAACTGTCTTATCTTTCTCTCACAGAACACCTGGAGAGTTTGAACCCCAAAACTTTTGGTTAGAAACTCAGCGCTTTAACCACTGCATCAATAAAAATGGGAAGGTGACATATCAGCCACACATTAGAGGACAGACTGAGGCAAATGGAGTCTTCAGATGAATGTGGTTTACATGAGCTCTGTTGGGAATTGGGACTATCACCTTGACAACCTTACAAGGGTGGGTTTCTTCCTCTTCTATTAAATCCATCATCAATTCAAAGCATTAAGAAGGTTGCTGTCTACCTGCTATTTGATTCATTTTTCATCTTTTAAAAACCTCAACTCAAAATTACATATTTGCATAATTCAATTACCATAATAAAAGCCTCCATAGTCTTCTCCAGCAATACAATTCCCTTCCCTTAAAGCAGCAACACTGCATGCCAGCATCTCCAGTCTTCACTGATTAACCACAGCACATTCCAGATTTATAAGGTCTATTACAAGCCATCTGAGAGGCAGCCAGTGTGCCAAGCAAGCTTTCTTTTCACTCTCCCAGGAATCCCATTTTAGATGTTCTTTCCTTTTATTTTCTAAAATTTTTTTTTGCATTCAGTAAACAAACCTATACGTCTTTTCACAGAGAGCAGATAATTACCATACAGTTAAAAACCCTCCTGTCCCTTCCTCCCAATCTCCACTGTAAACTTGCATTATGACAGCCAGGAAGCACCAGGGGAACAAACTAGATCATTTGGCATCCACCACAGGCCTAGTGGTTTTAAAGGTCAATTCCGATTACTATAAATTCAGAAGCAGGAGTAGGTGACTTGGAAAGCCGTGATTTTATAGTCCAGCAGTGGAACAGCAGTTACTGCTGCAAATGTCTAAGTCAAAATTCATACCACCTCAATGCAGGCATCCATATATTTCATCATCCGGCCTCACTATAATCACAAACACATGCTCATACATAATGGGATAGGGAGGTAGTTACATGATTTGTAGAGAGGTGATTTGGGATTTGCATCTCTCTCTTTGTCTCCTACTGGGCCTTCCCTTTTCCCTTTTCTCATCACTTTTCTTTCTTCTACAGCCTTTTCCTGACCAATGTACCTTATGCACAACCACCACTCATAAGTCGAGGCTTATGTCTTGCATGATGCTGAACAGGTTTTAGCCAAGCTTCCAGGCTAAAATGGACTGGGAAGAAAGACCTCATGATCTACTTCAGAAGATCAGCCAATGAAAACCCTATAGATCACAAAGGTGTGAACGTTTGACAACTGATCACAGGAATGGCACACGACTAGATGTTTCCTTCCATTGTGCATGAGTTACCATGAGTCAGGGGCCAACTCACCAGCAGCAACTAATAACAATAGCTTGTTCTAAACACAGAACTTTAAAACACCATAATCTACTCCACCTTGAATCCCTTCCATGAGTTCTAGTACTGTTCTAAAGTATGTATTTTCATTTCTTTTCAAGGGTAGGAGATCTGGTGGCTTAGTGCATAAGGCATTTAACTGCTAATCAGAAGGCTGGAGGTTCAAACCCACCAGCCACTCCTCAGAAGGAAGGTTAACCAATCTACTTCCATAGAGATACTGCCTCGGAAACCCAAAGAGGGGTCTCTATGAGTCAGATCCCACTCGAGTGCAGTGCGTTTTTTAAATCTTCAATTGTAGGTGATTCTGCTTGTAAGTTTCAGTGTGGATATATAATAGCAGTCCTAGTTGTGCCCTTTGAGAGTCAGTCTCCCATCTGTTCTAAATCACAACTATTCTAATATTTGAAAGTGGTATCTTGTTCCTCAACTAAATCTCTCCTCTTGATTAGTTGTCTCTGTATTTTCTTGCAGCTTTTTGCATTCCAGAACTCCTGCCACCTTCTTTTCTAGATGTGTCTTTGTCAACTTCTCTTTTAGACTCTGATGCCTAGAACTGTTTCTAATGAGCTGGATGTCATTGTATGGGTACAAATAAAATATGAATAGAGGGTTCTCTATGCCTCTGGGGGAGTAGTCTGGTATTGGTTCCTAAACAGTCATTTTAGGTTAACATCTCTTGAACTTAAACACAAATAAAATTCTCCAGTCATTTTCACATAAACTTCCATCAGTCACGATTTGGGGCAATTCTAACAATAAGAAAGACATGTCCTGTGCTATATTTCTGGGGAGGTAAGTTTAAGCAACAAATATGGGACACTTACTGTTTCATCTTTCCAAAGATAACTCAGGCTTCTGAAAAATGAAAGGTGGAGAACAATCCTTCTCATTTATCCTTTAGAAGAAGGTGACCATATGTTCCAGGTTGCCTGGGACAGTCCCAGTTTATGCCTATTGTCCTGACATAATTATTAATAGTGCCTTCTTTCACTTTTAAGAGTGTCCTGGTTTGGATGATAAATTATGTGATCACCCTATTTAGAGGAGACTGCTCTGTGTGCCACAATAGCAAAGGAGTCTTTATTTCTCTAGCCCGGTCATATCATCAGACACATATCTTTCCAAGCAGAGCTAATTAGAATTTTGCAAAAATGAAATTACTAATGAAAGATTTACCCTCGTGCTATGATTTTGGCTTGAAATCTGTCCTGAACCGAATGGCTGATTTCAGTCAAGGTGATCAGATGTCACTCAGTGCAACTCCTGGACTCTTAAAATCTCATTTTGTGTGAGCCATTTAATTGGGGTGGTTTTATGCTAGTGCTTCCATTATGGCCACTGAAAGAAGAGGTTCAATTAAAATATTTAGATCACTCTCCACCACTACCACTCTTAATACCATATTTTAAGCCACAGATTGCTTTGCCACACATTCACATTTAAAACCATGACATATTGTTTATGATAGAAAAAGCTTGAGCCACTACATCACTTGGGCTCAACACTGTGAAATTAAATGAAAGATATCTACTATGGGGGCAATTGGATAGTTCCATTTCTTTTTAGTCACATGGATTATCACTTCCTTCTTTTTTTTTTTTTTTTTCCTACTTACCATTTCTTTTGCAAGCCTAACTTTTCTCCCTCTTGCAGATGTTCATGGCAGAAATATCTCTTCTCACTCAAATCAAAAACAGGTACAAGATTTATAGAACTAAATGTTGTTATTTGCCATAGAGTCAGCCCCGACTCCTAGCAACCCCTCCTTGGGTTTCCGAGGCAGTTATCACTATGGAAGTAGGATTGCCCAACATTCCTTCCGAGGAGTGGCTGGTGGGTTTGAACCACCAGCCTCCTGGTTAGCAGTCAAGTGCCTTAGGCACTATGCTACCAGAGCTCCCAGAACTAAATAGACATGCCAAATAAAATTCAAACACATAGCCTATCATCTTAGACTCTCCACAGTCTTCTTTCTCTATATGCCATCTTATTTATTTACATTTTCCTTCCTGTGAAAAATACATAAATCAGTGTTCTGGTGTTCTAATCATTTCTGGAACAAAGTCATGTCTTCCTTACTCTTCTCCTTAATGCTTTCTCCCCCTGCTTGGTATACCTTTTCTCTCCTCCTTTCCCTCATCTCCATCTTTGCCATCAAAATCTCCAGCACACATCAGGACAAGCTCAGCTTCTTCCATAAAGACTTTGCTGAGTATCCTAACCAGGACTGATCCCTGTAATCTCCTTATTGGTGGGACTCTTTAAATCACTCACATGCCATTTATTTCACACAATATTGTACTGTTTGTATATATTGAATACTTTTGAAAGCAGGGATAAAGTCTATTGTATTTTCCTAGCAGCATTATAGACAAAAGATTACAAATGAAGATGCATTGAAAGAGTGAATGAAAGAATGAATTAAGTAATTATTGCTCTGTTAAAGAAAAGCTAACTTTCATCTATTTGCTCCATCCAAATCTCCAGGAAGATTTTGCTTTAACAGTTCCCTATAGCTATACCAGGATTAAATTACTAATACAGATAGTTGCTAGAGTGACTCAATATAACAAGCATTACTGAGCATCTGGGCTACGCTAGGCACTGGGTTGAGGTTTCAAGAGAAAGAAATGTTCTATAAGATTCTATGAAGTCCATAATATGTTACACCTACATCAGATCATATACTACTCTTACTTTTTTTTTTTTTACTAGAGATTGACAATGCCAGAGAAGAAAACTTTAATTTTCATGGAAATGATGAGGACTGCATGCCAATATACCACTAACTAGAGACCGCTATGTAATCATGGCTTAAAAATGGTCCTGAGAGAAGTGTCAGTAGGGTCTTGAGGCATCTTAAGGTCATGAATAATATGGAACTATAGCAGCTCTATCTCAGGAATGAAGCTCCCTCTTCTAATTGTAGGAACTGCCCCACCCACTCACACCCATAGACACATCGTCCTGACTTATTTTCAACTCAAGGAGCTCTGGGGGCGCGGTGGTTAAGGTATTGGGTTGTGAACCAAAATGTAGGCACTTTGAACCCACTAGCTGCCCATGGGAGGAAGAATAGGCAATCTACTTCTGTAAAGATTTAAGGCCTTGGAAACCTGAAAGGGGTCGCTATGAGTTGAAATTGACTCGATAGCAGGAGCTATATTCAACCAACTTATTTTACACATGGATAAAATGTTTTACTTGCAGTAAGAATGAAATAATATTTATGTCCAAGTCATGCAGAGCAGGATAAAATTCTGCCTAACTCATTTCCTCAAAATTATGTACTCTAAACAAGAACATATTCAGTATGACTCTTCATTTCTCTTCCCTAAAACTTTGTGTAAAAAAATCTCAGAGATATATTATTAGTGTTATTACTGTTATGATTTAATTTCTTCCTGGTACTAGAAAGCTCAGAATTTAAACAGGCAAAGTAATATAATATTTTTAGACAACCCTAAACCAGGATTCAAAATACATAGATTCTAGTTCTAGTGCTGCAATAAATTATCTATGTGACTTTTGACAAATTGTTTGGCCTCAGGGTCATAGTCTTCTCACCTGTAAAATGAGGTAATTGAATTGGACTATCCTGAAGATTTCTAAGAGCTCTACTATTCTGCAATTCTCTAGCAAGGTAAAAATCTCCTACACCTTCTGGCTTCACACTGGGCCTTCTGCTACTTCAAAAAGCCACTCCTCTTAACTTTATAATGGTACCTAATGATATTTGTTTCATATTCAGTGCCAATAATTTCACCCAATGACTCTTGAGTGTTTGCTCTAAATATCAGCAAACAATCTCTGAGGTCACCGAATATCACGTGAAAATGCTGCCAATTCAAAGAGTGACTCAAGGATACATGGATATACCACAAAGCAAAGTGACAGTTGCATTAATGAATGCAAAGTGATATCCCCAGTGACACACCATTTTAGAGACAGTGAGTGATGCCAGGATGGACGTCCTGCAGAATGCATCCTCTCAACCACAATATTCATTCTCTTAACAGACAAATATTTATGTGCCATACAATATCCCAGGTGTTGGTATATAGAAGTATTTTTAACGGATTTTAAAACACCTTCTCGCATACTATCATTTAACCTGATTCATGAAGAAGAGTTGGAGCTAGTCAAGTGCCATAAAAAGATGGGAGGAAAGCCACTAAGATGAAAAAACAAAGGCATTAAAGAGCATGGTGTGTCAAGTGGCTATAGACATTTCAGCATGAAACTCATAACATATAGAAGGGTCTGGAACCTACAACACTAAATAAAGCCCAAAGGGACATTGGTGACTCAGTGGTAGAATTCTTCCCTTTCAAGGTGGAGACCCAGGTAGATTCCTGGCCAATATGGAGCCACCACTTGACTATCAGTGGAGGCTTGATGTTGCTACAGTGCTGAACAGGTTAGGTTTCAAAGGAGTTTCCGGATGAAGGTTTTTGATCACATCACATAAATTTCCACACTGGGTCCTAGGACTTTGACATTGTAACAGAGGTTTTTTAAGTTACTCATAAACCCTACCCACTGCCATCAAGTCAGTGCTGACTCATAGCGACCCCTCCTTGGGTTTCCGAGGCTTTATCATTACCGAAGTAGATTGCCCAGTCTTCCTTCCTGGGAGTGGCTGGTAGGTTTGAACCACCAGCCTTCTGGTTAGCAGTCAGATGCCTTAAACTCTATGCCACCAGAGCTCCCAAGTTACTCATAGTTAGGTAATATGATGAATTTCCCAGCTCCCAGGGGAAAAGTTCTCCATGTTGACTGAAGCAATCCAAGACAATCAGGTCATAAGAGTTTAGCTGAATCTGTGTATTCTCAGATCAACTTATTTCTTCAGACACAAGACAAATATGGGGGGGATGGGAGCACTAGATTTTCTAAAACCAGCTTTACCAATGTATTAATGTTAAGATACATTTCAATAACACATGTTTATTGGGTTTACTCTACACACCAATCACACTTTCACATAGTGAGGAGAATAGAAAAGAAAGAAAAGGACATCATAGCTATTTTTAAAGAAATTATAACTTGGTTTAGAAGATCAAGGAAATTCCCAAGGAAGTTATAATTTGATTTGGATGATCAGAGAAAAGAGGCTAAGGCAAATAATAATATAAGAAAATGATAGAAAATGTCATATTTTTTAAAAATATAACTAACTAATATATAAAACTAACCAATAGGAGCTCTGGTAACATAGTGCCTAAGGCACTTGACTGCTAACCAGAAGGCTGGCTATTCAAACCCACCAGCCACTCCTTGGAAGGAAGACTGGGCAATCTACTTCCCTAGAGACATTGCCTCGGACACCC
Source organism: Orycteropus afer afer (assembly GCF_000298275.1). Classification (NCBI taxonomy): domain Eukaryota; kingdom Metazoa; phylum Chordata; class Mammalia; order Tubulidentata; family Orycteropodidae; genus Orycteropus; species Orycteropus afer. Next base: position 893,438 of record NW_006921790.1, read on the forward strand.
AAGGAGGGGTAGCTATGAGTCAGAATCGACTGGCTGGCAGTGGATTTGGCTTTTTTGTTGTTGTTGTTTTTGTTTTTTTGGTTATATTAGTTAGTTAGAACCAAATCTCCAGTTGTTTGTATCACCAAAGCTGTATTTTGCAATTACTGATTCTTGTTTCCAACTTTGGCTTTCCAATCACTAATTATTATCAATGCATCTTGATTGCATGTGTGATCAGTTTCAGACTGAAGAAGCTGGACATCATGCTTGGTAAAGTAGAAGGTCAGTGAAAAATGGGAAGACCTCCAAAGAGATGGATTTACACAGTGGCTGAAATAATGAGCTCAAGCATAGCACCTTTCGTGAGGATGGGGCAGGACCGAGCAGCATTTGGTTGTATTGTACGTAAGGTCGCTATAAGTCAGAAGCAATTCAATGGCACCTAACAGCAACAAAAGGGCTTTTACATAGAGAGGTGATGGATAAATAATGCACAACTGAGGTTTTTGATCATCTGCTAGGTATATACCTCTATGTTATTTTTTAGTCATGCGAACTCCTCTGGTTCCAATAAAGCAAAGGGAGCAGCTGAGGGAAATGCAGCCATTAGTGATAGACAAATACTCCTCACTGACAGCAAGTTAGAGAAGGTAACCTTGGCACTACTACAATCTAATGGGTGTTGTTTTTTATTTTGTTTTCCTATGAAGAGATCAAAAAAAAAAAAAAAAACATAAAAATATTGAACAAAAGATTTGCATTCTTTCTTATTCCTATGTACATTCATAATTCCTAAAGGATACTTTCCTTTAGAGACTTCTATTTTGGACAGGACTGGAAAGAAAGCATGAGAACTGCAGACCTAGATTACGGAAAGAAAGTTCTATATTTCCCTTTTCTCTTGTCCCTTAACTGATGGTATACACATCTATTAAAATGGGTTTAGCTTTTTAATCACTCCTGTAGCAAAACACCCTGGGATATTTTAAACCCTAAATTCATTTTTTGTTTATTTTTTGGTGTGCCTGTGTTTGTTTTGCTTAGTTTTATTTTGTTGTTGTTGTTGTTGTTATGTGCCATCGAGTCAGACCTGACTCATAGCGACCCCTTCTTGGGTTTCCAAGGCAGTATCACTACAGAAGTAGATTGCCCCATCTTCCTTCCGAGGAGTGGCTGGTGGGTTTGAACCTCCAGCCTTCTGGTTAGCAGTCAAGTTTTATTTTAGTCACAAATTATAAGGGAACAGGTCAGGTTTTAGCACGAAGTTGATTTCTTCTAAAGATTTTCTAATGTGAGAAGTGCATTATGGAAATTCTTTATGAATGAGCAACAGTGAATTGCATCAAGTTCATAGACTCAATTTTCCTACGAAAGTTCTAAAAATGATGTAGTTTAAAAACACAGACTAGACTCTTCCTTTATGAGCATAGTATACATATTTTTCAGCTGTGTGTGTGTGTATGTACATGTGTGTGTGCATGCATGTGTGTGTGTGTTTGTGTGTGAGACAGTGAGAGGGAGAAACAAAGAAGAAACAGAGAGAGAAAAATAGAGAGGGAGAGAATTAACTCTGCTCCTTTTTTGTTTTATTTCAAGAGTTTATTCACAGCTATTTGAATATGCACATGCTACTATCACGTTCACTCATTGGTTGGCAAAATTAGTTCCTAGGCCATTAAGTGGTATGGACTATATGAAGTACGTGATTTCATTGTCATGAGCTTCCCTTTTTCCTTTTCTTCTCATTTCTTTCTTTCTTTTTTTTTTTTTCATTGCTTATTAACTTATAAACAGAATTCTAAATGCATGCAACTGTAGAAATGATAGTGTAGAATAATGTATTTTTAGAAAAGGCCAAATGCATGAGTGTATTTAGAATTATCGATGGAACAAATTTCAATAAATTTTCCTTTCCTTATAAAACCGAAGGTAACAGATAACGCAAAGCAATTATTATATATTTGCTTGCTATTTTAACACATGCACTACAGTTTAGTTAAAAGTGTAGCACAAATTCAACAGAAAAAGGGAGATGGCTCAGGAATATTTTACAGTTTTTAAACTATGAATATCAGTACATTTAAAAATATATATCCATCTTAAAAGTATCAAGCAGATCTATGCTAGCTAGAACAAGGTTTCTGACAGAAATTATTAAATAAAATATGACAAGCATTTACAGCACACCTTGGAGACAGACGGAGTGTGGATTGAGGCTTTGACTCCTCAAGTGAAAATATCGTGCAGTTTGATGGGGCTGAGACAAGCTCACCCCTGTGCAGCAGGGATCCCATCAGTGAAGAGAAAAGCTATGCTGTAAACTGTGTCTGCGTTTTACACACCTGAAAAGCCACTCAAGGCTGCTCAACCTTCACAAAATTACTTCTCCTAAGCATTCTTTCTTTGCCTCTTTTTTAATCGAATCAGACCTGTAGGGATAAACACTTGTAAGTGAAATAAACCTTGGTATTTGAGGATTGTTAGACTTTTCATCTGTCTCTTAAAATAGTCTACAAAAACAGAAACAAGAACAAATGGAAGCTAGTTAGTCAGGAATCACATTTTAATTTGAGGGCTTGTGCTGATTGTTAAATAATTGATCTGCAGGTAGAGTAGACATGGCACTAGGCAACTGGGGCGAATCTTTCTATGGCCTGAGCACGTAGTTAAGTTAAATGAATGGCTTGGTTATAAACTGGTTGGAATGAATCAATTGAGTCAAACAAAGAGAGGATGATGTGCTGAGGAGTTAGAACCAAATAGGTTTATAGTAATCATAGTTTGAAAGCTACAGCTGCTGCAAGCTTTTGCAATAATGGAATTGATGAGCAGTTAATTTGCGTGAAACTAGAAGAATGTCTAATGGTGTTTAGGTGATAAGAAGCAAAGGCTGCAGGGTGCTGATGGAGTCCATCAATCATCTAGGGAATAACTGGGAGTTTATCACATGGGTAAGGAAACACAGAATCATGAATGAAATGGGCTTCAGCTGTGCAGTTAGCATATTCTACTATGTAACATAGTGTATCTTTGTATGTATATATTATTTTGTCAATTAAGTTGTATATACTTTAAGATTGGAGGGATATCTAAAACCATTTTATATTGCATTCAAAACAGTGGGTGAAATACCAGTATTAATTAGGTTTAATAGTAGTATTGTTATTGATATAATATTTACATCTATCAATGGTTATTGTTGACTATTCTAACAATTAATGATAATATAACATAGGGAGCTCTGATAGCATAGTGACTAAGGCACTTGACTGCTAACCAGGAGGCTGGCGGCTCAAACCCACCAGCCACTCCTCGGAAGGAAGATGGAGCAATCTACTTCTGTAGTGATACTGCCTCAGAAACCCAAGGAGGGGTCGCTATGAGTTAGGTCTGACTCAATGGCACATAACAACAATATAACATAATGTATGTATTGAACTTTAACATTTGAAAGTTACAGTTAATTGGTCATGATCAAAGTCAAAAATGAAGAAATAAAATGATATAAATTATCTATCTCTCTATAATTCTATACCTCAGAGCCCTGGTGGCACAATGGTTAAGAGCTTGGGTGTTAATAAAAAGGTGTGAGAGTCAAGCTTACCAATCACTCCAAGGAAGAAAAGCCCTAGTGATTCCCTCCAGTAAAGTTTAGAGCCTAGGGAACCCTATAGGGTAGTTCTACTCTGTCCCATAGGATCATTATATGTCAGAATCAACCTGTTGGCACACAACAGGAATGTATTATTTGTATCTATTTTATTACCTAATTCTCATCTCCACTTAATGTGTCTAAAACCAAATGCCTGCTTCTTCCACACCTCTTCTCCAAGTCAAGTGTTCTCATTGCTGTACCAGGTTGAACTGCTGTAGCTGCTTCTGCCATATCTGTTTAAATGATGAATGTCCTGACATTTTGAATCACCTATTAAAACATGGTTACCATTTGCATATTCTTTCCAAATCTACCTGGGTCACTTCATGTCTTCTCCATAGTGGTGCACGTAAAGAAATTAATAAAATCCATTTGATGCTAAAGCTAACATAATAATAAAGGTGTTATCCAAAAATCTCATGTTTAAATTTGATACTGATAAAATAGCCTCATCATTCTCTTTGATTGACATAATAAGACAGAAATATTATTAATTTGGAGTGAAAATATATGTGTGTGTGTGTGTGTGTATATATATATATATATTTTTTTTTTTTTGCTATTGTTATGTGCTGTTGAGTTGGACCCAACTTATAGCAACCCTTCCTTGGGTTTCCAAGGTGGTATCACTATGGGAGTAGATTGTCCAAACTTCCTTCTGAGGAGTGGTGGCTGGTGGGTTTGAACCACCAGCCTTCTGATTAGCATCAAGTGCCTTAAGCACTACACTACCAGAGCTCCCCACATATACGTATATACATATATACATAGATTACATATTAAATTATTTAATTAAATATATACTTGTATATATACATATATATCATTCACTTCATAAAAGATTATTTGTAAAAGGACTTTCTTGACAAGAGTTTTAAAGATGACGAGGCCCTCAGATGTGTTCTCGCTGCTGGCAAGCAGCAGGATGAACTTGCAGAAATTGTCACCCATCCAATGGCAGACAGTTATGGATTCTGATTGAAGATCCTGGGAGAGACAGAGAGGTATCTAACATTTAAACACTTTATGAATGGGAAAGCCATTGACCTACCCCCACCCCATAGTTCTACAGATTAATGATGCTTGAATAAAAAATATTAAAGTTATTAGTGATTATAACATGGCAGTTTTAAATAGAAGTGTTTAAATGTTTGCACACCACATATGTCATTTAGAGTAACAGTCTACTTTTAAAAAGACTCTGAGCAGATGGCACTTGCTTATAATATCATGATTTCTTTTCAAATATATGGTACTGTCTTAAAAACAAAATTATTTATAATAAAACATTGTAACCTATTCTCACTCCATGAAGGATGTGAAGAAATAACAGACATGATTCTGGTTTTTGTCACAAATAACCAGTAGAAAAATTGTCACTTGAGGAGAAGTTAGGGAATTTAGCAGTGAAACTCTCCCTTCGCTACTCTTGACCACCCTAATACTGTCACTGCCCTTTCACCAAATGCTAAGCCATTGTCAATCCCCACTTTAGTCACCACTACAAGATGTAGGTCTGAGATTTTCCTTGGGTAAATCCTGGTGAAACAACAGCATTTGCTGGGCTCAGTTACCAAAATACATTCAGTGCTGTATATTCTTCTAGTTCAGGAAGAATGTGATTCTGTGGATGAGGTTAGAGACCTTGAGGTGGGCAGCTAAATGGTTGAAGAACCACTAGCTTCCATATAATGCTGGACCTCCTCCAGATTACACTTAGATGGTGAGCTCCTAAGGGCAGGGCCAGATCTTCCATTTAAGAGAGCCAGAGTTTTACACAAACAATGTGCACACATGCCTACTAAAATGCCATGAGGAAGGATACAATTGGCCAAAAAAAGAGTATGTCTTATTTTCATGAAAATATGGTACATGCCTAGAAAAATGTAGCATACATTGAGTGTTTGAAAAATACTGCTGTGAAGTGAAAGTAGCTAATCCATTTGGATTACATCCAAATGTACATCCTCTTAATATGCTCTGCAAATACTTACTCTACATGCCCTCCCTCCTCAATCTCCCTCCACTCTGAAATATGAATGAAAGAATGTCTAAATAATCCATTAAACTCATTACTCATTAAATTAATGGGCTTAGAAATAAAAGGTAAGCTCTAATTTAAGTGTTGAGTTTAAGAGGGAAATTGTGACTTAAATTAGCATCTGACTCAACTGAGACCTTATAAATCATTTTTATAAGCCTTTATATAATTTCTCCCTCATCTTTCTGCCAGTTTTCATTCTATAATGGTTTGTGTGATGCGATGATGCTGGATGCTATGCCATCAGTATTTCAAGCACCAGCAGGGCCATCCAGGATGAACAGATTTTGGCAGAGCTTCCAGGTTAAGACTAGGAAGAAAGGCCTGGCAATCTATTTCAAAAAATTAGCCAACGAAAACCTTAGGTTAACAACCAAACATTGTCTGATGCATTTGCTTTGGACATCATCAGGAAGGATCAGTCACTGGAGGAGGACATCATGTTTGGCAAGGTAATGGAACAGCAATGATAGGGAGACTCTAGTTGAGATGGATTGACACAACATTGCCACAATAGGCACACTAATGGACTTGAGCATGCCAATAATCATAAGGATAACACAGGAGAAGGAAACATTTCATTCGGTTGTATATAAGGTTGCTATGAGATAGAATGGACTTGAGTGTAGCTATCTGCCTCTATCTACCTACCTATCTATCTATCTGTCTATCTATCTGTCTATTCATCTGTCTTACTTCTATCTCTTACCAAAGTTGAGGGATAGGTAATCCTTGAAAATATTTTAAAGACAAAAAAAGCAATATTTACACATTAAAAGCATTAACAAATGTTAAGTGTATTTTTATTGAAAAGTAAGTCACCCTATGTCCTCAGTACCCCTTATCTTAGAAACAATATCAATAATGTCTTGTGTGTCATCCTCTAAAGTCTATTTCACACATATTGTTGTTGTTGTTATGTGCCATCAAGTCGGACCCGACTCATAGCAACCCCTCCTTGGGTTTCTGAGGCAGTATCACTACAGAAGTAGATTGCCCAATCTTCCTTCTGAGGAGTGGCTGGTGGGTTTGAACTGCTAGCTTTCTGGTTAGCAATCAAATGCCTGAGTTGCTATGCTACCAGAGCTCCCATTTCACACATAAGTGCATATAGATGTATATAATATAGGATATAGAGAGGTATCACTACAATGGAGAGCATCCCAATTCAGTATATGTTGTTGCTTTTAGTTGCTGTTAAATTTATTCTGACTCATGGCAACCCCATGTGTGTAGAGTAGAACTGCTACATTGGGTTTTCAAGGCTGTGACCTTTCAGAAGCAGATTGCCAACCTTGGCTTCCATGGTGCCTCTGCATAGGTTCAACCCTCCTACCTTTCTGTTAGTAGTAGACCACTTAACCAGTTTTGCTACCCAGGGATGATCTATTGCTTTCTATAGACACAAAGAATCCCATAGTATGGATACACCATAATTCATTTAATTAGCCTTCTCGTGAGAATTATGGCAGTTTGAAGTTTTCACTCTTGAGAAGAAACCCTGAAAGAAATATCCTTCTTTAAAAGATTTTTTTTTTTTTTGCATATAGACATACATATGCAAATATATGCATACATGTTAAAATGGAATTTCTGGATCAAAGATTATGTGGATTTCAGATTTTGATAAGCATTAATTTGCCCACCATTTAATACTGCTATCAATAATTAGTGTTTCTTTGCTATTCATAAGGTTTTCCCTGGCCAATTCTTTGAGAAGTGGACGGCCTCTTCCTTCTTCCTAGTCTGTCTCAGTCTATAAGCTGGGCTGTTACCTGTGCACCAAGCACATCTCTCTGGGTTTTAAACACCAGAGGCTCAGCCTCAAAACTCACGTCTACATGTCACCACAGTAGGACAAACCAACAGACAAGTTTGTCTTGCTGATGGAGACCTCTCGTATCACCGCCACCTGGGTCCCTGTGGCTGACTGTACCTCCGTCTGGCTTCCTGGCTTTTAATCCCCTTTCTCCTGCTCTCCACACTTATTCAATCTATATGCTGAGCAAATAATCTGAGAAGCTGGACTATATGAAGAAAAACGTGGTATCAAGATTGGAGGAAGAATCATTAACAACCTGAGATATGCAGACGATACAACTTTGCTTGCTGAAAGTGAGGATGATTTAAGGCACCTACTGATGAAGGTTGAAGAATACAGTCTGCAGTATGGATTACGTCTCAATATAAAGAAAACAAAAATCCTCACAACTGGACCAATGAGCAGCATCACAATCAATGGAGAGAAGATTGAGGTTGTCAAGGAATTCACGTTGCTTGGTTCTACAATCGATGCCAACGGAAGCAGCAGTCAGGACATTAGACGACGTGTAGCATTGGGAAAGTCAACTGCGAAGGAACTGTTTCAAGTGCTGAGGAGCAAGGATATCTCCTTGAGGACTAAGGTGCGCCTGACACAAGCCATGATATTTCCAATCGCCTGGTATGCATGTGAGAGCTGGACAATGAATAAGGAAGACCAAAGAAGAGTTGATGCTTTTGAGTTGTGGTGCTGGTGGAGAATGCTGAAAGTACCATGGACTGTTAAAAGAACTAACAGATCTGTCCTGGAGGAAGTGCAGCCAGAATGCTCCTTGGAAGCAAGAATGGCCAGACTTCGTCTCACCTATTTTGGTCATGTTGTAAGAAGGGACCATTCCCTGGAGAAGGATGTCATGCTTGGTAGGGTGGAGGGTCAATGAAAGAGGGGGGAGGCCTTCAACGAGATGGATTGACACGGTGGCTACAATGATGGGCTCAAGTACAGCAGGGATTGTGGGGCTGGCGCGGGATCGGGCAGTGATTCGTTCTGCTGTGCATGGGGTCGCTATGAGTCGGAAACGACTTCACGGCACTTAACAACAACAACAACATCAATAATTATGTAGGTGTGTCTTTTCTGACATTTCTGACTTGTTTTCTAACTGGTACTGTAGAAACTCCAGTATTATAGAAAAAATGATTTTTAAAAAGAAACAACTTTCTTCAACAAAACCTGGTTACCTAAGACTTTTCTTCCCCAAGAGTTGGTGGGTAAAGGAGAAAAGAAAAACTGCTTATTAATATGCTCGTTATTATTGGGGATAAAAGTAACTATAAGAAATCCCAAATGAAATGAGAGATTAATTTCCATTGAGAATTTGCAGTTAATGCCAAAGGGCTATGTTGCAGTTTATGTTTCCCAGCTTGTAGGAACATGTGCAATGCTGAAGTTTAACTAATGATAGCTCCCTGCAAAATAAATAGTAACAGAAATTCTTGTTTTGATCCTAATTAAATTGTGAACAAGCTGTTTTGGATGTTAGCAACTTACAACACGTCTGCTTCAGGATGTTAAACACACATTGTGATGTGATGGTGGCTTTTAGCTGAACCACAGTGTTGGTGCTCAGAAATGAAAGCATTAGATTTGGTTCCAGACAGCGTGGTAAGCATAGGGCCCTAGGATAAAAATTGCAGAACTCCAAATATTGTACATGATATATTCTTATCAGAGATAGTTACTTGTTTGCTAGTCCTTAAATGCAAGGATTTCTTGAGGGCTGGTTTTAAAAAAAAGGCGGGGGGCGGGGGGAGACAAAAGTAAAAGGGATAAGGAGAGAGAAAAACTGATACCTGCTTTTTCTTCATTGCTGTTTTGTCTTTTTTTTTTTTTTTTTAACTTTATGTAAACCATATTCCTCACTCTTCATTACATCCCATGTTAATTTGTGTCCCAGTAGAGTATGTGTTGGAATTCTAATCTCTATACCTGTGATGTAATCCTGTCGGGAAACAGTGTTTTATACATCAATTAGATCATATCCAAGCAAGATGAGTTCTAAATCTAATGACTTCTGGGTTGTATGAAGAACACATTAGTCACAAGTTAGGTAAACACACATAGACCGATGCCATGTGAGTATCAAGAAGGAACAAGGAACCCCCAGGGCTACTGACAAGGAAGGAAAACACATGGCTGAGACCCTAATTTGAACTCTTAGCCTTCAGAACTGTAAGAGGGGGAAAAAAAGTAATATAGCATTGCTAGGAAACTAAGACATCCCATATCCAAGGCATTGCCAAGTCCTGTTGACTTTACCTCCTTTAGAGCTTTCAAAACCCATGTAAACTTTTCATCACTATTATCAGCACTACCCTCATCACTATAAGTTTTCATCTAGTCTCAGTTGGGTGTCTTCCATGTTCACCTGTCCACTCCTGCACCTTTATAATCTTTTCTCACATAGTATAGCCAATGTGGGTTTTTCTAAATGAAATCTGATCTTTTCCACTCAAGACTCTTCCATGAACCTTGGCTTGTTGGGCCACTGCCTACTTCTCAATCATCATTTCATGTTGCTTTCCTTCTGAGTACGGGTGTTCCAACCACCCTAGCCTCTTACCTGTGGATGGACCTTTGTTTTTGTTGTTGTTGTTATGTGCCGTCGAGTCGGCCCGACTCATAGCGACCCCTCCTTGGGTTTCCGAGGCAGTATTACTACAGAAGTAGGATTGCCCGACCTTCCTTCCGAGGAGTGGTTGGTGGGTTTGAACCACCAGCCTTCTGATTAGCAGTCAAGTGCCTTAGGCACTATGCGACCTTACCTCCCTCTTATTTTGGTTCTCTAGTGCCACTCTAATAGAAAAATACCACAAGTGGGTGGCTTTAACAACCAGGAGTTTATTCTCTTACAGTTAAAGAGGCTAGAAGTCTGAGTTCAAAGTGCCAGATCTAGGGACTGGGTGAAAGTCGCTCAATCTTGGTCTTTACTTCTGCCTCATGCTCCTGGCCCACTGAAGCTAGGGGCTTCTCTTAACTCAGACAGCTGCTGGCTGTTGAGGCTGACAAACCAAATGTCGACAAGTGAAATGACACCCTTCTAAGATTATCAAGCTACATAGCAGGCCACTAGTTCAAGTCCAAAAACAGTTCCAAGATTGGCAGACAATCAACGGCAGGCTGATGAATGAAGACTTGGGTACGTGCAGGGTCCAAGCGTGCCGAAAAGCTCAAAGACCTTTCTCAAAGCTGTCTTCTTATATACTGGGTAAACCATATCCCTAAGTCAGCTATTCAGCTGCTCCAGTAGATTCTACCATGGAGTTGATTACCAGTCTCTTCATGGGGAATAACTACATCCAGCTGTCCAGCCATTCCACCAGACCCAGCCAAGTTGACACACAACTTTAACTATCACACCTCTTATGTCAGTTTTTTAAAAATAATATTTTATTGTGTTTTAGGTGAAAGTTTACCGGGCAAATTGTTTTCTCTATTAAAATTTTTTTATTGTTCCATTCCATCAGTTACAATGTTTCCAACATGCAGAATTCTCATTATTTACCTTTCCTTTGTTCTGATTCCATTGATCTAGTTTTCCTTGTCTTCCCTTTGCTTTTGGGTAAATGTTGACTCTTTGTTCTCATATAGTTAATTGTTTAAGGGAGCAGATTCCTCTCCAGTGATGCTGTTGATTTCATAATCCAATCTATTATTTTGCTGAAAGGTGACATGAAGAAACAGCTTCAATTCTTAGGACAATAGTTTTGAGGGTTCTTTGATTCAGTAGGACTTTTTTTTTTTTTTTTTAGGGATTTGAATTTTGTTCTACATTTTTCTCCCATTGCATCAGAGGCCTTTTGTCTCTGGTTAAAATAGCCGGTAGTGGTAGCCAGGCACTATCTAGTTCTTCTGGTATCAAGTTAGAAGAGGTTATGGTTTGTGTGGGCTATTAGTCCCTTGGTCTACTAGTCCTATGGACTAGTTACTTCTTTAAGTCTTTAATTTATTTTCTTTTGTTCCACTTGAGTAGAGACCAATAGTTGTATTTTAGATGGTTGCCCACTTTTAAGATTCTAGATGCTGCTCACCAAACTCAGATATAGTACATTAACTTTGTGAAAGATGCTGTCAATTGATTAAGTTGTACCCTGGGACTATAGTACCAAACCTTTTAACCCAGTTAACCATTCTGTGAGTTTTTTGGATATATCTAGAAAGCCTCTGTAACTGTGCCCCCTTTGTGTTTTGTAACATGTGTGCATATAATAAGTACATACAAATGTGTATATACACACACCCATGGATACACCCAAGGATACATGCATGTGCACTCACTAGCACATGCCTCCCTATACATACATCTGCATTCATGTCTATCATGTAACAACATACATATTTTTTGGATGTATTTACTGCTATTACAAAATTGTATGTTATAGCATTGACCAAAATTGTACCTTTTTCTCATGTACTTCTTAGAATCTTTATTTACTTTGATCAAATTGTGTGGAACTTATTCATATTTGGTATTGCCTTTCCCATCACCAAATGTAACAAGTGTCTACTATCTAGAAAATGCGTCTCCTTTCCTTTTCAGAGTTTCCATCCCTGAAACCATCGAATAATTTTGCTTTCTGTGTGTATATCTACCCTAGACTTTTTATAATTAGTGGAACCAGGTAGTATTTGTCCTTTTGTGACTGACTGACTGACTTATTTTTGCCTTACATAGCACTCAATATAATGTACTCCAGATTCATCCATATTAGAAGATGTTTCATGGACACTTCGCTATTCTTTAGTTTCATCATGATTTTTTTGCTGCAGAGCTTTGTCCTTACTCTTCTCTTTGCTTAGACTTGAACTGCCCAATATGGTAGTTACAAGTCCCTAGGTGGTGTGAATGGTTAACATGCTTGGCTGCTAACAGGAAGGCTTGCAGTTTGAGTCCACCTAGAGGTGCCTTGGAAGAAAGGCCTGACAATATACTTCTGAAAAATCAGCCATTGAAAACCCTATGAAGTACAGCTCATCTCTGACACCCATGGGGTTACTAAGAGTGAAATTAACTCAAAGGCAACTGTTTGTTTATCTTTTGTAGAGGGTCTGCAAGTGTAAATTATACAGCAGATTTGAAGTGAAAAAGTAAGCCAATAGTTTTGTATTGATTATACAAATTATAATTATATTATACTATTAACTATTCATTAATAGTTTTGTATTGATTGTAAGTTTTAATGCTAATATTTTGATAAATTCGATTTAATAAAATTTATTGTTAAACTTAATTTCACTTGTTTCTTCTTTTCTTTCTTTTTTCTTTTTCATACCATGGCTACTAGAAATATTTAAAGTTGTGCACATGACTCACATTATATTTACATGGGACAGTGGTGCTTTAGAGGCTTCTCTTAGCTTATGCCCTCCACCACCACCTGCCATGCTCACAAGCTCATAGGCCTCCCCCATTTCATTGGGTGTACTTAAACTTCACATTCAGATATCAGCTCTGGTACCACTTCTACCACAGAGAACTTCTGTCCCTCAATGTCGGCGAGCATACATTCTGGATATTGTGTACTTTCCTTCCTCAGGACTCAATGTCATTTCTAAATGTGTATTTAGGAGCTCTGGTAGCTTAGTACCTAAGGCACTTGACCGCTAACCAGAAGGCTGGCGGTTCAAACCCACCAGCCACTCCTCGGAAGGAAGATGGGGCAATCTACTTCCATAGTGATACTGCCTCAGAAACCCAAGGAGAGGTCGGTCTGACTCGACAGCACACAACAACAACAACAACAACCATTTTTAATTAATCAAAGATTCACAGGAAAGCATATAAATGTTTCTCACCAGTGTCTTCAATGTATTATCCAGTGAATAGTGAAGACTCAATAAATAGAATCTATTAAATAAATGAATCTGAACCACATTAAGCGTTTAATGACTAAACCACTAGTTTTTAGCAGTGAACATTGTCTCTAATTGGAGAGTAACTGAAGTAAGTGAGTAAAAGAATTCAGAAGCATCATATGCGAAGGACTACATCAACTTTACACAGTAGAGAATCATTCTTTTTTGATGAAATGATTTATTAATGTTAAATTAATTAGCATGATTATTAAAACTGCAGTATTGGTTAAATTTTGGCAAGAATTTTTGCCTTACATTTGTTTTAATAATCAACTCAAAAAATTCACAAGGGCACTAGGTTGTTAAAATTGATCAAGGTAGGTTTGACTAGAGAGGGTGCAGTGTGGAAACCTATTGAGTTTATTGAATATTTTGGACTTAAATTAAATTCAGAGACGATTTCTTGTGAACCAGAAAACAGACTATAAAACTTTGTCCAAAATAATAGGGATAGTGTCAAAGTCAAAGAGTAGGGTCAGATTCAAGTAGTAAGGTCTTGATTAAAAGAAATACAATAACTGAGCAGGTATGTGCCCATATTTAGTATAATGAGAACAATTAAATGGGCAGAAAATTGTGATTTGGGCAAAATCTCTATATCAGATGCTTCATATGTCTATAAGTAACAGATTTTCTTACAAGGACTATTTAAGTAAAGGCTTTCTCTGTCTAGCTGCTGGAGGGCTGCAGATATTTTCTCTAAAAACTGAACAAAATGGACTATGACCAAAACACCAGCTAAGGTACAGCAAAGACAAAACTGAGGTACTTTGGATCTCAAGCTTCTCACTTTGTTCACCAAATACTGTTGAAGACTATTTTAACTAGTATATCAGCTGATGACAAGTAGATATATTCATCCACAAAATTCTGGAATTCAAAAAGTTGCTTTTCAATAACTGTTCTCCCTCTTTCTATTGTATTCCCCTTCTCATTTATCGCCCAGCCTCCAGGGGGTTCTGACAGCCTTCAGTCTTTGGAACTCCCTTCCTCTATCAAAAAAGGAGGATTTGATATTATCATTTTTTACACATGACTCAAAGTCATTAACACCAATGAGTGAACTCTCTCAGGTATTTGTTAAGTCTTTTATCTCTAATTATGGAATAAAGGGCTCTGCCTACTATTGAGTGCTGTGGGAAGCTGTGGTGAGTTTTTTAAATGGTAAGTGACCTTTGTTATTATTGTTATTGTTATGTGCCTTCAAGTTGGACCAACTCATAGCAATCTCTCCATGGGTTTCCGAGGCAGTATCACTAGGGAAGTAGTTTGCCCAACCTGCCTTCTGAGGAGTGGCTGGTGGGTTTGAACGGCCTGCCTTTTGGTTAGCAGTCAAGTGCCTTAGGCACTATGCTAAGAAATAATCAATGCCAAGCCCTTTATTTTCAAGATGAAGAAACTGAAGGTCTAGAGAGATTAGTGGCTTGCCAAGGTCATGATGTCCAAACTAGAAGACAAACTTGCTTGGCTGCAAGGATGACTGCAAAGCGAGCAATGCAAAGTGGAAGAGCTGGAAGATACAATAAACAGGAGCCCAAACAGCCACCATAAATCCTTTTATTACTTCTTCTCTCATTTTTGCCATCTCACCCATATAGTGAAAGGATAAAATACAACTCAAAACTGTAACCTAGCCTAACCAAATAATTTTTCTTGGTAGATATCATATAGAGTTACTTCACTTTAAAACAACCTGCAGTATTGTTTTTCAATTAAAAATGTGTGACAGAATCACAGAGGACAAAATTCTTACAAAATTTACTGAAATTCATCAATTCTCTAAAATAGTTGACTGCTGCAGCACAGCAATAAATGAATCCCATTCAATATGTTAGGCCCCTTTGGCATTGCTAACCTGCAGCCATCATTGTGAAGGTCAAATAAGTAAAATTTCAAAATGGAAAAACAAAAACAAACAAACAAACTCAAATTTCCATTATATTGAGAACATTTAAGAAAAACAACATATTTCTTAAAATTCCCTTTAGAGATAAATTTGGATATTTACTCTCAAAATAGTTGATGTTCAACTATTTTGATGACAGTTGGTATAGTAATACTGGTCTACTACCAGGTTTTCTCAAAGTATGCACAGAGGAATCCTAGCTCCTCAGAATGGCAGCAGGCAGGCATTGCACAAAGAAGAGATAACTCTTTATCTAAATACCCTTGGGAAGAACCTACATCTTTCTTTTCAGAAAGACTTCTCAGAGTGTTTAAAACTTGATTATTATTTTGATATTTGGCTTTACTGTAGTTTGACAGGGAGCTCTGGTAGCATAGTGCCTAAGGCATTTGACTGCTAACCAGAAGGCTGGAGGTTCAAACCCATCAGCCACTCCTCGGAAGGAAGGTTGAGCAATCTACTTCCGTAGTGATACTGCCTTGGAAACCCAAGGAGGGGTCGCTATGAGTCAAGTCCGACTCGACGGCACATAACAGCAGCACAATCCAGTAGTTTGAAAAGCAAAGCTTATGGCACTCTTTTTGTCTCTACCCTCCCTTTCCCTCTCACCCCGGGTAAGTATCAAAAAAATATTTCTTTTTGTGTGAAACCCTTTTCTTGACTTCTGGCAATAGTGGTCTCATACAAAATTTATTCTTTTGTGATTGACTAATTTCACTTAGCATAACATCCTCTGGCTTCATCCACATTACATGATGTTTTACAAATTCTTCATTGTTCTTTAATGTTGTATAGTATTCCATTGTTTGTATGTACTACCGTTTCTTGATTCATTCTTCTGTTGGTGTGAGCCTTTAAAATTTTAATGTAATGTGTGTGTCTTGTTGAGGTATATGGTGAACACATTTTTAATATTTATTAGTACAATTAAACATTAATGGATTATTAATTTGATCAGATTTAATTCCAATAATTAAATATTCTGTATACTTTTACTCCATGTATTATCTGCAAGGAAATATTAAAGTTTTACCTCTTGGTGTGAAAAGCAAAGCCTATACTTAGTTTTGAATATCAACCTATTTCATATATTAATTAGAGGAAAATGATACTTCATTAATGCATTCTGTTATAAAATATAAGGTTAAAAACTGCAATTAATCTTTTGTAGGGTCAGTACAGTATAAATCATGTCGATGCTTACAGTTTCTACTGGTTACTGATTTTTATCTTCTATTTGGTCTTTAATTAGGCACAAATTGAGCTGTATGAGTCCTAAATATAAAAAACAAAACACAACAACTTACTGCTGTCGAGTCGATCCTGACTCATAGCAACTCCTCCTTGGGTTTCCAAGACAGTGTCTCTATGGAAGTAGATTGCTCAGTCTTCCTTCCAAGGAGTGGCTGGGGTGGGTTTGAACTGCCAGCCTTCTGGTTAGCAGTCAAATGCCTTAGACCCTATGCCACCAGAGCTCCCCCTAAATATATACTACTCCAAAAAAAGTTCATTGCATTTTCTTGTCACGTGGAATTTATCTGAACAAAGAGCAAAGTAAAGCAACTTCAATGACAATATTTTATGGGGACTGCAGAATCTGTGTTATTTTGCAATTTGGTAAACCAGACTCATCTTACACTTGGTCAGTGTGTAACATATCAATCAATGCTCACACTGAGCAATCATAATAAAAATATTTTGAAATTAAAAGATCTGAAAGCAAGGTATGTTTTGGACGATAGGACAAACAGATCAAGGCCATATATATATATATATATATATATTTTAACCAAACCACCAATTTATGAAAAAGATATGTGGGATGTCAGCAAGAAGGATCTGAAGCAAGGCACAGGTGCAGAGTGAAGGGTAGGGTTAATGGGCCTGAGGACAACAATTGGCCTGGTGTGGAGCCCTTGTGAATAGAATCAGGGAACAAGTGTCACATTTGTGACCTTGTGTGTGAAAAGCAAAGAATGGGATACTGGCCTTTGTGCATACAAAATGCTCTTTTTCAAGCAAAGCCTGCTGAATGTAAGGTTGAAACAGTCTCTCACTTCCATCTGGAGTGCTTCCAACTCACTTTGTTTCTCAGGGGACAGTGAGAGCTAACGAAGATTTACAGGGTCAACAGGAGAAACCTCAGGTGTCAGATAATTCATTCTATTGAATTTTGTATAGCAGAAAAAGTCATAGATGGAGAATGAGAGGATCTGGTTAGTAGCCGCAGTTCAACCACAACTGGCAACTTAGGAAAAAAAAAATCAATGAACTTCTCTCAGCTTATTTATCCATGAAACAGAGGTATTAGCTGTCTTGCATGGTAAGTGTGAATGTACTCCCTTCTGGAAAGATCAGTTTCTTAGAATTAACCACTCCTGACTTGAAAACCTAGCAACACCATTTACTAGCTGTGCAACTTTGAGCGAATGGTTTAACCCCTCTGAATCTCAGTTTTATTTTGTTTTATTCACTAAAGTAGGATTACATTACTTAGAAGCAGAGTACAAAATAGAAAGACATAATAGAAGCTAATGAATGAAAATTTTCATCTTTTCCTAACATGCTATTCAACTTTAAAGATCATCATTATCATGATTTATTGAACAATAATATCTCAATCTATGTTAAAAACCTAAAAAACTCACTGCCATCGAGTCGAACACAACTCATAATGACCCCTCCTTGGGTTTCCGAGGAGGTGTCTCTACGGAAGTAGATTGCCCAACCTTCCTTCCAAGGACTGGCTGGTAGGTTTGAACCGCCAGCCTTCTGGTTAGCAGCCACATGCCTTAGGCACTATGCTACCAGTTAGAGTGTGTTAAATGCTATGGAGATAGATACGGCAGAGAAGGAGAATAGGTTACCACTGTGTATGTGTGTTTGTGTGTTGTGTGTATGTGTTGTGTGTATGTGGCATGTGTGTGTGGGGGGAGTATATGTTGTATTTGCACATATATGATGACAGTGGGTGGTGCTGCAAGAGTGAAGTTGAGACAGACTTTGTCTATATACTGCCACAGAAGCAAGTACATGTTACGTGATTTTAAAATTGATGAAAAATTATATAACTTCTCTTATTATTTTATTTTTTGTAGTGACAAAGGTTTGTACTTTCTAACGTCTTTTATTCCAACCCAAATTTCTTACACTGCAATTAAAACCCATTTCCTATTTCTTTGTCCTCAGAGAGTATTTTAGCATAAGATAATAGAAGTTTAGCAATGGAAGATAATTCTGGCTAAACCTCTAATTTATAGGTGAGTTAAGTGTGACCTGGAGAGGTACAGCAACTTGCTGAGGGAGATAAATCCCATCAGTCTCAGGTCATGGTCTAGAACCACATCTCCCGCTCCTAGCTCAGGCTCTTCCTATTTCACACCTTAACATCCTCTTACAAATTTTGAAACATTCTTCCTTCTTTCACCTCTATATTAAGAATATTGAAACTAGCTATTAAAATGTAGTGGATAAAGCATTTGGCTACTAACCGGAAGGTCAGCAGTTCAAACCCACCAGCTGCTGTGCAGAAAGAAGATGGGATGATCTATTTTCATAAAGATTTACAGCCTTGGAAACCCAAAGGGGGTTGCTATGAGTCAGAATTGACTCAATGGCAGTGAAGCTTCTTTTTTCTTTTGCTGTTGTTAAGAATACTGGAGTTAACTTCAAGTAAGAGAATAGTTTCTGCCTCTCCCATTCTCTCTCAGCAGCTTTGATACATTCCCCACCTTAGCCTGGCCAGACCTCCACTACTCTCTAAAAGGTTCAATCTCTAGTTTTTTTTCTCTCTTTAATCCACAACACATCTCTCATTTGGGGCAGACTTTCTCACATTTATGATGTCACTCCATAGGATCACAGCTCTGAAGGGTTACTCATTCCTCCCCCTCCACATCCACAACACCCCTTTTCACTCCCCACATACATCCATCATGCCTATGACCCCACGGTCATATGGTCGATGTACTCAGCCTCTTTATTAGTGAAGGAAAGTCAAATGATATCTATGGAAATAAATAAATATTTCTTCAAGGCAATATTTTCAAGTTCTACTCTCTTATTTTCCCCAGTTCAATTGCTCAGTTTTCAAATGCTAGTCAACTAAATTTACTGAACACTGAATAAAATGGGCACAAAAACAATGCTTCTTAAATCTTCTTTTCACTGGAGATATTTATAAGAAGAGGGCAAAGGAGGAGAAAGGACAGAGTGGACAAAAGGAAAAAAAATGGAAGACAGAAGGAAAGGGAGGGAGGAGAAGGAAGGAAGGGAGAATGGAAGGAAAGAGACTAGAGGTAGGAAAAAATACCTATGAAGACATACAGAGAAAACCAGAAAATGTCCAAATGCATAGTTTAACAAAACACTAAGAAAAACTCCCAACATTTAGTTTTTATTGAAATGTGATCCTCTCTAATGAAGAATGTACTATTTTATGTGTCTATCTTGAACACCACAAAAGGGGATATGTGAAGAGTAGTTCTTACATACTTCATCACATAGTCTTCCTCATGACTGCTTTTGGCATAACACCCAAGGCCAATAGAAAGCAAAGATTCAGTTATCTGTGCCAAGAGTACCTTGGAGTGACTGATATAAAGAAGATAATAAGAAACGCAAATGGTATTCTTCCATTTATCCTATCATCCTGAAAATCCCCTAAATTTTTGCAACTTTTCTTCAATTATGTTCATTCTTTATCTGTGCATTGAATCTGTCTTTATGAGAGGATTTATTACAGAAAGAGAAGAGAGGTAGAAACTAGATTATTGGGATGTGAAAGGTAGTTATAGAGGGGACAGTTTCATATTTAGTTCTCTTAAATAAAATTAAATTGCAATGTTTCAGCTCCATATTTGAGGCAGTATCACTACGGAAGTAGATTGCCCCATCTTCCTTCTGAGGAGTGGCTGGTGGGTTTGAACCCACCAGAAGAAGTTAGTAGTCAAATGCCTTAGGTACTATGCCACCAGAACTCCCAGAACAACTACAACTAGATTCAATTACAACTAGGCTGCTGTTGTTATTGTTATGTGCCGTTGAGTTGGACCCGACTCATAGAGACCTCTCCTTGGGTTTCCGAGGCAGTATCACTACAAAAGTAGATTGCCCAACTTTCCTTCTGAGGAGTGGCTGGTGGGTTTGAACCACCAGTCTTCTGGTTAGCAGTCACAAGCCTTAGACACTATGCTACCAGATGTTAGTTAAGTTTAATTCCAAGCATGTACAGACAATAATATATTTTCACTACCTCTTCCCTGATATTTGTCTTTCCTATTTATTAATTTTACGTCATGCTCCCTCTCACCATTTTCTAAAATTTACCAACACATCAAGCTTTTTCTTTGCCCTAACATATAATTAGCTTGCTGCCCACTTGATTCCACCTCAGAATATCTGTCCAGCTCACCCTCCTCTTTTCAGCACCTGAGTTCCAATCCAAAGACAGGAGTTTATTAATTCTTACCTGGCCAATTGTCATTCCTCCCCAAATGGTCTTCTCACTCCTGTTTATCCTCACTAATGTACCCAGGAAGGAGCCCTGGTCACTCTATGGTTAAATATTTGGCTGCTAACTGAAAGATTGCTGGTTCTAATCCACCAGCTGCTTTGAACATGAACGATGTGGCAGTCTGGTTCTGTAAAGATTTCCAGCTTTGGAAACTTTATAGGGCAGTTCTTCTCTGTCCTATAGGGTTGCTATGTGTCAACCATCCACTTGATGGCCATGCGTTGGGTTTGAGTTTTTGATGTACCCAATTCAGACTGCTCCAGATATATTTCCTAAGGAATTTTTGCTAAAATAATAAATGCCCTCTGATTTATCTTGGCACTCAAAATTCTTCCAAAACAGACCTTAATGAGCAATTCCAGGCTTCATGTCACTTCCTCCTCTTCCCCAATTCTTTTCATGCTTTTCCATAGAATTTCTCCCAAATGAAAGAAGAATCGTATCTCCATCTCATAAGTTAGCCCAAAGAAGTCCAGGCAAGACCAGTTCTTTCAAGTCTCGAGTTATACCTTATGAAACAATGCAACTTCTGTAACCTACCCAGTAAGGTATTTATGTGGATTTTAAGATATAAAAATCTCTCCTACTAAACTTTCCTCCCCAAATATCTGAGTAAATTTATCTGCTAGGATATTTTCATTTTATCTTTTGAGTCCACTGCCAGTATTCTATATGCTGCAGTAGAAGTTGCAAAGTCTGAGAAAAATGGATCTGTGATCTAGCCAGACTATGCTACTCTTCCCATCCCGGTAAAATCCCCACACTCCTTGTCCCTTTGTTAGTTGATATTGCTAACTGTGAGCCCCTGACTCATGGTGACCCCCTACACAACAGAAGAAATGTTTCCTGGTCCTGAGCAAGCCTCATGATCACTTGTGAATCAGATCACTGTGATGCATAGAGCTTTCACCAGTTGATTTTCAGGAATAGATTGTCAGGCCTTCTTTGCTAGTCGGTCTTAGTCTGAAAGTTCTGTTGAAAGCTGTTCAGCATCGTAGCACAGGAAAGCCTCCACTGACAGACAGGTGTTGGCTACTGAAGAAGCTCCCTTGCTTCAGCATCTGTTAACTTGAGTTCTACTCATCCTTCAAGGCTCATGGCAACCACACTCCTCTCTCCACCCATCAAAATGACATGTGATGCCTTTTTATAAAAAACTGTTCATTGTGTTTTATATTTATCTCTTTTCCATTTATCTCCTTCAAAATTCTGCAAACAATTTGAAGGCAGCATATTCTTTTTTTTTTTGGTAATACATAATGTAGGGCCTACATAAATCATAAACCTTTAAGTTCAATATACTGATTCCAGTTAATCAGATGCTAAAATGTTCAGAATATTTTTATTGTTATTTAATTTGTTGCTTCTTTCTTTCACTTATCTTTCCCAGAGATGCTAAGGATACATATCCCTTAAGCAATCAAGGGAAATGCAGGGAGTTGTCTAGCTACTTGGGTCAGGGCACAGCTGATTGGAGGCTGCCAGGAACTCCATTTCAGTGCTGATAACATTCATCCTCAGGAATTACCCTCAGCAAATAATGCTCAAAGGCCACTGGAAGTGATTCTAAACTCTCAGATGTAATTGTAAGCATGAAAGAAAAAAAGAGACAAATGCTTTATCTTTTTGCCTTCCAGGGAATTGAAGATCCCCCATTGCTTGTCAGAATAACAACATGTTGTTTGTTGAAGGTGGTAGGATTCAAACAAATTCATTCATCCCTAATGCTCTAGGACAGCCTTAGGCTAACATTACAACTGGGAATGGGGAATGTGTAAAGAGTAAAACTTGATTAAAAAAAGCAATTTCTAATGCTAAGAAAAGGCACAGCCATGCCTCTTATGAAAAGTTATTTAAAAGTGGGGCAGAGGATTGAAAATGGATTTAATTGTAATAAAATGGCGAAGTTAAAAATTCTATAAGGGCAACTCCTACAGCACCTGACTGCTAACCAGAAGGCTGGTGGTTCAAACTCACCAGCCACTCCTCAGAAGGAAGGTTGGGAAAACTACTTTTGCAGTGATATCACCTCAGAAACCCAAGGAGAGGTCACTATGAGTCGGGTCTGACTCGATGGCACATAAGAACAATAGTCAAGACTTATACTAGAATAATTTTAAATAGGAAATATAATCAATTCAATGATTTATACACTACCACCTGCAACTGTGCTACATTGCCATTTAATTAGATGACTAGTTACTATGGAATATATTCTCTTGCTTAAAATGGTACGTATCTTGGCTTGGGGAAATGAAAAAACAATTGGTGTAGATGTTAAAGAGAGAGAAAGAGATCGAGCAACAAAAGTAATGCTCAGATTTCAACAGTTCATGAATAAGCCTCATTTAACTGTTAACTAAAAATGAAAGTTGATATATTTGATATATAATTAAGATTGCTGCTAATGCTCTGTCAATTTGTCATACTATGGCAACTTAGGTGTTGTTATGACACTGGAAGCTATGCCACTAGTATTTCAAGTTCCAACAGGGTCACCCATTTTGAATAGATTTCAATGGAGCTTCTAGACTAAGACAGAATAGGAAAAAAGGCCTGGTAATCTACTTCTGAAAATTAACCATGAGCACCTTATGGATCATAAGTGAGCATTATGCAATGTATTGCTACAAGATGAGCACCCCAAGTTGGAGGACACTCAAAATACACAGTGGCCAATTGTGAAAAAGGCACACAAGTGGGCTACATTTTATTCTGTTTACACGGAATTGACATGAGCCTGAGCCTACTCCACAGCAACTTATAACAAGACTTAAATTTGGACATTCAATATTTAATGAAATAAAACTACTTACTTTTGACAGATGGATTGCCAATCCACATTGAAAAACAGTAGACATATATAACAAAATTCAATAGGAATAATTTATTACTATTGGGCAATCTCCTTTCATAGAGATACTGCCTCAGAAACCCAAGGAGCGGTTATGAGTTGGAATTAGCTCCAGGCAGTGAGTTTGCTTTTATAGCACAATTTATAAAAGCAAAACTTTAAAAATAAACAACATTATCAGTGAAAATAGATAAATATGTTATATGACACCCATTAGATGGAATTACTATGCAGCCATTGAAATCACATTGGCGAATAAGTTTTCAAACTCTTCTCAGACATGAAGGGTGTAAGGGACAGGAGAATGAAGTTTTATGGTCTTCAGATCCTGATCTCTCTTCAGGAGGTGGCTCTGCTTTGATCTATAGTAACATTTGAGTTGGGGAGAGACCCTGAATGACACATTTTTTCACTGTAGCCTTTACCTTCTGCATCTCATTCTCCCTATCCCCTCTTGCCTTTAACTATTCCTTTTTGATGTTGTTGTTATGTGCCCTTGAGTAATCCACAGGAACGATTCCTCTGTTCCCAAACTAGCTCAACTTCAGTAACTCTCTTCTGCCAAAGCCCTAGAAAATATTCCGCCCTCCTTATCCAAGTTAAAATGCTCCTTCCAGCCTCCTCACATGCAGCATGTGTGAACAAAGACTTAATGCTAACCAATAATGCCCCAGCTGATTTTTCTCCCACAGTTTCTAGCTAAGATTTGTTTGAGTAATAACTCGGCTTCGGTTATCACTCTTTAGAAGAATGTTTTAATGTTATGTGAAAATGCACACAAGGTTAACAGAAAAATGTAAATTACAAAGCAACAAGTGTGCTAGGAACCACATTTTGTTGCAAAGTTTCACACACTGAAAAAGAATTGGAAGGAGGCATGGTAAAATACTGGTTGTTGTTTTCTTCAGAAACTAAGACTATACCAGGAGCTCTGGTGGTTCATTGACTAGGCATCTGACTGCTAACCAAAAAATTGATGGTTCAAACTACCAGCCACTTCAAAGAAGGAAGACAAGGTAACCTACTTCTGTAAAGACTTATGCCCTCGGAAATCCAATGGGGGCCACCATGAATCAGAATTGACTCAATAGCAGCAGGTTATTAAGACTACTAAAGAGCCCTCATGGTGGAATGGTAAGGCATGCAGCTGCTAACTAAAAGGTTGGTAGTTCAAACCAACTAGCTGCTCCATGGGAGAAAGATGACGAAGTTTTACTCTGTCCTCTAGGGTCTCTGTGAGTCAGAAGTGACTTGATGGCAGTGGCTTTGATTTTCAAGACTATGTTGTTGTTGTTGTTATTTGCCGTCGAGTCGGCCCTGACTCATAGCAACCCCTCCTTGGGTTTCAAGACTATAGCACATTTTTATTTTATTTCTGTATTCTTTAGAAATTTCTGCAATGAATCTTGAATCATTTTATTGTTAGAACCTTAATCCCCCTCCAAGAAAAAAAAAAAAAAATACTAATTTTGAGTGTGGAATGGTGAATTGCATGGATAAGCAGATACATTCATGTATTCATTATTAATATTTATTAGATGCTCACTTTATACCAGTACCTGCTTAGGTTCCTGAAATATAGTAATTTTAGTAAAATCAAGCATTCTTTTCCTAGAATAAGTTAAAATTTTCAGGGAGACAGTAGGACAGTAATGAACACTGTAAGGATGGTAATACTAAGTGTAGAAGGGAGCGATTGGTATTAACAGGTTCAGAGAGGATGGAACAGAAAAGTCTCATAGAGAAGGTGACATTTGAATAATAAACTATAAGAAATGGGGAGAATTTGTGAGGATAGCTGGACAAAGAACATTCTAGGCAGAGGGAACTGCAAGTGGGGATGCTTAGAGGCCTGAAATGTTTGAGAATCAGGGAGAAGGACTCTGGGGAAGGGAAATGGGGACAAGTGAGGCTTTTTGTTTTTTTAAATATGGCAGAAATAATAACAGGTGAGTACGCAGACAGAAATAATCTAATAGAGAGGAAAAAATGTGTTAATGAAGGAGAACTGTTGAAGAGTGAGGAATAGGTTGGGCAATCCTACTTCCATAGTGATACTGCCTCAGAAACCCAAGGAGGGGTTGCTATGAGTTGGGGCCGACTTGACGGCAAACAACAACAACAACAACTCCTCCTATAAGATAAAATGGAGAGATTTTGCATCAGATTAATAGAATCAAAGAAGTGAACAATTTAGCATAATAAAAAAGATAATTCTCCTGAGGAGTCAGATAAAAATATTTAATTTTAATATATCAAGTTTATCAGTTTCAAGTAAGAGAAAATACCTACCACATTTGATCAGTATTATGTAGAAGCAATTCATTGAAAGCAGTATTTGGTCACAAAAAGTCTATCAAATTTTTTGACTACTACTTTTTATATATCAGTTTAAAATCTGATTGAAGGTTTAATAAATGGGGCCCACCATGAGTAATTTCAACCAGTTGCTATCAAGTTCATTCAAACACATAGCAACCCCATATATGCCAGAATAAAACTGTATTCCCTAGGGTTTTTGCCCCATAGTGTTTTCAATGGCTGATTTATCAGAAATAAATCACCAGGCTTTTCTTTCAAGGCACTTCTGGGTGGATTCCTATCTACAACCTTGTCAAGTACATTGATGATGGTATTTTCATTGGCTTCATATGCATGAGAAACCTGGACAATGAAAAAGGAAGATCTAAGAATTAATTCATGTGAATAATGGTGTTGGTGAAGAATATTGACTATACGTAGTGTGGATTGCCAGAAGAAAAAAACAATCTGTCTTGGAAAAAAATACAGCTAGAATGCTCCTTAGAAACAAAGATGACGAGACTTCACACTTGGTAAAGTGTAGGGTCAGAGAAAAGGAGGAAGACCCTCAACAAGATGGACTGACACGTTGGCTGCCATAATTGGCTCAAATTAGCAACGATTGTGAGGATGATACAGGACTGGACATTGTTTCATTTTACTGTACATAGTATTGCTGTGAGTTGGAACCATCTCAATGGCATGTAACAACATTTTCTCCTTTACCTAACAGACCAGTTAATTGACTGACAGATAAAGGGAAGATAGTGAGAGCTGAAGAAAACCCGAGCCCAAAGTCCCATTAGTGTCAAGTCCTTAAACACAGATCCACTGACAAAAATTCTTGTGATATAAAAGTGTTATAAAAAGTCTTTTGAATATTTTTTAAGCTCTGTGAAAAAATATTAGGAATCCCATAATTTCATTAAAAGTTATAGATAATATTGTTGTTGTTGTTATGTGCCTTCGAGTCAGATCTGACTCATAGATATCCCTCCTTGGGTTTCCAAGGTGGTATCACTATGGAAGTAGATTGCCCAACCTGCCTTCCGAGGAGTGGCTGGTGGGTTTGAACCACCAGCCTTCTAGTTAACAGTCAAGTGCCTTAGCCACTGATTGAAATTTCTACTATTTAATTAAAATTGCATCTTCTTTAAGTTTTCCAAACTTCTGTAGGATTAAAATAGCTTCAATATGATGATTAATCATCTTGATTTAAAAAGATAGCAATTTCAAAGCTTTGGAGCCAAGATCTCCTTGGCATAGTGTGGTGGTTTTTTTTTTTTTTTTTTTTTTAAAGGCAGAATCTGCTTACTGTGTTGCATACAGGACCCGTCTATTCTTATTCTGTGACTGAGAAGAGTGGTTTGAAGAGTTGCTTGTGGCATAAATATATCCAAGGACTGTGAGCAAGACTAGAGGCCCAGCAGGTGTTGGAAACTCTGTACTGATTGTTGGCAGGGGACTGGATCATGCAGCTTTAGCCCAAAACAGATGAAGGGTGGGTAATCAGTAGCAGTGGTGGGATAGAAAGATAGATGTGTCTGGGGGATGGTACCGTGAAAGTTCTGATAAAATATTAAAATGGCTGATCATGTAAGGGGTATAGTCCCTGCATGGTAGAAATGGGTAATGCACTCAGCTGTTAACTAAAAAGTTCAAACTTTGAGCCTTCCCAAAGGTGACTCAGAAGAAAGACCTGACAATCTATTGCAACTTGCCCCCCAAAAGCAGCCACTGGAAACCCTATGGAGCACAGTTCTCCTCTGACACACATGGAATTGCCATGAATTGGAATCAACGTGATGGAAACTTATAGTGGTAGTTTGCCAAGAGGTGACAAATGGAATGAAAGGAGACTAAGGAAGGGTTAACATCTCATGAGTTCAGGCAGACACTTAGCCTGGGTAAGTAAATGGAGTAAGAGAGTTTGAAAGAGAAATTTGTAGAATATAAGATTATTATACTGATAATTTTAGACATGCAACTATGCTCCAAAATGCAGTGTGTGGCAATTGAGATGGGTTGTTAAAGTTGTTTCTCTCTCTTTCTTTTTTTTTTCCTTCCCAACAATATCTGCTAATCAAAAACCAAACTCACTGCCATTGAGTCCATTCCGATCCATGTTGTTGTTGTTATGTGCCGTCGAGTCATACCCGACTCATGGTCACCCCTCCTTCGGTTTCCGAGGCAGTATCACTATGGAAGTAGATTGCCCAACCTTCCTTCCGAGGAGTGGCTGTGGGTTTGAACCACCAGCCTTCTGGTTAGCAGTCAAGTGCCTTAGGCACTATGCTACCAGAGCTCCTATTCCAACCCACAGCAACACCCATTGGATTTTTGAGGCAATAAATCTTTACCAAAGTACATTGTCCCACCTTCCTTCACAGAGTGGCTGGTGGATTTGAACTGACAATCTTTTGGTTAGCAGTCAAATGCCTTAGACATTGTGCCACCAATCTCTGGTATGTGACTTTATACATGCCGCTATGTAGAGCCATTTGTACAAAGAAAGAAATATGTTATACCTCTTTCAGTATTATGCCTGCTCTAAACACTCCTGGTGATAATTAGCTTAAGGTCTGCATCTGTATATAATGACATCTAGGGACAATTAGAGGCATGAAAAATAGTTTGTTTAGAAGCTATTTACATTTTGAGATCAAATTCGAGGTTTTTTTCCCCCACTTGAACTTTTATTCCTTAGATACTCTAAGATCTGACAGTTACAGAACGTTTTATAGGTGGATTTCAATAATTGAGTACCTTTTTTTTGAAATTTATATTTACCATTTTATCTTTTTATTTTTTATTCTTTATCTGAAGTTCTAGTCTGCACTAATGCTTAACCAGCCATTAGCTTTTATTAGTAGAGCTAAAATGAATGACATAAACATGAGCAGCATAAAACGTTGACCTACTTTTATTAGGTAACAGAAAAGAACTTATAGGATGGGTTACGTTTTCTAATTTAGTTTGTTGAAATACTGAATTTTTGCATTAACTTCTGGAAACATAGATGGTACTTTTCTTGAAAAGAGTGATAGACTCATGTCTACAGTGTGATTCTGAATCACTGTCATCATCTCATTTGCCATTCATAAGTAGTCAAATTCCATTTATGATGAATGGGGGTAAGAGATGGATATAAAGAGAATTAATCAGAGAGCTTGAGGAATAGAAAAAGGTGAAATAGGAGCAATAGAGGTAAATACCATCAACCCCAAAAATTGTGTCTTCAGTTTGTGTTTCCCATGTGCTTGTTTTCTAAGCCTGAAGAATGTAATCCACTTGTATTTATTTATCTAGATTTAAGAACAAACAAACAAAGGAACTTGGGTTTCAGCTATATCTCTTTTTCAATAATTCCAAATAGTATTCCAATAACAATATCTTTAATTCATTTCTATTATCCCAACTATTTTAATTTCATAGAAAATTGACTCTACTTTTCAAGTTCAACTGGAGAACCTGTTTCTGGACTAGAAAATGTATGGATGAATAGCTTTAGGCAATACTTTGAAGAATCTGATCTGGCTCCTTCGATATTGTTATGTTCTTCCTGCTTCTGAGGTGAAGATCCTGCTCAGTTAAATAAACACACATGGATGTACTAATGAGAAAGACCACACTCCTCAGAGTATTGACATGTTAATAGGGGTCTGTTAAAAATAAGAAAAGGAAAAAAAAAAATCCTCACAAATGATGTCACAGTGACAAATGGCAGATTTGATATTAGCAGCAAAGGACTTCTCTTAATGTCTCCTGACATCATACTTTTTACACCCTTCTCTCCACAACCCAGTGCAGACAGAAAAAATGAACTATGCTCAATAGTAAAAAGGTTAGTTTGTTTTTATTATTATTAATTTCATTAAATGAATATCAAAATTATTTCTATCATAACAAATTTTTTTCCAAGGATATGCCTTTCCTAACTGGAGACCTCTTTCAGAATTTTCTTCTCAAGGTGTTCCAGATTCTTAGACAATTTCACATTTCAACTCTCATCACCCCAATCTACTCTTGACCTTCCCATACAAGCCACCTTTTATTGCTTTAGCTTCATATCTACTCCATTTGAGGTAGCAGAGGGAAAGCTTTGGGGAGAGGAAGAATTATACGTGTGATAGTATTATTCTATTTCTCATCAGCTTTATTTTCTAGAACATTTCTCTTTCAGTAGACATTTGCATCATTCATTGACGCATTATGTTAATCTCTAATTTGCAACGTGGTTACCCTCTGCAGTCCCCTCACGTATTTTGCTTCTCTCATATCATCATTTTGATTCAAGTTCATTATATTCTATTTTCTCTAGGATTCAAAATGTTGTGATTTAGGGAATGAAATATAAATATATATAAATATAAAAATAAATAAATAAATATATATATATGTATGTATGTGTGTGTATATATATATATATATATATAAATGATGTGTGTGTATATATATATATATATATATATAAATGATGTTTCAGTGGTTAAATGGAGATCCATTAACTGAGACTACAAAATGCTTCATGCTATGTCTCCCATTAGCATTGGTAGAATAAAGCCCGTTCAGAGTGTCTGAGTTGAGAATTAACAATAAAGACAAGTTGAGGAACTTAGATTGGCTTATTAGAGCTTTTCAGAAGAGATGTATCTTTTTCTCTTTGGCTATAAACTAAAGAAATTTTATTTCACAGAAGATTGTGAAGATAAAGTTTAGGATTAAAGCTCTTTTTTCTTCAGGTAACAAAGATTTCAGCTTTTCTCCAATTTGTCTTCCACTGATGCAGGGAAAGGAGCTCTGGTGGTACAGTGGTTAAGGCATTTGGTTGCTAATCAAAAGGTCAGGGGTTCCAATCCATCAGCTGCTCTGTGGAGAAAGGTGAGGCAATTTTCTCTTCTGTAAAGATTTGTTGTTGTTGTTGTTGTTATGTGTCTTCGAGTCCGACTCATAGCGACCCCTCCTTGGGTTTTCGAGGCAGTATCACTATGGAAGTAGGATTGCCCAACCTTCCTTCCGAGGAGTGGCTGGTGGGTTTGAACCGCCAGCCGTCTGGTTAGCAGGCAAGTGT
>NW_006921790.1:924540-970840 GCF_000298275.1 Orycteropus afer afer
AACTGACCCAATGGCAGTGGGTTTTTGTGGTTTGGATGGAGGAAATGAGAACTGATATCCTCATGTAGACAGACAACCTAGGGTTCTGAAAAAAGCTACAGACTGAAAATTTTTCTCATCTTAAAATAAAATGTCACAGTGAAAGTTTGTTAATATTCTATAGTGTGTTAAAGCTTGTACATAGTCCTCTTTAGGAAAAATAGATGTTTAGGAAAAGTTAGAAACTGATTCACACTCATGTTAGGATAGAAAGGACAGATACATAATCTTGAAACCACACTGCAAATAACACTCCTGTCTTGAATTCTACAGTGTGGGGCTCTCTTCCACCCCTTGGGATTTCAGTTTCTTTATGGCAGAGAATCTAATATAACTTGAACCTTTTACAGAGTGGAAGACGACAGAAACACAAGGAAAAATCATTGGTGTTAAAGGTGAATTGAGAAAATCAAAAAGAGCAGTGTTAGAGCATACTGGATGCCAAAATCAAACTACCTTTTTGTGATTTAACCATTCCCAATATCACACCTAAGCTTTGACTTTAAAAACACAATCTCTCAAAGATTATGAAATAGTGTGTTCATTTAGGTAGTTAAATAGTGATAAAAATCATCTTTGACTAAATATGCATTAATTTTATATTGAAAGAAACAAATAAATATATTTACATTGTATCCATCCCAATCCTTGCAATCAAGTGCTTTGTTGTGGAACAGTTAATGTTCAAAATTCACCTTTTTCTTTTTTTTTAATAGCAGCTGAGAAGTTAAGTGTTGCATGATTCTATTTCTTCCCAAGCTGCTGAAATATTGCTAGATGTTTCATGAAGGTAATTGTTTTGTAAGCAGCCTGGCATCATGGAAAAATTCATCATGATTCAAGGCTCCTTTTTGCCATATTCTATAATACCTTATGACATGGTTTACATTTTCTTCAAAATAAAAATAATACTTTCTACTTCCTTGAAGTCCCTTGGTGGTGCAAAAGGTTAAGTGCCTGGCTACCAACTGAAAGGTTAGCGGTTTAAGTCCATCTCAAGGTGTGTCAGAAGAAAGGCCTGGTGATCTTCCAAAAAAAATGTTGTTGTTATTATGTGCCGTCGAGTCAGACCCAACTCATAGCGACCCCTCCTTGGGTTTCCGAGGCAGTATCACTAGGGAAGTAGATTTCCCCATCTTCCTTCCCAGGAGTGGCTGGTGGGTTTGAACCGCCAGCCTTCTGGTTAGCAGTCAAGTGCCTTAGCCACTATGCTACCAGAGTTCCCATCCAAAAAAAATAAGCCATTGAAAATCCTACAGAAGACAATTCTACTCCGAGAGAAAAGGGATCGTCATAAGTCCAAGTCGACTCTATGACAACTCGTTTTTGGTTTTGGGTTATTTTGAAGATTCAGTGAGATATTATGTACAAAAAAACTCGGTACACTCTAAGTGATCTTCAATTATTTTGTTTCTTCTTTCCATAGCCACTTCTTCATTCAAACTGCCAGCCACATCTGTGAACACCCAATACTCATTGTAGGGTGATCTAGGTACAGAAGATGTGTTATTGGGAAATGAATATAATGTGAGTATGACAGTGAATGGAAGGAAATAATTCAGGTTAGAGAAGGAGTCGAGCATCAAGCATAACATTTTAAACAAGGAGGAAAGAGGAAAAATCCTTTCAGATCCTGATAAAAATTTTCACTCTGTAGCTCATCTCTTAAACTGAGTGGCAGTTCTATAGGTGTATCCTACTCCTGTAACAAATTATTTTCTGTGTTTTTTTTTTGCTAAATGGGAACATTTATATTCCGATTTATACTTAAATCTGCCATCCAGTTGTTTATTGATAAATCTCACAAAGTGATGCTTTAGGCTTCCTACTAATTGCTACAGTAACAAAATCAAGGTCGACTAATTAATCACAAAAGATTGCTTTGATAAGTTATGAAGTATTCCCTGCCCAGAGTAACAAAAAATACCATTTGGTCAGATGACACTGTAAACATGTCTTCCTTCCTCTTTATTGTGCTTCTGACAAACATATTTTCATAAAAAAAGTAAAATTAATCTGTTTCCATGCCACAGATTTTAACTTTTGGATATTATTAGGCCCTTTGCTCTTTGTTAAATTTAACTTGGATTTGAATTCCAACAATCAAATAACAAGGTTATATGCAAAGTGGTTAGATACTAACTATGGCAGTGCTGCTGCTTTTTTCTATTTCTTTTTTTGTACCATCATTATTTTGGATGGACTTTTGATCTAAGGGAAGCTAGATTGTGTTTTATTAGAATGACCCCAATGTCTAACCAGGGACTTAAGCTTTAGATTGGGAATATTGTTGAAAATATCTTAGAAGACAGAATGAGAGAGAATAAGGAACATTTCAGTTATGCTATATACTCTATTTGCTGTTTTTTGTCAAAATATGTATGTTCATATACTTAGTTCTTACAGGGAAAAACTTGAAATATCCATATGTTCGTCTCTTTTGCTTTACCTCAACCAGACGATTACCTAAGCAGCTCAGCTGTGTTATTGAGACGTTTCAGCGTGAAATTTGTTTTTCCTCACTGAACTTTAAGCAGAATTTCAAGTGCCAAGTCTCCAAAGCCAAGTGGGGCTATTAAGAGATAATTACTAATTATGCTAATTTGAGAAGTTGCTGCTATTTCCTTCCCTGGTCATTTTACCCGCTCTGTTCTCCAGAGAGAATAGTCCCCTTTCTATGTTAATAATCTCTCCTTCCAAAGTGTTTGGTGAAATACAATGTGTCCTAAACCTCTACATGCTATTCCAGGAATGTTTGATAAGCAATGAGAAAGTGTAACTACAGTGCCAGATTACCCAATAAGCAAGGTAAGCACAGGCTTACTTGTGCTTACTTACTAATCTGTAGTGAGCATTTCACACTTTTTTTTTCACCACATCAAAGATTCTGCTTCTAGATATGGCTGACATCTGTCTCTCTCCCAACCCCATAGAACTTTCCTACAGTATCAAAGCTTGTTTTCAAATTTACAATCTGCCTAAGGCATTTGACTGCTAACCAGAAGGGTGGCAGTTCAAACCCACCAGCCACTCTTGGGAAGGAAGGTTGGGCAATCTACTTCCATAGTGATACCGCCTCAGAAACCCAAGGAGGGGTCGCTATGAGTCGGGTCCAACTCGATGGCAGTGAGTTTGTTTTTTTTTTTTTTTTTTTGGTTTGGACAAGGGGAGTACCCAGTAAGCAAGGCAAGCATAGGCTTACTTGTGCTTACTTACTAATCTGCAGTCAACAGTTTCATACTTAAGTGAAATTGTTCACTCCAGATTAGTAAGTAAACACAAGTAATCCCATGCTTACCTTGTTTATTACGTAATCAGCCCCCATGTTACAATAAATCCCAGACCTTTAAAGCTGGTCAGCATTCTCATATTAATAATTTATATTAGTTATTAATTTGTTACATGTCAATAACATTTATTTTCCTTTATACTCAGATGAAAACTCTATATTTAATTTCTAATATATCTTTATTTTTCTTTATCATCTCTGAATCTTGACAATTAATCTTAAATACCAAGATCTTCCATAGCATCTCATAGCATTGAATTAGGAATCAGGGGTTTTATGTATCTTTGATATTTTATCACCCCATCTCCTAAAAAGTCTCACTACTTTCAAGAAATGTGATGAATTTACAAAAGTAAATTATGTAAGCAGATTAAAAGAAGCTCAACAGTTCTTAGGGAAATACAAATGAAAACCACAATGAGATATCGTTTTACATCCACTAGAATGGCTAGTATATGAAAAATTGGAAACTGTCAAGTATTGGCAAGAATACAGAGAAATTAGAATCTTCACACATTACTGGTAGAACTGTAAAATGGTGCAGCCTCTTTGGAAAACTGTTTGGGGTTCTTCACAAAGTTAAACGTGAAATTACATATGACTAAGCAATTTCACTTCTAGGTATATACCCAAGAGACTTGAAAGCAGGGACTCTAATAGTTACACCCCACCTGTGTTCATTGCAACTTTATTCACAATAGTCAACAGATAGAACTAGATCAACAGATCATCTGTCTATCAACAATTAAATACTATTCAGCCATACAGAGAAATGAAGTTCTGTTACATTATGACTTGAACGAACCCTGAAAATGTTACCTTGAGTGAAAGTAATCAGACATAAAGGATAAATATTGTATGATCCCACTTACATGAAATACCCAGAACAGATAAATGTACAGAGACTAAAGTTTATTAGTGGTGACCAGGGATTAGGGCAGGTCAGGGCAAGGGAGGAAGAAATGGGAAGTTTTTGCTTAAGGGTGGCTAGATTTCTGTTAAGAATGATGAAAAATATTTGCAAACAGATAGCGGCAATGATTGCACCACACGATAAACATAATTAATGTCACTGAACTGTACATGTGAAGATTATAGAATGGAAGAT
This sequence comes from Orycteropus afer afer, assembly GCF_000298275.1. Classification (NCBI taxonomy): domain Eukaryota; kingdom Metazoa; phylum Chordata; class Mammalia; order Tubulidentata; family Orycteropodidae; genus Orycteropus; species Orycteropus afer. Next base: position 928,977 of record NW_006921790.1, read on the forward strand.
ATTTTGTTACCTACGTATTTACCAGAATTTTCAAACAAAAAGGTAAAAATGGGAAATATTTTGTTATATATATTTTACCACAATGAAGTTTTTTTTTTTTTTTAAAAAAGCAAAATAAATAAATGACAAATCCATAGGTTTTAGTTGATCACATCAACCTTACATGTGTAATTAGCACACATATACACACACATACACAGGAGAATAACTTGGATCCAGACGAATAAAATGATATTTCAAAATGTTAGTATATATTAGGTTGTTGGAGAACATACCTCACCTTGCTCCTGTCCTTTTTGTGGTCTTGTATCTATCCTACAGATGGGTAAGCGCAAGGACTTATCTAACTGGTACATTTGGGAAGACTAATTAGGTCTTCTTGGCTAGTCTCACCATTCTCCAGTGAAGCAAATGGCCCAGCCTGAGAGGACATCAGGGATAGCTGTTCTTATTCCCACAGCCAGGTGGTCCATGGTCCTGTTAGCAGGCCTGTCTGCCATTCACACTGTGCTCCTACCCTTAGAGGTGTCTTTATTGGTCATAAGGCAATATTTGAACTTCAGCTTTGCTCCTGGTATTATCTCTCAACTTGTCTCAACCAGAGTGAAGAACAGGATGACTTCCACCTGCATTGGAATTATCCTACCACAGACTTCCCAACCTCAATGTACAGCCAGATAAAATCAAACAAAAGGATTTTCAAAATTCCATTTGTGTCTGGTTAGACTTCTGACATTGTTGTAGGAGACCAAGAAATGTTGGCCAGTGGCCACGGGACAGTGTGAGGACTGTCCCAAGACAGTCCAATGCTACTTGGGGCTCCAAACACAGGCTTGCTGCAGCTTGGGAACACAATGAACCAATGCAAAGCACTGTCTGAGAAACTAGTCAGTTGCTTGTGAGAGTTCAATTCTTAAAACTCATGGCTGGAGTTGGTTATGTTGCTGTATCCTGTTTCTAAATTTTTCATGAATTTTTTTGGAGTTGCCTTCATCTTCAGCATGAGAAGCCAAGAATGAACCACACTGTCTCATCTCAGAAAGGGAATAAGGTGAGTATTTAGGCTGGGACCAACCTTCCATATTCTCAGGGAGATAATACGAGACAGCCTCTTGAAGAAACATTACATATGGCTGTCGAGACAGTTCTGACTCCTGGTGACTCCGTATGCTTTAGTGTAAAACTGTGTATAGCGTTTCAGTGGCTGTAATCCTGTGGAAAGAAATCACCAGGCCTCTATTCCATGGCAAGGATGTGTCAATTTAAACCACCAAACTTTCAGTTAGTAGCCAAGTGCAAACCATTTCCACTACCTAGGGGCCCTAAAAGAAGCACTAGAGGGGAATGTATGTTTCTGCCACTATCAGTGTCAAGCCTAAGAGCATCTTAATAGCTGAAGAGAACACTTAGGAATATTTATAATTTGCCTAGATTTTGTTAAGCTGCTCCTTGAAAAATTCTCATTTTCATAGGGAATTCTTTACTAAATTTCTTTCCTACGCTTGATAAAGAAAAAAAAAATGACAATAATAAGGGGTTTGGAGACATTTTGTTAATTTACCAGCTGTGTAACATGAGGCAAGTTACTTAATTTCTCTGTAACTCAGTCTTGTCGTGTGTTACAGCTTCCAATAAATGGTAGCTATAATCATTTCTAGGGCTCTTGAAACTCATGACATTTATATCCTGTTTTTTATGAAAGTAAGTGATGAAAGTGTCTTCTTTGTATCTGTTATACTGTATATTTACTTGTGTGGTTTCCACTGTACAAGGAATTAGAGAAGAAGAAAGTTGGCTCTGATTATATCTACATTGTAGCAGATTCTCACAGCTGCCTAGAATTTAACACAGCTATGAATAGTGTTTTCAGGCTTACAAAATGCATCCTGCTAAATTGAAACTTACATTAATCTTCTGGGTGTTATATGCATTTAACATTAGACTAACATTTTGTTTTGTTTTTCAGAATTCTCAAACTGCTCATTATTTTTGGTGCTCAAAATACCTCATGAAAACAATGTTATATATGCTTGAAATACATCTAGAAAATGTACAGAAAAATAATGTTAAAAGATATATCTAAAATAAATGTTCTCAAACTCATGCTCATAACTTCTTCTAGGACAAAAGCCTAAGGGACAGTGATTGTTTTCTTATTTGACTCCTGAAAACAATAGGTGCTCAAAAATATGGTTTTATACAACCTGATAATTTCTCAAGCACAAATATAGCAGTTGTTGATCTATAGAAATTACTACTTTTGGAAACAGTTCAAACAGCTCTACAAAGGCACAAATAACATGTATTTGATGGACTCTGTTTTAATACAAATGTAAGAAATTACCAGTTATATTATTCAATTCTTCTTTTTCTTTGCTTATGTTTTACGTGAGGAAATAAGTGTGGAAAAGTACTTGGCAGCAAACAAGCTTGTCATTCACGCAAGCAGATCGGGAGTAGTCTATGTGATGATACTTGGCATCTAGAAGTCTCCCCCTATACCTTTCCCAGGAAGATCTTGCTGCTAATGTCTAACACCGTCATTATTTTAATTTTACTGGGCAAAAACTAACATACAAAGTCTTCTCTTGTGACAAAAATTTTTTTACTCACTCGCTTACATATTCCTGTTAGTCTATCATTTCTAATTGTCAGATGCTGATATCAGATTTTATAGTGAATGGTTGGAGATAAAAATCAAGGTAGTAGGGGACAGATTAGAGTGAGATGTTTGGTCCATTAGAAGCTAGAATGAAGATACTGAGCATCTGGGGAGGAGAATATACTGAATGACTTTGGCAAGATGATGCAGAAAGGATGGAAGTTCAAAGTCAAACCTGGTTGATTTATTTCTGAAAAGTCCAGAGTCCCAAAGGAAATATTTAGTGTCACTGGTCAGCTCGCACTTTATACAGAGCTGTCCTGTCTAATACCAAGAATTAGGAAAGGAAATTAGGTCATGCTATGTTGTTTTTAGGATATTACAATTTGATGAGCAAGAAGAGGAGTACAGAGATTAGTCAAGGTGAGAGGAAAGGAACAGAGTATTTGTATAGGAAAAAATATAAACATAGAAATATAATTGCTGCATACGTGCAAATATAGAATTATATTACAAGTTATTATTATTTTTTTTTAATCATAAGATTTTGAGTGGGTTTTAAAGTGCGTTTTTGGGAAAAATAAAAGAGGATTTCTCTTTTTAAGCTCTATACTCGGATCCTGTGGGGGACTTAAAGAGGTAAGAGTCATGATATTTGTCAGTTTTTAGGTAATAATTAATATATTACATTTTCTTACTTCCATAAAGAAATAGAGAAAGTTAAGTTGAGGGACACAGGATATGAACTTTCTATAACAAGGCAATTATAATGCAAGCTTGGATAAAAGTCAAATTTTTTATTAAATATTGGGTTTGTAAGATGTCTTTCCCAGTGTTCTAAAGGGTTTACAAAGCTTAGCTCTTTGTTTTGCATAGGAGATCTCATTTGTGATTTCAATTTAGAAGTGTGGCTTTATTTAAAATATATTTGACTAGAATAGGTAGGACAATATGTGTGTAAGAAATTTAAGGGGTGGGGAAGGTAAAATTTAAGCAGTTTCTATATTAAAAAAAAAATTACGGTCAGAATTTGAAGTCATTACAGATGAATATTCAAGTTCCTTTTGCACTGAAACAGAGTAGGTTACAAGACTTAATTTAGTTTATGATTAACTTCAATTAACTGAGATGTGGATTTCTTAATCTAATGGCACCAACAGGAATAAATAAAATTTAGGCACAATTTCTTTTTTTCAGGCTAATTGCTAATTTTTATTTCATTTATTAAAAATCAAAGCTAAAAGAAATGTAACAATCCACCTAATAACTACTTCTAATCTGCTTGTAGCCTTTATCTTTATCCAAGGAGCTTTAATGGCATAGTGGGGCTGCTAACTCCAAGGTCAATGGTTCAAACACACCAGTTACTCTGCAGAAGGAAGATGAGGCAATCTAATTCCATAAAGATTTACAGCCTTGGAAACCCAATGGGGGTTACTCTGAGTTGGAATCAGGTTGATGGCAGTGGGTTTTGTAGCCTTTATTTAATAGTCAACGTTGACCTGTTTATCTGTCTTTTGTATCACTCAATGTCACTTTAATGTCTTTTAGACTCTGTGCAGTTAAAAATGGTATCCTCAAAATTCAGACTTAAAAGGTAAAGACTATGTTTGGTGCTTAACCCTCTTTCTACATTTCACACTAAAATAACTTGAATCAGCTTTTATTCTTTTAGGTACATGCTTTCTTGCCATAGAACATAGGATGATTAATACCTGTCCGTATGGTCTTGACATAACAATGCCAGCCTGAAACTGACTCTTTCTGCTGACTGTCCCTGGACAGTCCATCGGAACCAGCTACCTAAAAACCAGATGCTTCATTGAAACTTAAATGAGATTCTTTTACAACCATAATATCCAATTAGTTAAATCTGCTCTCAGATTTTCCTAAGTCAAATCACCATATACATATATATTTTTTCTTCCTGTAGTTTGACATTGTGGTTTGATTGTTTTTATTACAAAATAAAACATCTCTACCTCATTATGTTTCCCTTTTTGCCTTGGTTACCAGAAGATCCAGTACTTTAATACTCAAGTGCCTCAGTCATAATGCTTCGCCGAATTTTTCCATTCAGTCTTGAAGTGTATTTTCATCTCCAAAGCTTTACTGTATCTCTTTTATGGTAATCATATAAAATTCTTTTTGAAAGTAAGTAGAGTTTAAAAATAAAATAATATCTTTTAAATGTATTTTTAATGCTTCATCTAGTGTACAAATAGTATATTTTGATTAATTAAGAAAATTTCAAAGTTATTTTATATTAAATGTGCTTATTTAAGAAAAATGAGGATAGAATATTTAGAGTTTCAATTATTTGAAAAAGTGGCCCTGAAGATCTAGGAAGTGTAGTATTTTGTAGGTATTCTGATGCAGAAATTGAACTAAGCTCTAAAAGACGCAGTACAGGATGTGAAAAAATTAAGCTAGCGGGAAGCCCAGCCAATCACTCAACATCCACTTCTCAACTCAGTGTGTTTTCCTGTTCTTGTTTTTCTCTATTATTTTAAAAGGTCCGAAAAAGAAAATAATATGCTAGTTCTTATCTGTAATCAGTAGAGACTTAACTTGTGACTTTTAAGGAAAGGTATTACTTAGAAGTATACAGAGGATTCACAGAGTTGACAAAGACTATCATAGCTGAGAAAATGAGGGCTTCCTAAGGTTCTAGAAGTTTCTTGAAGCTAAATGTCAGGAACAACTAAGCTAGGAGACCTCTGTCATTGCTGTTGATCATCCATGCCACCGGTCACCTCTCTTCAAGATGCTAAATATTAACTCTGGACATATTCATCGGACTACAACATTGCTGCAAATTAATGTTGCTTGTCAGTTATTCTTTGCATAACTCTTTCCAGACTAAACATTCTGTGTGGGTTTATCTATTGGCCAACCTGACTGTTTTGACCCACTTGTGCTATTCTAATGGTAAAATACCCTAAATGGGTGACTATAACAATTAGGAGTTGATTCTCTTACAGTTTAGGGGGCTAGAAGCCTGAGTTAAAAATGCCAAGCTCTAGGGGCTGGGTGAAAGCCCCTTGACCTTGGACTTAGTTCTGCTCATACTCCTGTCCCACTGAAGCTAGAAGCCTTTCTTTACTCAAACAGCTGCTGGTTGCTGAGGCTGGTAAACAAAAGGTCAACAAGTAAAATGGCAGACCCTCAAGATTATCAAACAACACGACAGGCCCTTAGTTCAAGTCCAGAAAATGTCCCAAGATTGGCAGGGCATGGCAGGCTGCTGAATAAAGACTTAGCTACATACAGTGTCCAAGCATGCCAAAAACCTCAGAGACTTTTCTCAAAGCCTCTTCTTAGACACTAGAAGCAGACCACATCTCTAAGGCAGCTATTTAGCTGCTCCAGTAGAGTCTACCATGGAGTTCATTAACAATTTTATCATGAGGAATAACTACATCCGGCTTCTCAGACACTCAAAACCAGGCCCAGCCAAGTTGATACATAACCTTAACTACCACACTGACATCACCCCCTCACACACCACGGCCACGAACTCAACCACATTGACATTACCCACTCACATACCATGGCCAGGAACTCAAGATACAAATATGCCCATCCCCATGACTGCCTTGATTAGGAGTGTTTCAGGTTCTGAATAGCTAAAAAATTACCCTATATCTGATAAACATTGTCCAGTGTAGCTGATAGTAGAAATGAAAGAAGTGTTAATAGCTGCAAAAGTATTATGGTTCTCTGGAAGAAAATAGAAGTTTCAGATAAATTAAGACTTTTATTCTAGAATTTTTTTTGTTGTTGTTGTTGTTATGCGCTGTGGAGTTGGCCCCGACTCATAGCGATCCCTCCCTGGATTTCCGAGGCAGTATCACTACAGAAGTAGGATTGCCCAACCTTACTTCTGAGGAGTGGCTGGTGGGTTTGGACCAGCAGCCTTCTGGTTAGCAGTCAAGTACCTTAGGCACTTAGTGGCACTCAATTGTGGAGGAGTCAGTGAAAAATTTTAGTAATAATCATGTCACGATTTACTAAACTTTACCCTACTGAATACTGATGTTAAGTGAGACATTAATGTGTGTCCCCTAAAAAAGTTCTCATAAGAGAAAATATTTGCAAAATGCTGCATGCTTCTCCTTGCCTTGGATAATTTCCATTAGATCTGAGAAGTCTTATAGCAAAATAAGCTGCTAAAATTATATAAATCAAAATATCCCAAACTTTTCTTTAAGTAAAACACATATTAGCATCTTGCCTGTTTCATAGAACTTTATTTGGAAATTTATTTTTCTCATCCATGAGAGAAATTACATGCTAACAAAGTGGTAGCAGACTTGAGGATTTGCAAAACTCTAGGGATATATCGTTTATAAATATTCTTGCTTTGATCCTTGGCCGATTCACCTCATGTGCAGCCACCACCTGTCTGTCTGTAGAGGCTGGAGTGTTGCTATGACAGTCAACAACTTTCAGCAGAGCTTTCAGACTAAAATGGTCTAGGAAGAAAGCTCTAGTGATCTATTTCTGGAAATCAGCCAATGAAAACCATAGGGGTTACAAAAGTTTTTGCTGTTGTTGTTGTGTTGTTGTTTGTTTTTTCATGGTGCATGGAGTTACCATGAGTTGGGAGCCAACTCGGGGGCAGCTAATAATACCACTATAGCGAATATTATAATGAAATCTTAATCTCTTTAAAAAATCTTGAAATTAACCCAGAAGTTCGCATATGGCTTGGATGGCAGTAAAATATACCTAAAACTTTTTAATTCATACTGGGACCTATGGGATTAAGGTCACTCCTCACATTCCCTAGAAAGTATGTTTAGCCAAACACTTTTATTTCCCTTCTATCCATTTTTCGCTCTTAATAGAGGAAATAGGGTTTTAGTACACAGGTTTTAGAAAGCAAACTTTCTCTGCAGCCACTGGGTTTGCTGTGTGCTTTTCTGTTTGTATTTTTGTTCTTGTTTTGGCAAATCTCTGAACACTGCATCTGCAGATATAAACTGGCTCCATTTCTTAGACCTATTTTGAGGCAGACAACAATATCAGCATTTACATGCAGGGGGAATTAAAGCCTAGTCAACAAAACTCTTTTGGTTAAACGTGGGCACTGGGCAATGGTGGGAACCCGTGAGTGGCAGCTGACTATCCTGATGTGACACTGTTCTGAGAATGTGGGTTACAGATCCATATTCCCAGGGTAGACTCTCCATTCCTTAACCACGATCCTTGATTCAGTGGACTGGTTTTTGCTTTCATTCTCATTCTGAAATTTTATTTTAGAAATGAATTTAGTCTTTCCAAATATGTATGCAGACTAATAGTGGTTTGCAAGTTGATTTCTGGGGCTATTTGAAAAACATTTAAACTTTTAAATTACCATATCACATTATAATGAGAATTAGAAAAATACAAGGCAGAAACATCAAACCCACAAATGTATGCATGATATACCTTAGGAAAATGTTACTAATGTATGAATGAATGAGTGAATGAATAAGTGAATGAATGAATGAAATAAGCATAACAACATTAATGATAAAAAAAATTCATGTTAAAGTTGATGTTAAGGAAAAAGCTTAAAGTAAGTAATAGCAAAAGTCTTACTTAATTAGGAGAAATATTGTGAATGGTACATAAATAACTAAAATTTGAGAAAATATATATTTTGTCCCACTTTCCTGATTCTAGAGCTGAGCTCTTCTAGTGTACCCCGTGCCTGGTTTGCCACAAGGGCTTGATATTTTTGGAAGAAACATGCAGGGACCCTCCTCTTGTGCGATTTTCATGAGTTTGAACTATCTGGATTTCCTGTTGATGTGTACTGTCCACCTGGCATGAATACCTGCTATTTTATTATAGTATCCACAGGTTGAGTAATTACTACTGATTGGTAAAGTATTTTACATAACACATCTCACGTACCTGTCACTCCTTACATGCTCATCTTGCCCTATTCTGTATGTGTGTGCACATGTGTGCACATTCACATATGTGTGTACGGATGTTTGTATGAGTCCACAGCAAAGCCTCACAGAAAAATTTCTGATTTTGAGCAACTTGATTGTTTCTGTGCCTCACTCCCTGCTCTCATTTATGAGGAACACCATCTCTGTGGAAGGAATAGAGGCAATAAGAGGTATGCTGTGAGCACACTGACGTCTTAGAAGAAGATCATGCAGATAGAGTGGAGGATGCCACATCTGAGAATCTAGTTAGAACAGATGAAGCTAGTTGAGGTCTAGCATAGTGGAACTTCACTCTAGTGAGCAGTAAAATCATTTGGGTCCCTTGATTAAAATACAGAGTCACAAACTTCACCCCACAGCATTCCCGACTCTATGTTCTTAGGATAGGAATCCATCTCTTCTCTTTTTAAATAGCCCCTGAAATGCACAATTAGAGAAACATTGACAAGCAAAAAGCCTGCAAATGCTATAAAGCGACCGTTTCCTGGATGTTTGAATGAGATGATAAATATTTCTTCCATTCTCATTTTATTCATAATAAGGAAACTTTGACAATACCTTTTAGTTTTAGTGGGGGAGATTTCCCACTTTCCTTAACCATATAATTTGCCAAAAAGCTTATCCTTCATTAGTCATTTTTTCTTTTATCTGTAGGAATCTTCGATAATATCCCAAGGCATCAGTGTGTAATGTTCTATTCTCTTGCACCCCTATTAGAGAATCTTATCATTTTAAATCTTTTATTTGTCCTCCTAATTACTACTAAAATTTATATCACCTAGACTTCAGGAAAAAAAAAATCCTCTTAAATAGAAAATTTAGCATGTACAGACTAAACTATCTCTTTCCCCTAATTCTATGAGTTGGGGGCACTTCACATGGTAGCCTTTTATTATTATTATTGTAGTAAATATATATGTAACTATACACTTGACATTTTAACAATCTTTAAATGCATAGTTCAGTGACATCAATTAATAAGCTCATCATGTTGTTCAACCGTTACCCTTATCTATTTTCAAATTATACCACCACCCTTAGCAAAAGGTTAATGTCTCTTATGCCTTCTCTTCCTTTCCCTTGAAAATAAAAAAAATGCTAAAGAAGAAACCTTGGGGTTCTTTGATTCAAGTCTTTAGTGGGATAATAATTTTGTTTCATAAGTTTTAGGTCATGCTACCATATGGCTAAGCTGTCTAAAGTAGGATATTTTTGAGTGTGAAATGGAGCATTATTTCTAATTAATCCCAGACTTGTCATTGTTGTTAGTTACTATTAAGTTGATTCTAGTCTATAGGTATAATTGAGAGTACTTGGGCAAACCTGGACACATGGTAACCCTCACTATGAGATGATTGGTGGTCTTGAAAGTTTACACAAGGCAAATCTTGTGACTGTAACTAATACAATACTGAAAAGAAACAGGAAACTATTTTCATTCTCTAGTGCCACTTTAATAGAAAATACCACAAGTGAGTGTGGTCTTAACAAACAGGGATTTATTCTTTAATAGTTTAGGAGGATAGAAGTCTGAGTTTGAAGTGCCAGGCTCTAGGGCCTGAGTAAAGGCCCCTTGACCTTGGTTGTCAGCTCTGCATCTTGCTCCCAACCCATTGGAGCTGGAAGTGTATCTTCACTCAAGCAGCCATTGGTGAGGCTGGCAAACTCAAGGTTGAAAAATAAAATGGCAAATTCCCAAGATTACCAAACAACATGACAGACCATTAGTTCAAGTCCAGAGACAGTTCAAGATCGACAGGAGACATGGCAGGCTGCTAAATGAAGACTCAGCTACATGCAGGGTCCAAGCATGCCAAAAAGCTGCAGAGATCTTTCTTCTTATATTCTGGAAGCAGATCACTTCCCTAAGGCAGCTACTCAGCTGCTCCAATAGATTCCATCATGGAATTGATTACCAACCTGATCATGGGAAATATCTAGCTGCCCACCCACTCAAAACCAGTCCCAGCCAAGCTGACACATAACCATAACTACCAGAGAAACATTATCAAAGATGAGTAAATTACTATTGTAAGTATGATTCTTTAAAAAAAAAAATGTTCCTGATATTTTGACAGCAATTACTCAGTATGGATGTTTCTCTTTTTTTTTTTCCCTTAAATGAAGCTACATTGAACATTAACCATTTGATCCATCAAATGTTTTGATGAAAATGATTCCAAAAATATAATACAATTGGGAAACTTTATAAGGAACAAAATTAAATAACTGAAAATAAAACCAGTTCTTATTTTAATGAAGTATTGGAAAAGATTAACTAACAAATCTCAATATCAAGTCCAAGATTTTTGCTATCTTCAGCTTGGTGATATCTCAGCAGAGAGACTGACCATAAAGTTAGTACAAAAATTAATTATTAAAATTGTTTAAAGAATTGAAGTCACTTAAAAAGCACACAAGGCAAAAAAAAAAAGGAAATGAATCAATATATTACAGGAGGTGAAAGATTATTGTGATTTCTAACCAGAAGGCTGGCAGTTCAAACACACCAGTCACTCCTCGGCAGGAAGATTGGACAATCTAATTCTGTAGAGATATGGCCTTGGCAACCCAAGGAGGGGTCACTATGAGTTGGATCTGACTCAATGGCAGTGAGTTTGGTTTTTGGTTTGGTATGATAAGAGAAGCCTAACCAATATCAATGTTAATATCAATGAAATCAGAAAGCACAACTTTCATACATAGACTTGAAGAATATTAGCTTTGTATCAGAATATTTTCTAAATTTTCCCATGCATGTTTCATCTGGAAGGATTACATTCATTCTACATAGCCTGGCTCTGCTATTTCCCTATTTGTAATGTGGAGTGCTAATATTTAACCCAGGAAGTGGTAACACAAGGGATACTTCTTATAGGTGATGAAATAATAAAGAAAAGCAGTATTACTTAAAGATATAAAGTTTACTATTACAAGAAATAAAGATAATGACTCACTACATTAGGAGAATAAGGGCGGGGGTCTGAAAAAGTGACTAAATCCATTCTCCCATCATAGCTAAAATTTAATAGATGGATCTAAAGCCAATAAATTAAGTATAAGCATATTTAAAAACAGAACTGAAAAAATTAAAAGTGGTTCTGTTCACTTAAAAAGCACACAAGGCAAAAAAAGAGAAGGAAATGAATCAAAATATTACAGGAGGTGAAATATTATTGTGATTTCTAACCAGAAGCCTGGTGGTTCAAGCCCACCAGCCACTCCTCAGCAGGAAGATTGCACAATCTACTTCTGTAGAGATGTGGCCTCAGAAACAGAAATGGGAATGGAAAAGGGTGGAGCAAGAGTGTCTATCTTTTTTTTTTTAAAAAAACTCACATCCAAGAAAAATTTAATAAAGTTTGATAAAAGTTTTAAAAACAATTAAAGGAGCTTTTATTTAGCAGTTTCTTTTGAAGAAAAACACAAAAATAATAGAATGTCACAAAAAAAAAAAAAAGCTTTCAGTTCCTTATTAAATAGCAGCTAAGAAAATGAGAAATCAAGATCTTATCAATCTATAATTTAAAAAAGTTTACACTGGCTACAACAAAAGATTTGGAAGACAGTTACCTGGCCAACAGACAAGAAGAGTTCCATAACTGTACCCATTCCAAAGAAAGGTGATCCCACAGAATGTGGAAATTAACAAACAATATCATTAATATTGCACGCAAGTAAAATCTTACTGAAGATAGTTCAAAAATAGTTGCAGCAGGATATTGACAGAGAACTTCCAGAAATGCAAGCTGGATTCAGAAGGGGACATGGAGCAAAGGATATCACAGCTGATGTCAGATGGATTTTGGCTCAAAGAAAAGAATATCAGAAAGATATTTACTTGTGTTTTATTGATTATGCAAAGACATTCGATTGTGTGGATCATAACAAATTGTGGATAACATTGAGAAGAATGGGAATTCCAGAACACTTGATTGTGCTCGTGAGGAATCTGTACATAGACAAGGAGGCTCTTGTTCTAACAGAATAAGGGGATGCTGCATGGTTTAAAATCGAGAAGAGAGTGCATCAGGGTTGTTTCCTTTCACCATACCTATTCAATCTGTATGCTGTGCAAATAATTAGAGCAGCTAGACTATATGAAGAAGAACAAGGCATCAGGAGGAAGACTCATTAACAACCTGAGATATACAAATGACACACTTTACTTGTTGAAAGTGAGGATGACTTGAAGCACTTACTGACGAAGATTAAAGAATATAGTCTGCAGTATGGATTATACTTCAACATAAAGAAAACAAAAATCCTCAAAACTGGACCAATAAACATCACTATAAATGGAGAAAAGATTGAAGTTGTCAAAGACTTCCTATTTGCCTGGTTCCACAATCAGTGCCAATGGAAGCAGCAGTCAAGATATCAAAAACATATTGCATTGGGCAAACCTGCTGCAAAAGACCTCTTTCAAGTGCTGAAGAGTAAAGATATCTCTCTCTGAAGACTAAAATGTGCCTAACCCAATCCATGGTGTTTTCAATAGCTTCATATGCATGTGAGAGCCGGACAATGAATAAGGAAGACTGAAGAAGAGTTGATGCTTTTGAGTTGTGGTGTTGGTGAAGAAACGGTAAAGGAAGGGTTTGCTTAGGGAAAGGAACTCACTGTAGGTTACTGGGGAGAGGAGGGAATGAGAGGAGAAAATTTCAGACTAGTTGGGGATGCTAGTTGGGTAAGGGGAAGAATGGTATGGAGAGTCTGTGAGGAGCATGATAACACTGGGGAAAGTTAGGACACCAAATTGTGCACACAAGATATAGACGACAGAGGCTAATATCAGTATATCCACAATACTACATTACCACTAACACCAAACACCAGGCTATAGATAAATACATGGACAACTGAGAACATCTGATGGGGGTCAGGGAACAGGAATATACTCTAGACCAATTGTAATTCAGCTGAGGATAATCTTGCACAGGTACTAGTGATACAAAATAACCACAATCATTAAAGAAGCAACAGAAGACAGACATGGAGAAATCCCAGACACCTTGTGAGAGAGAACTACCGGATCTGCCAACTCAGGACCATAGTACTGGGGGATACCAGGCTCAATTAGCACAACATAATACACAAAAATCTTGTTCCACAATCTACTTTGGTGAGTAGCAACTGGGGTCTTTAAAAGCTTTCCAGTGGCCATCTAAGATACAATGAATAGTCTCCTTTCATCAGAAGCAAAGAAGAATGAAGAAAACCAAAGGCATTTGGAAACAATCAACCCTAGGATATGATGGACCTCAAGACCAGAAGAACTAGATGGTACCTGGCTACCAATGTCAACCACTTAAGAAAAGATCAAAACTGGAGATCTTGAATAGAGTTGGAGGAAAAACATGGAACAAAATTCAAAAATACAATGATAACCATAATTACTGGTTGGATGGAGTCTAGTGGGACCCCTAAGACTATAGCCCTGGGATACACTTTTGGCCTGGAATAAAACTCACTCCCAAGGGCTGGTTCTCAGCCCAACAGTAGTTGGACTTACATACAGAACACCCAACCCAGGGCGATGCTCCCACCTACTCTATGGAGATATATCCCTTGGAGCAATCAGCCATGGGTTACCAGAGGGGCAACATTCAGGCAGAGGAAAAGCTGGACAGACAGGAGTGCATAACTAAGAAAGGCACAGGGATGGGGTGGTCACTGGGAAGGGAAAGGAGGAGAGTGGGTTAGGGTTGGGGATGGTAATTGAGGAGTGAAACCAAATGTACATGAACTGTTGAATGCAAAACAAATTCTGCTCTGCAAATTTTCATCCAATATGCAATTTAAAAAAGAACAAAGAAGTAGAATGCTGAAAGTACCGTGGACTGCTAAACGAACTAACAGATCTGTCCTGGAATAAGTGAAGCTAGAATGCTCCTTGGAAGTGAGAATGGTCAGACTTCATCTCCCCTACTTTGGTCATATAGTCAGAAGGGACCATTCTCTGCAGAAGGATGTCATGCTTGGTCAAGTGGAGAGTCAGTGATAAAGGGGAAGGCCCTCAACAAAATGGATTGACACAGTGGCTACAGCGTTGGGCTCAGGTATAGCAGGGACCGTGAGGCTGTCACAGACTGGGCAGCATTTTGTTCTGTTGTATATAAGGTCACTATGAGTCAGGGACAACTCGATGGCACATAACGAGAACAACAAAATGCAGAGTGCAAAGACACAATTGTACACAAACATACATTTCTAGTCACTCAAATCACATACAACTTCTGCAGGTAAAAATATTTTATAAGTCAGTGGTTTGGGATTTGGAAGACATTTTTACATATAAGGAATTGTTTGTATTATAGCTACACCAGCAGTGAAGTTCAAGAAAGCACAATGAAGTCACATACAATGTCTGCCATGTCTCACTTAAGCACAGCATACAGTGTGGTTTAAATTGTGTATCAAGTTAAACCTAAATCTGGCTGTCAAGTTGACATGTCCCCCTCTAATTCTGTCATTTGTACTTCTATATTCCTTCACTTCCTTTCCTGTCCCAACTTCTGGGTTCTAAAGGCTCCCTCATTTCCACATAATCATAACCGATTGGAATAGGAATTTTAAAAAATCTTAGTCTATTGTCTTCTCTGGGAGGTGTGATGGCGTAGTGCCTAACACATTTGACTGGTAACCAGAAAGCTGGCGGTTCAAACCCACCAGCCACTCCTCGGAAGGACGGTTGGACAATCTACTTCCGTAGTGATACAGCCTAGGAAACCCAAGGAGGGGTTGCTATGGGTCGGAGACGACTCCACAGCACATAACAACAACAACATTGTCTTCTCTAACTTCAGTGGCATGAGGAAACCACACATTATCATTTCTTTTGATAAGGAATTGATATTCAGTGGCCCATTCTACATAGAATGTTACTAAAAATTGGTGATTTTAAAGAAATTCTAAAAGCCCAGAAATCTTACCCATGTGTCTATGTAAAATTATTTTATAAATCAGAATCTGAACAAATGGAAAGAACATTTTTCTTCAATTTTTGTGTGATGGTGTTGCATATATACACAGTCTCTAACTTATGACCAAGTTCTGTTTCGACAACTCCATTGTAAGTCAACTCTGAAGTTAAATACAACACCTCCTTCCCCCTCCACCACCTTAGTTTTCATTTCGTTTTAGTTCCATATATGGCAGTTTTGGACATTAATTCATAATATTGAACATTTGTAGTGAACACATGAGAATGATAACATTAGCAAAGTATTTGCTGTAACACTGTATTTAGTACATATTATTGAGATAAGAGGTTAAAAAAATAGTTCTTAAGTGTCATTTGTTGTAAATTGAATATATCATAAATTGGGGACTGCCCATACTTATGAAAACAAGTTTTTTTTTTTTTTTTTTTTCTTTTAATCGGGACTTTGCAACCCATGGGTGCCAGGGTAGAACTGTGCTCCATAGGGATTTTAATGGCTGAGTTTTTCGAAAATTCCTCTCCAAGCCTTTCTTCCAAGGGACCTCAAACTTCCAAACTTTTGGTTAGCAGCCAAGTACATTAAATGTTTGTACCAGGTACTCCATATTCTGGTACAGGTACATCCAGGTACCTTCCTGATAAATATCTCTTTGTTATACTGAATAAATACAATGTGTTTTCTTATGAGGATCTAAATTATTTAGCCACTTTTGTTTACAAAAAAAGGTAGACATTGACTAAAGAAAAAAAATATTGACACTTTCAGAGTCAGTGATAATATGTGAATTCAGATGTCCTTTTTGGCTATTCTGTACCCAAATTTACTTCTGTAATCTACTTTTCATCCATTTCCTCATTGAATTTTAAGCAGAACATATATGTTTACATGTGGCTTCAGCTTAGTTTTGACTTTTGGATCATAAGAACAGACTCAGAACAGGTTAGTTTAGTTTAATCAAAAAACTAAAACTTTAAATTTATTGTTTATGCATGAAAAAGGATGAAAAAATCCTGTACCTAAACACATAGAGACACATACACAAGTAATGCATAATGTTTCATTTTAAATCTAGATGCATGAAAAAGAAAGAAGGGTATTTAAATCTAATAAATACATTTTATAATATATTTAATTTCTGGGTTTTACTAAATGAATAATATATTTTATTTCTATTGTGGAATATTAATTAATTCAAATATTGCAACAGAAACTTGCTCATCTACACTTACCTTTGTGTAATGTGTAAGCTGTTTTGTATATATCTTTATAGCATATTGGTTTCTTTTGTTCTATTGTTTTTTTAAAGAAATATAATTTAAAATTTCCTCAGCGCTATACTTCCTGGTATTCTGTATTTTCACACTGAACAATACTGAATATTTCTTATTTTGAAATTCAATATATATTTAATATTTAAAAAAAAAAATAAAACTCACTGCCATCGAGTGGGATCCGACTCACAGCGACCCTCCTTAGGTTTCTGAGGCCTTATCACTACGGAAGCAGATTGCCCAACCTTCCTTCCAAAGAGTGGCTGATGGGTTTGAACTGCTAGCCTTCTAGTTAGTAGTCAAATGACTTAGGCACTACATTACCAGAGCTGCCATATTTAACATAGAGATCTGAAAAATGAAGATAGTTGTATATTCAAGTTTAGTTCAATAATTTGTAAAGTTTCCTTTAACTTTCAAATCAGAAAATTATATTATTGATTATATTTAAAGAAAGTACCTATAAGCCCAGTGACTCATTCTCTCAAAGTGCTTATGCCTAAGAAGTGTTCATAACTTTGCCCCCTATCTGCTCTACATATTCATGGATATATTTGCAGTACATATAAATACCACTATCCACCCAGCTTTTATAAGTCACTGGTAACATAACATTTCATGGTGTTTTAGTGTTACTTGTTTTTGAGAATATCTGCTTTTGTGTTTTGTGCACATTCATCCCAAATGCCCCCTCCTTCTAAAGACTCGCCTTCATATGATAACTTTTTTGGACCTATGCTTTTGATTCTGTCTAAGAGTGATGATCCATGCTTAGTAAAGATCACCTGACTGAAGATTCACACTATCTGGATACTAGTTCAGACTTTTTCACTACCTAGCTTTCTGAAGTAGTCACTTACCCCTTTAGAATTACTTCTTTCATTTTTTTTTTTTTTTTAAAGTCTATGGAGGTACTGATCTTTTGTGATCCTATTTACCATGTAGTAAGAAAATCTGTACCTTGACCAGGAGGCTGTCGTTCAAACAGAACAAGGGGACACTACATGGTTTAAAATCAAGAAGGGAGTGCGTCAGGGTTGTATTCTTTCTCCACACTTATTCAATCTATATGCTGAGCAAATAATCCGAGAAGCTGGACTATATGAAGAAAAACGTGGTATCAGGATTGGAGGAAGAATCATTAACAACCTGAGATATGCAGATGATACAACTTTGCTTGCTGAAAGTGAGGATGACTTAAGGCACCTACTGATGAAGGTTGAAGAATACAGTCTGCAGTATGGATTACATCTCAACATAAAGAAAACAAAAATCCTCACAACTGGACCAATGAGCAGCATCACAATCAATGGAGAGAAGATTGAGGTTGTCAAGGAATTCACATTGCTTGGTTCTACAATCGATGCCAACGGAAGCAGCAGTCAGGACATTAGACGTCGTGTAGCATTGGGAAAGTCAACTGCGAAGGAACTGTTTCAAGTGCTGAGGAGCAAGGATATCTCCTTGAGGACTAAGGTGCGCCTGACACAAGCCATGATATTTCCAATCACCTTGTATGCATGTGAGAGCTGGACAATGAATAGGGAAGACCGAAGAAGAGTTGATGCTTTTGAGTTGTGGTGCTGGCGAAGAATGCTGAAAGTACCATGGACTGCTAAAAGAACTAACATATCTGTCCTGGAGGAAGTGCAGCCAGAATGCTCCTTGGAAGCAAGAATGGCCAGACTTCGTCTCACCTATTTTGGTCATGTTGTAAGAAGGGACCATTCCCTGGAGAAGGATGTCATGCTTGGTAGGGTGGAGGGTCGACGAAAGAGGGGGAGGCCTTCAACGAGATGGATTGATACAGTGGCTGCGATGATGGGCTCGAGTATAGCAGGGATTGTGGGGCTGGTGCGGGATCGGGCAGTGTTTCGTTCTGCTGTGCATGGGGTCGCTATGAGTCGGAAACGACTCGACGGCACTTAACAACAACAACAAGAAAATTATAGGAGCTCTGGTAGCATAGTGCCTAAGGCACTTGACTGCTAACCAGAAAGCTGGTGGTTCAATCCCACTAGCCACTCCTCCAAAGGAAGGTTGGGCAATCTACTTCCATAGTCATACAGACTAGGAAACCCAAGGAGGGATCACTATGAGTCAGGTCCGACTTGACAGCACTTAACAATAACAACAACAAGAATATTATACAATCAATTTTACTCAAGTTGGAAAGAGTGGTGGGAGGTGAAAACTCATTCTATTCTTTATGAATTGTGTAAGTTAACCATTCTTATCATTATAATTCAGTAGAAATATGGGTCTTCAGAGGGATAGGAAAGGAGAAAACAAAAGGCAAACATACATAAAAGTCACCTCTGTTTACCCTATCACACTAGATGGCAACATTATGACAAAATAATTATGAAAACTTTTCTGGATATTATTTAATCAAGTCCTATATTAGTCTAATTCTACAAATATTTCTTATCCACAAATACATTATGAAATATAATAATTTTCTAGGTCCATATTGAGGAAGAAACGATACTTGTAGGGAAAAGTCACTGAAAGCCTAATAGTATGTTTTAGTTTGTAGGAAATGTCTCCAAAGGTGGCTAGAACTGTGGTTGCTGCCTATCTAGTACATTATGTATAGACTAATGCATACAAAACCCCCTTTACTCTAAAGATATCTTAAAAGTCTGTTTATAAGGCACCTAAATATGACAAATGTTTTCCTCTTCAATATATGTGTGAGATACTACATAATTCCAGTAATGTTCATATATCATAGATAAGGAAATTGTGAAAGAGAAGAATTTACAAGAAGTTACAATTGATAAGGATTAAAATATATGTATTTGACTTCAAAGCTCACACTCTTTCTGCCACTACTTCGTCTACAGAACTTGGAATATTCCCTCTGTTCCAAGCATACAGAGAATCACAAAGTAAATGATTTTTGACTGATTAATTTTTCTCACTGCAAAATCTTATTATCTGTTCTCCCTTATGTTAAAAAAAAAAACACCCTAATATCAGCAATTGAAAATATCCTTCAAAATTTAGAGATTAGTAGCATACATCTTTGCCAGCTTCATCTTCATTCTTAAGTGCCTCACCCCTCAAAGCATCACTATAGGAGAAAAATTTTCCACCAAGACAATGAAGAAGGCTCTAGTGTTGTAAGTGGTTAAGTGCTTGAGTGCTAGCCTACACATAGGCAGTTCAAACCCAGCCCGAGGCACCTTGAGAGACGGCCTGACAATCTACTTCTGTAAGTTTATAGCCTTGAAAGCCTTGTAGCTTCTACTCTGATCCATGAGGTTGCCATGGATAGGGATTGACTTGATGGCAACTAACAACAAGATCATTAAAACATCAGTATTCACTGAGGTTTCTAATGCATAAACCATCAAGAAGATCTGTGACTAGTGGGATGCAACCAGCTCTAAATACTAGTGTGCTCTCTGCCTCAGTAGTGGACAGTCTGGTGGGGTCTGGCAAAGCTTCTAGTCCCATGGAGTAATTAAAAGAAGAAACCAGATAAGAGAAGGAATTTTTCTAGAAGGTGCATAGTAGAGTATTTTAGCTTCTAAGACCTTTGTGAAATAGCAAGTTTTAACCTGGAACAGTGGCAGCACGATTTTAAGATGAGAAGGGTTTCATCCACAAGGCAGGGTAGAGCTACGTTGCCTGATGTGACCACTTCCTAAGTCTGCTTCAGATAGAGTTATTTAAGGAGTCCCTGGGTGCTTGATGACTAACATAACTGTTGGGGGTTTGAACCCATCTTGAGGTGCCTCAGAAGAAAGGCCTGACAATCTGCTTCTGAAAGTTCACAGCCTTAAAATCCTTATGGGACATTTATACTCTGAACACATGGGCTTGCCATGCATCAGAATCGACTCCATGGCAACTGGTTAGGCTTGGTGCAAATAGTTAATGTAATCAGTTGTTGATCTACAGTCTGGAGGATCGAGTCCACCTAGAGGCACCTTGGAGGAAAGGTCTGGCAATCTACTTCTTAAAAATCAGTCATTGAAAACCCTGATACACAGTTTTACTCGACACACATGAGGGTGCTATGAGTCAGAATCAACTTGACAGCAAATGGTTTTTAATCATTCCACATCTCAGTTTCTTTATCTGTAAAATGAAAACAGTTAAGTGTAGTTATCTTTTAGCATGAGGACCCCTGGTGGCACCATGGTTATGTGCTTCGTTTCTAACCGAAAGGTCAGTGGTTTAAACTCACTAGTCATTCCATGAAAGAAAAATGTGGTAGTCTGCTTACTTAAAAATGTACAGCCTTGGAAACTCTATGAGGCAGTTCTACTCCGTCCTATAGCATCGCTGTGAGTCAGAACTGAGGGGATTAAATGATATCGTATCTGCTAACTTCTCAGAACAGTATAAGTGCTAATATTAGGTATTAATTTTTAGTTCATGTTGCCTTAGGCCAAATGGAAAGTAGTTCAAGAGGCCCAATCATTAGTGATTTAAACCTTACTGATAAAAGGAATCTTAATGAAAATGAGAAAGCAGCATTGGAACTAAAAGCATTTTTAGGTGTGTCCTCCCTTGCATTTTCTGACCTTTTGGGCTAGGCATTTTTGTCTGTGATGTAATTGAACTACAAAATCCCTGGTTCCTGGCACCAGAGTGATGTTTCATAATATTGCACAGGTAGTGTCAAAATTTGTTCTCATGATTTTTTTTCTCTCTCAAATATTGAGTTTTATTTACTCATTTTTTACATGCATCTAAACTAGAAAGTCATTCCTTCTTGCAAAAATATTTCAGGATAAAACATATACTATTGTTTCAGTAGAGTCAGAACAGAGCACATTTAAGTGAGAGTCGTAAGACCCAGGACTGTGAAACAGAAGATGCCTTTCTCTGGGCAGCGAGGGAAATGTGGAGGAAAGATGTTTGATTTAACTATAATAGATAATGTAGTTGCATTCAGATCTGAAACAGGAATATTTTCTGACACAGAGGTGTCTTTTGACATTAGTTATATAGGGAAATAAACTTTGTAGAGGAGAGAGACATGGATCAAGAATATCTTGGGAAATATGTTAGAAGATAACCTCAATGTGAGCAGTGAGAGAAGAAAAATTTGAGTGAGTCAAGAGCAAAGAGTTTTCTTAGCCACTCTTGATTAAGGAAAAACTGTTAAGTATTGAAAAAATGTGGATGCTAATATCAGAATCTTACAGTGTAGAATTTATTAATGGCTATGTATGTTGTCATTGTTAGGTGCCACTGAGTCAGTTCCAACTCATAGTGCCTCTAAGTACAACAGAGTGAATGAAACACTGCCCGGTCCTGCACCAATCTCACAATAATTGATATGTTCAAACCCAATGATGTAGCCACTGTGTCATAAATATCTACAAATGGTATATTGTATACAATACACTGTATTATTTCAATTTTCCCAACTCACATTTTGATCATTTCCCTGATGTCCATTTTAAAACATTCCTAAGTATTTCTATAGGGTAGCTAAGGCACTTGACTGCTAACCAGAAGGCTGACAATTCAAACCCACCAGCTACTCCTTAGAAGAAAGGTTGGGAATCTACTTCCATAGTGATACTGCCTCGGAAACCAAAGAAGGGGTTGCTGTGAGTCAGGTCCAACTCGATGGCAAATAACAACAACAACAAGTATTTTTATAGGTGAATATATAGACCTAACAACTGTAGCCAGTATTGTTGTGTCCAAAGAGGGTAGAACAAGGAAGTAGTACTCACGACAGAATCTTATCTGTCAGAGTTGTATTTTGAGTGTCAGCTCTATGCCTGTCATATTCTCAACTAGCATACAGTATATTGAGATACAGTAAGTGGGAGAGGAAAGGAGGGAAAGACGTGCCTCAGAAGAAAAGCTAAGCAACCTCCTTCTGAAAAATCAGTTATTGAAAACCATGTGGAGTGAGGTTCTACTCTGATATGCATGAGGTCCAACATGAGTTGGGATTGATTGATGACAACTGTTTTTAGTTATAGAATCTCTACATCTCAGTTTCTTTATCTGTAAAATGAGGACAATAAATGTAGTTGCCCTATAGCATGTTGTGGGGATTAAATGAAATAGTGCTTGTTAAATTCTTAGAACAGTACAAGTGCTCAATACACAACCAAATACATAAGAAAGAAGACCAAGAAACATGCTATCTACATGGAAACAAAGGACAAATTCAATGACTCATCTTTTTAACAATTTGTCATATGTTAAAACGTTGAGATGAAAGTGAAAGTGAGAGCAACTTCTACGACTTTCAGGATGAGTGCTGCTTCAATTACATTAGAAGAATGAGTATACCTCCTGCTTTACATGAAATCCAAACCAAAAACCAAATCCATTGTCATCGAGTTGATTCTAACTAATAGTGACCCTCATAGGGATTCCAAGGCTACACATCTTTACAGAAGTAGATTGCCTCATCTTCCTCCCATGGAGCAGTGTTTGAACCACCAACCTCTGGTTAGCAGTCAAATGCCCTACCCACTGTGCCATCAGAACTCCTTTATATGAACTCCAGTGAAAGGAATTCCATCCTTGGTTGGAAAAAATACTGAACTGTATTACAAATAAGATGTCAGTAATTTAACTTACTTCATTTGAGTTGGTGCTAGAGTATGGTATTATACACAAGCACACGTTTGCCCTCAGCAAAGAAGAGATCAGTTTTAACTCAGCAAAGAAAAGAGCACATTTTTGTGAACAAAGCAAAATTGTGACCAAGTTGGGAAGTGACTGAGCATTTCTAGAAAAGGAAGACTATTTAGAGGTGTGTGAGATTCCAGGCAGAGATATGCTTTCACATGTTCTACAGCTACAATGCAGTCAATCATGAGAGTGTGAACAGTGCTTCTGTATAAGGATGTTAGGTGCCACACTGGGAGTGTAGGGAAGAGAGAGACTGAGAAGAGCATGTCAAGGCCACTAATGAGGAGCATCTGTCATAAAAGGCTTGTCCACTTTACAAGCAATTCAAGTTTTTTAAAAACTTTGTTTGAGTTTCATCTCCTTTTCCACATTACAAAATACCTGTGAACTTGCCAGTCATCTGCTTGTCTAGTTTGGTACAAAATAGAAGTGTGCCTCCTGAACTTTCTGGAAGGGAGATTTTATAAAATATGTACCCACAATCACTTCAACATAGACTACACAGAAGACTCATTTTACCATTTGCTTTCTGGTTTTTAATATGTTTTTCTGAACTTTGTTACTACTATTTAATCACTATCATTCAACATGGTGACTAACATATGTTGTTCTTAGGTGCTGTTGAGTTGACTCCAAATCATAATGACCATACAGGACAGAGTAGAAATGCCCCACGGATTTCCTAGGCTGTAATCTTATGGGAACAGATCACTAGGTCTTTTCTTCCACAGAGCAGCTGGTGGGCTCAAATGGCTGACCTTTCAGTTAGTTCTTACACATTGTGCCTCCAGGACTCCTTAACTAGCACCTAAAACGGTGTTTTATGAATGAATAAATTCATTCATAAATGAATTTATGAATGTTTTATGAATGAATAAATTCTACCACAAATATATGTTGATCATGTACAATGACATTATCACAATTCCAAATTCTGAAGACATAAAGCTATATATTACAGCCCATCCTTAAGGCATAGACAGAAGCAATACCAGTGATTCTAACCTGCAGATAATTCTACAAAACAGGAACAGAATAAACCACAGTGTTCCTTACTTTTTATTATACCAAAAAGAGTTTACGGATTTTTATCCCTATGTATAAAACCCAATTGATTACTTCTTATGTATACTACTATTGCTCATCTGATCTATGTACAATGTCCTTAGAAAGTTTCCCTTGCTTCTTTACTGTTCTGATGATTCCTTTAAACCATTATTTACTTAATTTCAAAAGTAAATCAATTTTCTCAGTGGGTTTTCTTTCTTTTGTAACCTATGGTACATATAGTGTCCACCTACATTTTTCACCTCTAGGGTTTAGTGGGAAGTTGATATCCCACTTTCAGTGCATGCTGCCACCTGGTGGGAGCCTGTATAACTGCATGACTCTGGAAAAATGGGCCACTTCCACCAATCCCAGCACCAGAGTCCCTTCGGGACATAAGTGTCCCACTAATTGAATCAAAATATATACTACCTAAAAAAGAACAATTCTTTTCATTTCATTCAAAATACTTTCTATTACTGAAAACACATGGTTTCACCAAAAACTCAAAGTGGAAAATAATTCAGTCTTGAAAGTGTTATTAATTGAGTAGCTGTTATGTTTTGACATTTTGGAGAGAATAAAATGTTGTCCGACTCAAACTAGAGGACTTTATATTTTAGTGGTATAGTTTTAGGCAAAATTTTCACTGAAATAATTAAAAAAATAGAATAGGAATATAATTTTATTAAAACATTCAATAACATTTTTTACTTTAAAAGGTTTTTTTTTTTTCCTATAGATACTCACATTGTTTTGAGATCATGAGTTATTTTTATTCCATATTTTAATTTCACCTTTGTATATCTAAATCCTCATGTACAATAGAAGCTCAGAGTGAAGTACCATGACAACTTCTTTTCTTGCTCCTTCATAGTGCATAACTCCTTGCTTCATCCATCAGAAATACCAGAGATATATTTGCAATGAATAAATGTGGCTGACACACTCCAAATATAGTCCTTGTCCATACACACATATAATGTTAAAGGCAAAATTGCAAACAGCCGAATTGGATAGCATGTACATACTTTTAAATCAGCAGCCCTTTCTCTATAAATAGCTATGTAAAATAGAAAACAAGGAAATGTTCTCCTACCAGGATACAAAATGAGGAAAGGAACTTAGCAAACTGTTCTTTCTCTCTTTCCCTCCCTTTACTAAAATTTGTTCATACCAGTTTGGTAATTGTTTCTCTCTTGTTTTATTATGTGATAGATCAGATTTTTTTTTTTTTTTTTAATTAGTAACAGGGACAAAAACATTTTTTACTTCTCTGTGAAATGGACACAAAGCTATATCTAAAAATAATGCTTCAAAATTTTACTATTAAACAATGTTTTCCTCTATACTGTAAAGCTATAATATGAAGCTATATTTGATCACAAACTAAGATCCTCTTTTCACTGTCTTTTTGGGAATTTTGTCAATATATATTTTTTAAAATATATTTTTTACATGTCCACCCTAAAATGTTTACATATTACACTGCTGCTATTCAAGAGTTAGTGAACATTTCATTAAATGCTCATATGTATTTAAAGTGTCATCTGTCTATATAATACAAATACAATAGAAATTTACACAAAACACCTATGTAAGATTTTGATGAGTTGAATTCTTTTCATTGTCTACATATAAAGGCCTAAATCATGATTTAATTTTCCTGGAGAAAATTGGATTAAAAACTCAGGTGATTACATGCAAATATATGAACTCTCTAATTGGTTAAACTTAAAAAATGAATAACATTCTCTCCCTAAATGTTTGATAAGTAAACATTTCTATTCCTATCAATCAGTGCTGAATAGATACCCACCTTCAGTTACTGAGAATCGAAGGATATTAGAGTAACACATTCACTACATATCAAAGCTACTTTTTTAGAGGTGACAGTTGTTTGTTCTGAGCACAGTGTATGTCAAAAGCTATAAAAGTCAGCATGTTCCCCGTGCTACTAGCTTAGCATTTTTCTAAAACTACTGTTTGTCCTAGTATTTTTTCCTAGGGATGTAGCCGTGATCATTATTTCAAAATAATTTCTTGTTTAGAAGAAAATTAACATTAAAGAATTATTTGAATTTTTGAAATATTTCCTTGGATCATCTATTTGAATTAAAAGTCACTGGTAAATTTCTGTTAGCAACTGGATAGTACTTTAAAAAGTTTCATCTGTAGTATTCATATTTAAAGTTAAAGCATCGAGTAAAATATCTTTATGTCTATGGTTAATTTTTTTTTTTTTTTTAGTTTATGTCAGTAAAGTAAAATGCATTTTAAAAATTATCTTTTGCTCATCACCTATATCTATAAACGCTTTTTTTTTTTTTAATCATACATACCAGATAGTGTTTGAGATTATGTATATTTTATTTTTTCATTATCTTGGCCTGCACACATTCTCATATAAAGAGAATGGGTATTTCTTTTAAGGACACATCTATTTCCACAGCCATAAGCCAAATGCAAGTGTAGCATCTGTTATAGATAGGGATGAGTGAACCCAGCCAGATTTGAGGTTTAGAGGAGGTCAAAATCTATTTTACTGACATTTCTGTCATGTTTATCAAATTGCACTTTTCCAAATGCAATTAAATATTTAGGAAATAGTGCATTTATTTTGTTGGAATGGAATCTATTTACTTAAGAATTGGCTTGCACTAATAAAATCAGTTTCTAAATCAATTATTGGTGCCCTATGTATATTCTTTGGCTAGTTTGTTATGAATCCCAAGTCCTGTTTCTTAGAACACTAAACACCTCACTTTTTGTTTGTTTATAACCATATAGGAAGAGATTTGAGTTGGCTTAGCATTTACAACTGGTGAAAACTCCTGATTCAGGGAACTAAGTCCTCCCTTTGCTATTTTTATATTATATTTGAGAAATCATGTAAGACATTACAAAATGATGAGGCACATCTCCTGTCTATCGGCTTGGGGAACAAGAATCAGAGATTTCATCTCAAATAAATGGTGCATCAAAAATTAATTAAATCTATAAAATTCTCTGTAGCCTTCCTCGGGTAAAGTATTTAAAGGAATACTTTCTATTATGTACGAGTCACCTGAAAGGGCTGAACTATACTAGGAACAAGATTCACTCTTCATATTAGAGACTACAAAAAAGGGGCTTTGGAAAGATGTTCCAAGAAACATTAGTTGTATTAATCATATAATGCTATTATCCAAAGGGTAAAGTAGCAGCAACAGAAAGAAACCTTGATCTATTTAATATAAAAAGTGATTTTGTAAAGGAGTTAATCTCTCGCCACAGTTATAAAAACGCTCAGTTGAATGAACGCAACCAGATGTGCGGAAGTGTTAATACAGGAGTGAACAAATACTTACATTAAAAATGATCGTTGTCCTATTTCACCTTTGTTTTTACACTCCTGGATTTCTTTTCTCTAATCCATGGGAGATTTTGATCACACTCGTGGAAATATATCTGAACTTTTTCCGCTTGAGATTTCAGCTACTCTGAATATTCATGTTAGCACTGAATTAGCAGTTACACAAACATGACTGCTCTAATTGCTTTCGCTGCGTTGGAAGCAGCTCAAGGAAATCACATTCAATCCTGTAATTTTAAATGTACACAGCTTAGAAAACTTTAAAAATTTCATCTTAGATATTCAAAAGAATTTTTTTTTTTTTAAATCTAAAAGTCACCTGAGTATCCATATTCTATTTCCTTTTAATCTTAAACACAAATGTTACTTTTCTGTGTTTAAAAGTATGCTCCATTTATAGAGATTATTTTTTCAATCTACTATAACCCCCTCCTTCAGATGAATATAAAATTTATATTACCCATTTGATATTTTTTTGAGATTGAACATTTTTAATATAAACGATTGGTAATTTTTATAATTTAAAACAGGTGATGATGAATTCTTAAGCATGTATTTTATGACACAAAAAAAGCATTCATGAGTCATTTATTTATGACCAAGCAGAGATTAATTGTATTCACTCTCCAGCAATAAAATAATGAAAATGATTTTGCTGCTCTTCATATCCCATACATGCCGGTAGAAGAAAAGATGACTCAATATACACAGTGTGTGCAGATCATCCAGGCTCTCAGATTAACTCTTCGTTTTCAAATCTATATAGCCCCTCAGAAAAATTCTGTTGTCTTTGCAAATGGCCAAATTCATACTTGGGCAAAATCATAGGTCTCTTAAAAAGCAACCACGCCAGTTTTGAGACTGCTAATTCTTTGATAAGGTAGTTGGGAAATTGAATTCACTCCTACATTTGCAGATGGTAGACTTAGGAACCAAAGAGCTGTGTTTATTATATTGTTAATTAAAGTCACTCAAGAATTCAGATGCAATAGCTTCAGTCCCAAGTTTCCTTTTCAGTAAAATAAATAGAGAAAAGCTCAAAGTTTAATCAGTATAGAGGAATGTCTTGATACAAAAACATTCAAGCTAAGATAGTAATATTTACAAGTAGAAGAGACTAGTTCTGGCTACAAGTTTATTATTATTATTATTAATATACCTGTCTTCCTATGCTCTAAGAGCGTAGGAGCATAGAAGACTTATGTATGGATCAAGTATTAAAAAATATTTTTTCCTCTTTTTGAAAATAATACCTCTTTATTTATAGTGGTAAATTCTTAAAAAAGATATTCATTAATTGGTAGGAATAAGTAATTTTCTTACATAATCAAGTCTTAGCAACATGTATTTCTTTAGTGCAGGAAAAGCATTTAGTTGTAAGGATAAGGTTTAATTTAGGCTCATTCTATTTATAAATACTTAACACTATGAATCAGGGTTCCTTACTGGTTTTCAGGCAGTGCATTGCTGTATTGCTTTTTCTTGTAATGTCACATAATTACACGGATAATGTTAACACTCAATAATTTGAACATCTTGCGAAGGAAATCCACACATTCCATATCTTACTTGGCATTTACCTTTTTCCCTTCTTTTTTCAGTTTTGAAATGATTATAATAAGTGCTTAGAAAATCTTGCTTTTAAAACATGCTTTAACAGGTGGAAATGTATCCTTTTAGAAATCCTGCTTGCTAGTAATTAAAACACAAATCTACTAAAGCAATTTCTATTTGGCCTTAGTACTTTTAAATGATGAAAGCAGGTAGTTATAATTATTTTTAGATTGTTCAAAATCATTCCTGTTACAAATATATTGACATTCATTTTCTAGCATTTAAAGAAAGAAGCAGAAACATAAA
This sequence comes from Orycteropus afer afer, assembly GCF_000298275.1. Lineage (NCBI taxonomy): Eukaryota > Metazoa > Chordata > Mammalia > Tubulidentata > Orycteropodidae > Orycteropus > Orycteropus afer. The sequence continues at coordinate 958,640 of NW_006921790.1, forward strand.
AATCCTCAGCTGTCTTGTGTGTGTGTGTGTGTGTGTGTGTTTTGAATTGAACATTGACTGCTTTAAGAGCACAAGTTATCTTCTCTTGTCTCAAAAGAGAAAAATACAATTCTCTTACTCTACCTCTCCTTACATAATGCTACTGGGATGGTGCTTCTGTACTAACTGAATCGCCACTATTTAAATATGGATTCATGAATCCCATATTTTTTGTTCTAAATTCAAGTTCACTCATCATAGCTAATGCTCTCATAGCAATCTCAAATTACTGTTATTACACGGGTCACTAGAAACCAGAGGTGCTAATACCAATTTTTAAGGAGAAAGAAAAAGAAGCCCTGCAAAATTAGATGATGGCTAATGGTTTAATCAATTTAATTTTATCACTAAATCCAGTCCTTCCTCTCAAGCTGTCAGGGCGCAAGATAAGCAAGTACATCGTGAAACATGGTGACACAAGCCTGTCGTGCAGAAGGAGTTGTGTCCCTGAACCAGCCAAGATGAAACACGCTCATTTATTGCTTTGGCATTGCAGGGAGATGAAGAGCCACACAGCCTTTTTAGCTTCATCCTTTCACAATCTTTCTATTTCATTAATTTTTCATGGAATTTCATTTCATAACAATCCGGCGTCTGTCATCCATCTGCTGAATTCCTTTTGTTCCTTTTTCCAACTTTTTATTTGCATCTTACAACACTAAGTAATCGGCTTCTTTCCCTACTACCTGCCTGTGATTCATCAATTTGCTTTAACCTAGCTAGCTACCTCGTGCAGTGTTTTCAATATTTAATTTCAATTTTCTAAAACTTTGTATAAACAATCACTCTGGAACAAGATCTAAATTTCAAAGGTCACTTACTCTGCTTCAAAGAAAGAAACACAGCAAAAAGAGAAAGAATTTGCTGGAGGCCAAATTCAATTTAACTGCCTTATCAAAAGATTGTTTATACTGTAATTTAAATAGTTTTCCAAAGTTCTAACTTCTGAAGATTGATACATCTCAAATAAAACCCTCTCCTTTAAGTTACTTTATGCAACTGACAATTTATATTACTTCCCAATCTATTTCCAAGTATGTTAGTCTTAAAAGAACATTTTTTTTTTCACTTTCAGAAACTTTAGTCATTGTATGTACTAATGGGTTAAATATTTAAATACATAAAAATTTTTATGTACAAATGCATGTCATCCTAATGCATACCTTTTATAGGAAAAGAAAGAAAAAACAGATACACATAATAGAATACAGTAATTAATACTGTTTGTAAGATTCCTTAAGCATATTATCCTAAAGTTATCCCAAGATTTGGAGATTAATTGATAAATTTTTAAGTGATTAATTTTTATACTTTATACTACTTTGGTGAGTTCTGTCTATTATTCTACCTCATTGAACTGATCTTATTTAAAAAGAAGAAAAAAAACAATATTTTACCTTTATTATTTGGGATTGAAAAGTATACTTTTTGTAATAGCTACAGTTATTTCTTTTCTGATATAAGCAGATATTACCTTGATATAACCACATAATATAGATTGGTTTTTCATAACCAGCTAGCATAATTCTACCAAGAACTATAAAATAGAATACAATATCTTAGTATCCTCTGTGAGAAACAAATTGCATGAGTATCTAGTAATGACAGTTAACAGAGAAGTCTCCGTAAAGTGTAAGTGCTACTATTATTGAATTTTTTTTTTTCTGAATAAAATAGAAGTAGAGTAAACAGAAATGTTTCTCATATGTTACATGCAGTATAAACATTCCTTAAACATGTAGGTAATAATGAAATATTTTCCCTGTCCTTTTTACAGTTTTTTTTTTAATCATTTGTCATTCCCTCATATGTAAGTCAAATTTTGACATTTCTCATTTATATAGAAAATGTAAATCATTCATAGTTTCTTAGAGATAGTCCCGACTAAAGAAATAACATGCACAGAAAATACAAATATGGACAATACTAGGTGCCAATAATATAACTGAATAGGTGTTAGTGAACAGGAAAGGTTTTCACTGAGTATCTTCTTGAAAGTTCATCTAATAGAGAAATGCAGGTCCCTCATAGTTGATACCTAAAACTCATAATCTGTGACTAAGTTTTGTTATTTTTTTTCCTTCCCTCGTTTTTTAACATGCATGCTACTTTTTGTGTGGTATGACTAACTACAGAATATCTTGCACAGAAAAATATTTTTCAGAGACAATGACTTATATTTCATAATGATGAAAGTATCATATGAAAACCACACTTACGCTATGAGAGTATAATTAATGAGAGAGTGTTTAATTTCTGAGCATGTAGATTTTATTTGACAATAAATAGTGTATCGTATCAAAGCTGCCTCTAAAGTACTCATATAGAAAACTGGCAGAATTCTGCAGCATTAGGAAATTAAAAGTTATAATGCAACTGCAGAAATGATTCTTGTTCCTTAGACTATGTGGTAATAAACATATTATAGGTAGTATGATTGCCTATGATTACCATTTATTTTGTTAATTGTAGTTTTTCACATATAGGAAGAACCCTTACTTTGTGCTCATAAGCAGTGTCTTCACTTAGTTCATAATAGAGCCTCAATTAAAATTCCTTAATAATTTCCAGTGCACATGTGGATTTTAAATTGTGGCAACTATACTGATTTATTATTAGGTAAACTTAAAAGTTGAGTCCATTCTATTTAGCTATTGTTGTTAAGATTCATGAATATCGGAGCATAATTTAAATACACCATTGTCACTTGTCGAAGAGAAAAAACAAGCATCCATGTGAACTGGGACTTATATATAAACTGATTTATTCCCAGAAAAATGCAAATCAGTATTTCTGTGTCCTATAGATGGTTATGATCATGTACTTTGATCACTTACATCAACATTGTTAACTTTTTCCCAAAAATCTAAATACTTAGCAGTTTGATTTGACTTTCCTACCAAGACACAGGTAAGTAGATGCCACGGGAAATTTCACCCCCTTATAAACCTATACTTAACATACTCTTATGTCCTTAGTATACTCCTCCTGACTATGCCTTCCCACTTCAATTTTTGTCTATAAAAATTAAGCAGTTTGCTGTAGTCAAAATCACCCTGGCAGTGAAATCTTTGGATACACACACACAAACACACACACATACATAGTGTGTGTGTATGTTTATGTGCATATACACACATACATATGTATATATATATATATATATTTTTTTTTTTTTTTTGTATTTTAATTGTTGTAGTTATTTATAACACATGTAGTCGTCCTACAGAATTCTTCTTCCCATCCTAAATTGAAAGCTTGCTAGGCTAGTATAACTGACATCAAAAGATTAGAAAAATAAATTTTGAGAAAGGCAACAATTCCCATCAGCTTGTATATTTTCTTCTATAGATCACATTACTGTAAAATATTATTTTGAATTCTCCAATTTAATAGACTATATAATAACAATATTGGGAGACATAAGCATTTTTATATATGCAAGATGATTCTTCCCTTTCTCTCTTTTAAAAGTTATTTAACTTATTAAATTCTGTGATTTTTCTCAATACAAGTGTCACTTTTTTGGTAACAGTACCTTTGGAAGACATTTATAGATCTGTGTCAAAATGAAAATTTCAAATTGCAATGTACATAGCTAGCAGATATGGTAGCAGTTTGAGAGTTAAATTAGAATACAAAACAACTCCAATTCTAATACTGAAGGCTCTGAAATCTTTTAAGAAAGTTATCAGACCATATGTGTCCACAGTGGTACTGACATGCAATCATAATTAATGCTGTTTGATATTGACATTTGTGTCTTCAAACTGTCTGGCTAATTTCTATTATGGGAAGAAGTAATAAAAGACCTGGGGAATGTTAAGAGAGCAGTCAGGCAACAGATCTGCCAAAAACTTATCTTAGGCCACTACAAAGATGAAAATTCTCTACATAGGGCTTACAATATTAACCATATCTAATACTGGGTTCTGCATTAGAAAATTTTGGAAAATCTCATTAACTTTAGTGATGTCTTTCCAACAGCTCCTTTTAGCCCTACATTCACTTTTTTTTTTTTTTTTAATTAATGAATTTCAAATGCTAAGAATTCAACTTTCTTCTGTAGGCATATAATAAGGAGCTGACAATTTTAGAGTTCCTCTCTGTGGGAAAGGCCAGACAGCATTAGAAACATCTTTGAATCCTTTTGTGGAATGCTCCGAGTCTGTGACGGCGTCTAGGACAGTATTTCTCATGTGGGAGGGAAGTGATTGTCAATTTTATACCAACACTCCTCTGTAGAAGCACTTGGTCCTGTGATGGGATACACTAACTTCAATACTCCCAATCTCCCAGAATTTCAATAACAAGGCACAACATGACAGTTTGCCAGTGCAACCTGTCATCAGGCTGCTTTACTGGTTTACAGTTTTGTGCCACGAACAAGATGTGATGCTTTCTTTTGTCATATATTAATTCCTGCTTATTTCTCCAAGGACAAGTGCTGTGCTCTTTGTAGGTCACTATGTTTACAAAACAATGGGGCGCCCTCCTAACTAACAACTGTTTGCCAATTTGGGGGAAAGAGATTGCCAGGGTTTTGCCCACTCCTACCTTTAAAACAAGTTGGATCGGAAAAGCTGGCACTCAGTCTCCTTTCCCTGTTTTTACTGATGTTGGCTTAAATGATCATTTCATTTGGCATCAGGTGATAATATTACCTCTGAGAGGGTCAAAGGCATTGCCAAGCATGGGCTGTGGACTAGGGACTGCGGAACCAGAAAATGAAACAAACCCGTCCTTCTAGCCCAAAGAAAGAAATGCTCCTTATCCATTGCCCCTCTCATCATCCTTTAAAACTGTCCATTAAAAAAAAAAAAAAAAAAAAATCTTGTGCTGTGCTGGCGACTCTGCATTCACATTTCCTCCTGGTTTGCAGAATTGACCCCCCACCCCACAAGACAGGAGCTAAAGGATTTGAACTCCTAAGTGCTTTGCTTTGTATTTGGACCTCAACAGCGTTCTCTGGACCAAACCCCACAAATAAAGACCAGAAGACGGAAAGAAGAAAGTGGAGAGTTAACAGCAGCCAGGCAAGGTGTAGAAAGAGCAATCCTTACCTTTCCTCTTTGATCTTCTCCTCCTCCTCCTTTTGGACTTGCATTTTAGTTGACTATTTAGCCCTCCAGACCCTCGGCTGTTCCCCAAGACAGATGCCATGGCTTGAGATTCAATAAATAGAAAAAAGGCAGTTCTTTCTTAAATAATTTCACCTTTCTTGTTCTTGCTGTCGCCGCCACTAACGCTTTTGCTTTTGCAAATCAGGGAGTGGGTTCACTTTTTTAGGACGGAGCACGCGAGCGCGCGCGCGCACACACACACACACACTCACACACACACACACTGTCACTCTAATTGTTCTCTGTCACTTGTTTTCAGCTGTGCTGAGCGCCTCTGATCTGAGCCCGAATGCTTAAATGCTCCATCGACAGGAGGAACTGTGCAAGGTACAGTTCTGAAGCGCGTCTGAAGCGCTCCCCGTAGCTCTCGCTTGGTCTTCCTCTTTTTATCTGGGCTATAAATGCAGGGCTTCTACTTTTGCACCTCTGCTAGTTGTTTGGCACCAGGCACTTTGAAGCCAATCACGCAGGGAGCTTGTCTATTTGCTACTGCAAAGTCTAATTAGATCCAATCACAACTGTCTTCTGGCTCTGACATCAGCACCACCAGCCCTTTCCATCCCCTGTCAGCTTGCAAACTCAGCTCCATTTGGACTGACAGATACGCCTGGGACCTGATAGAAAGGCAAAGAGACTGCACTGTAGGGAATAAAAACACACTGCCAGTTTATCTGGGAGAAGCCCAAGGGGGCAGCTTACAAGGAGGGATGCTACCACTGAGATTTCAAGGCTTTCTGCTCTAGACCATATGAACAGAACATTATGTTTCTCCACTCTCAGAAAGATGCAGTGACTATTTCTCCAACCAAATAGTTTTTAACTAGTTAATTCATTATGATGCTTGCTGTTTGGGGAAGGAAATATCTCTGTAAGAAATATGGAGAACACAGCTCCACAGAAAAGGACTAAGATTTGCAATTCCCCAGGAGACAGCCTGTTTAGGGATATTCATTTTTTCAGAGACTGCATGTTTTTCTTTGCTTGTTTTTTATTTTTTTCCCTGCATAATACTTGGTTGTTTCCCCTTGCAAAAGAAATGTATCTCATAAAGACAGAGGTGTTAGTATCTGAGTCTGATTTTTAAAGAGGAATTTCAGAGTTTTTCTTTCTTTCTTTCAGGAACAATGAAATGAAAGGTAAAGAGGGCTTTCATATGATATAGTCTTATTGCCAAAAGTGACACTTTGATGAAAGAAAGCATTACGAGGTGGGTGGAAAATTGAAATACTTTTAGACTATTTTTTTCCAGGTATATCCTATGTTTGGGATTATACATATAAAACCAAAACAAACCAAACCCACTGCCACCAAGTCGGATCTGACTCATAGCAACCCCTCCTTGGGTTTCCGAGGAGGTATCATTACCAAAGTAGATCACCCAACCTTCCTTCTGAGGAGTGGCTGGTGGACTATACGTATAGAACCCTAAAAATCTATCATAAATTTAAGAAAAATAATCTAGCAATCACCATTGCATTTTTCATTTACATCACATAAGCTATCAATTAGACCCCTGTGATGCAGTGGTAACATGCTTGACTACAAACCAAAATGTGGGTGGTTCGAACCCACCAGCCTCTTCAAGGGAGAAAGATGTGGGAGTCTGCTTCTATAAAGATTTGCAGCTTTGGAAACACTATGGAGCAGTTCTACTCTGTTCTATAGGGTTGCTATAAGTCAGAATCAGCTGGATGACAGTGGGTTTGGTTTAGAAGCTATTAATTAAAATAGTAATGATTTAAAAATGTCTACTCTAAAATTCGTTAGCAAACAATTAGTACATTGATATAAAAACTATACACAAATACTCCTGTTATTCCCTCTCTTTATGTATACCCTTTTCAAGCTCCTCATGGGCCTAGATATTTCCACCTGGGTTTCCTTATATAAGAAAATATAATCCCTGTAGGGGACATTGTGAGCAATAAGGATGCTCATATGTGCTGTTATGTGGTAAGCTGAAGTATCATAGCTCATTTTTTTATTGATGAGAGAGAAGAATATTCTGCTTTAAATCCTAACTATGCTGCTCTGACCTTGGACAAGTAAGCTAAAGTATGTCTCAGTTTGTTCATCTGTGAAATGGGGATAGAAATACCAGCTAACTCACAGGTTCATTCATATTTGTGAATAGAATTATCAGTGATTGGTGCATATTAATCAAACATGATTGTTTCTTAAATCTAGTAAATAACTTTGAAAGAATGAGCATATGTTGTAGGTAAGCCTCAGAGACAAAGAGTTTGTATATTTTTATCATAAAACATTTAATTGTGTAGCTCATTTCAGATAGAGGAGTACAATCAAACCAGAATCTGCTTTCAGTGCTATGTTCAACATTTTTATTCCACCAAAAACACAACTTAATGCATCTGGTAATTTCTAGTGAATCTTGAAAATGTACATAGCACGCCCACTTACCCTCTATAATATAAAAGATATTTGAGAGCATAAACTATATCTAGAAATGCAGCTGTAAGACTCTGCCTGTGAAACATTTAAGTGTCATACAATACACCTGCCCTAATCCAAACGTGCCCTACTTACAAGTTTGCAGCAAACTTAATGCTGAGTCTGAGGAAAGACGCTTTAGCTAATCACCAAAAACAAATTGAGAGTCACATGCAAGGCTATTAGTAATTCCCAATGGTTCCCCTCACATCCCCATCCTGTCATAAAGTAAGGATTCTGATTTTGAGAATCAAATACATTGACCTTAGTTTTATTAGGAGAGTAAGTATGGTAGGCAGGGAATAGAACTTCCAGTTTAGAGTACAGGTTATATTTTCCTCTGATATTGGTGGGCTAGGGGAATAAAATTGAACTCCGGATTTTAATACTTAGTTTAGATCCTGCTTTGAAAGTTGCTGCTGTTATATGTTTTCAATTCTGTCTCAATAAAGATCAAAATGCAGGTCAATTTTCACATTTCTTGATGTCTACCCAGTTTCTTTATTTTTTGTGAAATTTAAGAAAATATTTTTAACATATATATTTATTGTTCATATTTTATTTCCTGTGCATAAGACAACGCATAATGGAAAAGGTAAAAGTGATGGATAACAACAAAATATTTGTTTCTCAAAGGAGGATTGGCTTTTAAAGAAGAAGTATATAATTGGAAATATCTTAAAGGTTTCTGATATATTTCATTTTATTATTCTAAACAGGGTTTAAAGTGAGCAGTGTTGATAATCTGCCCTTCTTTTGATGATCCTCTTTGCTTTTTGCTTGTTTCCTAGATCAAGATAGCACAACTTGGCAGTCTAAAATGATGAACAGTAGTTGGAAGTGTCGTTAGGATTAGAAGCCAATAGCACTCTATTGCCCATCAGAAGTTACTGCTGATGTGTGTTGGCAGCTAGTTTTTGCTCAGTCCCTGCTCTTCCAACCTAACATGGAACTAGAAGTGAGATTCCTAAGAGGGAATGTTGTGGCCAAAAGATTAACTGAGATCCAGAATTAACCTATCAGTTGGGAAGGTCCAAGAGATGAACGTTACAGCTAGACTGGAGGGAAGTTGAATGACCTCTGCAACTTGGTCTCCACATCCAAATAACATATTTATGCCAGGGAAGGAGTGTCTAAAAAAAGTCTACATTGGTTCTTCCTTGTTGTACTTAATCATAGCACCCTATCATGGTTATTTTGTGCGATGTTTTGTTTATTTCTTTAATGTCTATTTTCCGCACAGAACCAAGGGCAAGAACCAAGTCTCTTTGGATGCACTACTGTTATATATATATATATAACACATTGTATAATACATGTGCATATATTTTTGAATGAGTAATATTTAATATTTATTCAGTGCTTATGGTACAGTACTAAGTTTAAATTTTATGCTAAATATTATTTACTTATAATTTATTTGTTTATTTACTCAAAATCACTGTGAGGGAGCTGAGGATTATAGAATTTAAGAAACTTGCCAAAAATTGTATAGCTTTTTAGTGGCAAAGTCAGGATTCAAACTCAGATTATTCTAACTTTATAGCCTGTGCTTTTTAACACTAAGTTTCTGTTATTTTTATTCTAGGGTCTGAGACTGGGTACTTTGAGCACTTTCTTAAGCTTTCTTTTGAGATTGTTGTTGTTGTTGTTTGCCGTCGAGTCGGCCCCGACTCATAGCGACCCCTCCTTGGGTTTCCGAGGCAGTATCACTACGGAAGTAGGATTGCCCAACCTTCCTTCCGAGGAGTGGCTGGTGGGTTTGAACCGCCAGCCTTCTGGTTAGCAGTCAAGTACACATAGACATATGTTTTTATTTGTTAATATAAGTGTATATAATTTATAAATATATATTATATGAGATAGAATTATTTTGTGCCACTCCTCGGAAGGAAGATGGGGCAATCTCTTTCCGTAGTGATACTGCCTCGGAAACCCAAGGAGGGGTCGCTATGAGTCGGGGCTGGCTCAATGACACATAACCAACAACAACAACATATATAGAGAGAGAGAAAGAAAGAAAGTGCACAGTGAGCACCTGGCTATTAACATTGACTATCATTTCCGCTATTGCTAAATAGAGCAACAACAGAGTACCTTATATGTATTTATAACTATCAAGCATTTCATTTGTATCTTTTCTTTGTCAGAGCACATTTAAGATATGGACAGGAAGGACTTTATTATCCTCATCTTCCTAGCAAGGACACTAAAACCCTGTGCGTTCATGTGTCTGGACTAATGTTGTATTATTCAATGATTGCAGAACCAAGACACGAGTAGAATGTCATAGTATATTCCAAAAACAACATGTATCAGAAATTTCATAAACTCATAGCTGAAAAAAATCTTTGAAATATTATAATATGTCTTTGCCTCTTATTTCATCAACAGAAGAAACTGAAATCTACACTACAACTAATGGTCACATAGTTTCCAAACATTTTAAACCAAAATTCAAGTTCTCATTCTTATTCCTGAATGTTTTCTACTGTATATCTTGGTTTTCCTAAAAACATAAACAGTTACTCTTTGGTCTAGAACACCAATAGTTAACGATAGTTTACAATGGCTGCTGTTCTTTATTCATTACAATGTCTGGATTTCCAGATAGTTAACTTTAAAAGTATAGTTAACTTGGTTTCTTATCGATTTCTAAAAGCAAATCAAAACTCCCACAGAAACTAACATGACTTATTTAGAATAAGACTTTTCGTTAATATCCACCACCTGCTTTCTGACAATTTCAACTAGGTGAAAAAATAGCAGAACAAAGGGTTCCCTGGAGATATTTATGCTTGCTGACTCACTACATCATCACATATGACACTAAATTATTACTTTTTACAAACAAAGAAATAGCACAAGAGGGCTTTTTTACTCTTTCATCTTCAGCCATTGTTCTTAAATTTAAATAACTCACATCAAAGAATTTGGACATGAGACTTGAAAGTACTGAAAAATAATATACTGAGATACCATTTGCTATGCCAAATGCATTCTTATTCAGATTCTCATTGAAGGGTATGAAAGTAGCTTGATGAGAAGGGGGAGGGACAGCAGAAAGGTCCAAGGAACAGAAAAGAGTTTTTAAAGTGAACATGTTCTTTATGGAAGGCTTTTTGTTAGAATCATTTTTTCCCTTTGAGCATTTTTCCCTAGGCATGCCTGTGGTCTGAGAATATCAAATATACAGATATCAATTTCCTTGAGTGAACATGAGGTAGAAAAGATACAAAGTACCTTCAGAGTTTTATGTAGTATTGTTGGCTGTTCAAAAAAATAAATAAGAAGAGTTCGTAAGTCAAATAATTTTGGGATATTGAATTTTCTTTATTGCTTGGTATCCCCCCATATTTTAATTTGCCCATGTGGATTGTGTACAAGGAAAATTTAACTTTATTTCTGTATTAATACTTCAAGGGACAAATTTGGAAAATCCAGATATAGAAAAAAAAATTTATAATCACAAGCTAGGACTTCCAATTCTGCTGATGTACTTACTTCGTGTCTAGTCTTAAGAAAGTTATTTAACCTTCTAAGCTTCATCTGTAAATTGAGGTAAAATAATACTACAGAATTGTTTTGAATATCATCTAGGAAAAAGTTTGCAAAATTCTTAGTGAAACTAGATGTGCTAATATCACAAATTATGGTTACTGTCATGTATACACACTGAATAGAATTTAATCATTGATTTACCCATGACCAGGAAAAAGTATTGACAAAGATTATTTTTGAGATGCAAAGAACCTAAGGGTGGTAGATGGTCTGCTTTTGCTATGAATCCTCCAGGCGTCAGATGCTTCAACTATTAGGCAATTTGGATGAACTTCAGCAATCAATCTTTTCTCCAGGCTAATTATCATAGCTGGTTCCCTGTCTTCCTACTAGTTTTAGGTTCTTCTCTGTGTTGGTCGGCCAGCTGCAGGAGCAATGTTTGGAATCAATGTTTTATGATTTCCATGACCTTTTCACAGAGTAAAGTGTGGTATTTTACTGCTAAATATTTGTACAGAAAATGAGAAATAATGACCTGAAATAATTCCTTTCAACACTCGAGATAGATTCATTTACTTACCTTTACATTTAAAATGCCCTTGGTTGCTAGTTTCTGAAATGTGACATCTTAATATTTTATGGAATCATAAAGAATTACCATTATTTAAAACTATATTAATGCTCATCTTATCCTAGATATTCCCTTGTATCTTTAACTAATAGAGTTCAAAAAGTTAATTTTTTAAATTTTTTTATTTTTTAACATTCTAAGTCTTCTCCTGGAACCAGTGATTTTCAAAAGGAAAGATGTCATATCCCCAGAGTTCTGTGTGACAGCATGAAAAAAGGAAGAAAACAAAACACAGATGGAATTAATGGTTTGGGATGTTAATCAATGTAATAAATTGAAAGGAAGGGATAGAAGCTTGTCAGGAATATATTTCTGTTATTTAAACTAGGGTAGGCTGTTGTAATGAATTTATTTTCATTTCCTACCCTGATGCTTAAAGTCTGAATACTTCATTTCCTCCTCTGGTTTCCTTGCTTCTCCCATTATTGAAGATATTGGTTGTGTATAAATTATTAA
>NW_006921790.1:974821-991188 GCF_000298275.1 Orycteropus afer afer
AAAAAAAAAAAAATAGAAAATACCTGCCTTATAATTCTACACATGCCATTTTACATCATAACAAGGAGAAGAATAATTGGAGAAATAATAGGAGGCATATAGAGGTGAGTTCTTTATTGAGTTCTGAATGTGGATTAAAACTGAAGAGGGTTAGATGACTCTGGGTTACTGTTCTCTCCTGAACTACCATATACCTCTGTCCCACAACCCCTGCCTGGCTTGGTTCCTTTTTTTGTGTGACTGGTAAAATCCCCTAATTAACTGTCCCTCTTTGTCTCTTTGTTTTGTGCCTGCATATGAGTAAAATAAGCAATCACAATGGGCGGTCCCAGCAGTAATAGGTAGTTCCATGATAAGTAAAATAACACAATATTATCCCATAACTGAGATGATATGTTCCTCATGATGGCTAAACTAAACATATTCACAAGAAACATTTACCAATTACATAATTTGTCTAGAATAGATCTACTTGGTAAGCAGTAGGTGACAATATCACTTCCTCAAATAGCTACCTTTATTATCAACTGTTAATTCAATATATGCATTAAACTCACACATCCAAATTCCATGAAATACAGTATTAACCTCTTATTCATCAAACCCTCAATACAAATGGAACTCCTGCTCTTAAGATAATATGGAAAATAACCTTGTTCCCTACATCCACATAAAAAAAAAGGCAGCACCTACCACCACATCACTGCTTCCATTTCAAAAGGGATATGAAAGTGCAATGAATGTAGGAATAGAAATCAAATGAGGAAAGCAAATGATCATAGATTGCAGAAGGCAAGTAAGTGAAGTATGCAGTACATCCAGTTCCAGTTGCCATCAAGTCAATTCTGAAGCAAAGTGACCCCATGTGTACCAGAATAGAGCCATGCTCCATAATGTTTTCAATGGCTGATTTTTTTTTTTTTTTGCAAGAACATCACCAGGCCTTTCTTCTGAGGTGCCTCTGGGAGGACCTAAAAGTTCCAATGTTGTGGTTAGCTGCAAAGCATGTTAATCATTTGAACCACCCAGGGCCTCCATGAAAGACATAGGATAAATCTCAGACAACCCTCTGCAGCAACAGCAGATGCACGCATGGAGACCTGCCTTTAGCTTGAAAGTAAGCTACAGAAATAAAATGCATCAAACTGTTCTCCCAATGAAACTATTCTTATCAGCCTAATTCTATCTTGTCTTTTCCTCTGTCATAATTCTAATTCTTTTAATTCATAATTGCTTCTAGAGATAATTGGTGTTCTTTGCAACATTTTTGAGAATGAAACAACCATTTTAAGGTTCAGCAAGCTCTTTAGCTTCTGCCTTCAGGTATTTATTCCCATGCTTTCTTTTTTCTATTTTTAGTGCCTAGTCAAATTATTTATTAATTGGACATGATCTAAACACATCCCTGGAGGAAGTTCACACAGGTGCAAGTTAACAATGTATTTATCATCTGAACCTTGATTTCCTCTCTGTGTAATGGGAATCATATTTTTCTCAAAGCATTATTGAGAGGTTAAATGAGTTAAAATTTGGAAAAGTTATTTGAACAATGAAAAGTTGTTTGCAAACAGTAGAAAATATTATTGTTTTCTAGTGCCATCTCTTGTTTCACCAAAAACCTTACAGATACATATACAGTGAGTTATTGTTATTGTTGTTAGGTGTTATCAAATCAGTTTGGACTCATACCAAGCCTATGCACAGCAGAATAAACACTGCCTGGTCCTGCACCATCTTCACAATCATTGTCCTACTTGTGCCCCTCCTTGCAGCCACTGTCAGTCCATCTCATTGAGGATCATCCTCTTTTTCACTGGCTCTCTCCTTTACCAAACATGATATCCTTCTCCAGGGACTGGTGCCTCCTGAGAACATGACCAAAATATGAAAGATGAAGTCTGGCCATTCTCACTTGTAAGGAGAATTCCAGCTGTATTTCCTCTAAGACAGATTTGTTCATTCTTCTGGCAATCCATAGTATATTCAATGTTCTTCACCTCTATCATAATTCTAATGTGTCTGTTCTGAGGTCTTCCTTTTTTCATGGTCCAGCTTTCACATGCATATGAAGCTATTGAAAAGGCAGTGAGTAGACTCAGAATTCACAGCCAGCAAAGGCAACAAAGCATCCGGGTTGAGCAGACAAACTGTACAGCCAGCTGGATTCCTAGTTATGCCACCTGCCAGCTCTGTGCCCTTTGATAATTACTTAACCTTTGTGCTTTGCATCAACAGAATGCAAAGAACAAGTATCCACATCTATGGCTACCATGAAGCCTAACTAAATTGTATTTGGAAAGCTCTTTAGAAGGAAGATCTGGTGATCTGCTCCTATAAAATTATAGCTGAAACACTTCACAGGGCAGTACTAGTCTGTCACATGGGGTCGCTATGAGTGGAAAATGAGTTGATGGTACCAACAACAGCAAAGCTCTTAGAAAAGTGTCTGGCATATGTTAAATGATACTATACATATTTTTAAAATTATGACAAAAACACAGTGAACTTAGGTCATTGCTTTTGATTTTAGTGTTGGAGGTTCAGTTTTTCTATCAGTTTCGTGCTCTGGTAGCTTAACGCCTAAGGCACTTGGCTGCTCACCAGAAGGCTGACAGTTCAAACACACCAGCCACTCCTTGGAAGGAAGATGGGGCAATCTACTTCCGTAGTGATACTGCCTCGGAAACCCAAGGAGGGGTCACTATGAGTCGGGTCTGACTCGACGGCACATAACAGCAACAACAACAACGTCAGTTTCATGACCCTGGAAATTTTTTAGTGACATTCGCTTATGTTTTGGTCCTTTCCTTTTTTTACTGTACACTGAAAATATTCATAAGAAAGAAAAAGATAAATTTACTTAAAAAGAAGATAATTTTACCTAAACGTCAATGCTTGAGCAGTAGTTTTCTGCTTTTTACACTATCAACATTTTATCATAAAAGACATACCTAATATTAGTGATTAAAAAAAAAAAATCACAAAACCCTGAAACACCAAGTACCATTGAAATGCTTATATGGTGAGGACCATTTTTATGAGTGATAAACCTAAAATAAGGAACCCTGGTGACTCAGTGGTTAAGTTCTTGGCTGCTAACCCAAAGGTTGACAGTTCACACCCACCAGCTTCTATACAGGAGAAAGATGTAATAGTCTGCTTCCCTAAAGATTACAGCCTTGGAAACCCCTTTGAGCAGTTCTACTCTGTCCTACTATCTCACTGTGAGTCCGAATCAAGTCGATGGCAACGTGTTTTAAACAAAGAATGTAATCCCTGGGTTGTGCAAATGGCTAAAGTGCTCCAACTGATATATCGGAGGCTCCCATCTACTTAGAGGCATCTGAAAAGAAAGTCCTTGTTATCTACTTCTGAAAAATCTTCCATGGAAAACCTTATGGAGAACAGTTCCACTCTTACATGCATGGGACCACATGAGTTGGAACTGATTCAAATGTAACCGGTTATTTCTTATCATCATGGCAAACAGGAAGTTTACACACTACATATTCCATAACTTTGGTGAAATTTAGTTGCCATAAGTGACATCCAGTGGTAATGGGACCTTGACATTTATGTTGCCCAGCAGTAGCCTGCCTAATGGTGATGAATATCACTAATGGTGATAATAGGGGTGTTTAAAGTCACATTGGTTTTCACTGGACAGTCAATGATGGCTCAGGTACTCCAGAGAGAGCTGCCAACCCATCAGAGGGATATCACTTTTTCTGAGGACAGTTGCAAGCGATCCATGTAAATTGCAGTTTGAGTGAAATCAATAGATGTGACAAACAGCCAATGCTGGCAACTGGAGACATAATGAAGGTGTGACTGTGTAAACAACTAACAGATAACAATGTGATACGAAATTACAGGGCAGTGCTGTATTGAATAAGTGCAGTGCAAAATGAGCTGCAGCGCTCAGGTCAAGCTTTCCTGCTGCTGAAGTGTCTTTGGCTCTTGTCCTTTGTAATTGTAAGTGGCAGCAGAGCCTTGCTGAATGTGTTGGAGGGCATGTATTCAACCTGCATTTGTTCTGCATTACAATGCAATTCTTGCTGCTACCAACTGATCTATAGTGTTAGTGGCCACCCCCCAAGTGGACAAGACACCGCTGAAAATACCAATAGTCCTCATAGTTAGGAGTCAAGAGGCCCATCATTAAAACAATAATGAATTCTGGGTACTCTCCTATACAAAGTTTGGAACAGAAAATCACTTTGAGTTATTATTAAAATGTTTTCAATTCCTTCAGTATCCAGGAAACAGTTTGTGATAGATGAAGGGAAATATGCTAATATGGTATTTCTTTAAAAAGAGAAAATTTGAGAGTTGCAATTTGTTAATCTTATATCTACAATATACATGTACAATTGACATTTCAGTAAAGTTAATATCATACTTCAATAATTTTGATTTGTAGGTATTCATGGTTTCCATCATTTAGGAAAATATTGTTATTTTTCTAAAACTATATATATATATATATATATATATATATATACACATACACACACACATACACATATATGTGTGTATGTATATATATGTGTGTTTGTGTGTATAATTTTAGAGTAGAATATTACTGGGTAGTTTCATAATTGTGCTTTTACAATTTTACAAAATTGCACTTTAACTCAAATATTTACAACTGACATTATCATTTATTTCCCTGAAAACTTCTGTCTTATCAAGTAAAGCTATTGCTTCTTCATGTTGTTTAAAATTTTAATGATAATGGAATATAAAATCATTTTATAATATATTACTATAGTGATACATGCATTCAAAACCACCAAACTCACTGCTGTCGAGTTGGATCTGACTCATAGCCACCCATCCTTGGGTTTCTGAGGCAGTATCACTAGGGAAGTAGATTGCCCAACCTTCCTTCCGAGGAGTAGCTCATGGGTTGGAGCCTCCAGCCTTCTGGTTAGCAGTCAAATGCCTTAGGCACTACACCACCAGAGCTCCCCCTACATGTATTCAAGAAAGTTTAAAACACAACCTTCAAGTTGACCACATTCTCATTACATATATTTACAAACTGAAAGATAGTTGGAGATCATATACAAATTTCCCATTTTCTAGGTAAGGAAACTCAGATCAGATGAGCTAAATTCCACAGAGAGGCTTTAGTGGTTAGTGAATTTGTAGAAAACTCTGATTCTCACACTAGTCTTTTCAACTACATCACATTTTGACCTATATGTTCTGCCATTTATTTTGACTTTTCAAATGACAATTGTTGTTAATGGTTTTGCATACATTTTATTTCTCCAGACATTAATATGCCTGCATGATTAAGAAAAATATTTTGTGTCACCAATCTTGTAATGCACATTAATGAGAATGCAGCAGATTTTTTCAAGATTTAGAGGCACAAAGGCATGTGTTTTTGAACAAAGAATATTGTTGATGAAAATTATTTTATTTCATGAAAAATACTGTTAATTTTTATATTTATCTTGAAACATGTTTTTTTAAAATTTCTTATTCGTGCCCTATAGTAACACCTTTTACATGAATTATTTGACATTTAGCTGATGAAAATTATTTTCTATGGTAAATAATATATTTAATTTTAGAAGCCCTGGTAGCACAGTGATTAAGTGACTGCTAGTCAACCATCCACTGCATAGGAGAAAGATTTAGTAGTTTACATTTGCAAAGGCTTGCAGCTTTGGAAACTCCATGGGCGAATTTCTACTCTGTCATATAGGGTCACTATGTTTTGGATTCAACTCAACAGCAATAGATATATTTGTGATAAAATAAAATTCATAAAAATATCTAAGCCATGGTCTATATTAACAAGCATTACATTAATTATTTGACATTCAACTGAGTCAAAAAAAAAAAAGAGAAGTTTTTCATCCTGTTGACTTTTCTTTTTGCCAACAAGCCTAGAGTTATCTAAACTCTTAAAAAACATGAGATTGTGAAGACTGACAATGCTCCATTCCAGGTATCAGTAACACTTTCACAATTGGCTTAAAATCATATGATTAAGTCACATGAATTAATTCCAGCTTTCCAGGAGTAGGACTCAGAGAACCTTTTTTTTGGTTCATCCAGATTAATGTTGTTGCTAGTTGCCTTTAAGTTGGCTCTGACTAGTGGTGACCCTATGCACAATAGAATGAAATATTGCCCAGTCCTATATTGAATTCATGATTGTGGGTATTTTTGAGTCAATTTTTGTGCCTATTGTGTCTTTCCATCCCACTGAAGGTTTTCTTCCTTTTCACTGACCCTCTACTTTACCAATCATAATGTCCTTTTCTAGCGATTGCTCTTACCTGAAGTCTTGCTTTTTCTTCTTTTCATTATCCAGCCTTCTCAAGCATATGAGTTGATTGAAAAGATTGCGGTTTGGGTCATGCATATCTTGGTTATCAAAGTGATACTTTTGAGCACTTTGAAGAGGTTTTTTTTTTTTTTTTTAACAGTAGATTTGTTGTTGTTGTTTGTTGTTATGTGCCGTCAAGTCGGACCCGACTCATAGCGACCCCTCCTTGGGTGTCCGAGGCAGTGTCAATACAGAAGTAGATTGCCCCATCTTCCTTCCAAGAAGTGGCTGGTGGGTTTGAACCACCAGCCTTCTGGTTAGCAGTCAAGTGCCTTAGGCACTATGCTACCAGGGCTCCCCCAATGCAATACATTGGTTTCTTGACTGCTACTTTCCATGGATGTTAGTTGTTGTTGATTCAAAAAGAATGAAATCATTGATAACTTCATTTTTTTCTCCATTAATCTTGATGTTGTTCATCAGTTCAGTTCCGGATGAATAAATCTGGGTGTAGGATCCAACAAAATAAAAGATGGTGGTAGGAAAGGGGCTATACAAGTTTACATATTCAGCAGTTAAAACCATTCTATGTTGGGCCCAGTTTTGTGGGTTCTTACATATGCAAACCAAACTTTGGTGGTGTAGTACCTGAGGTATTTGACTGCTAACCAGAAGGCTGGCTGTTCAAACTCACCGGCCACTCCTCGGAAGGAAGATTGGGCTATCTACTTCCGTAGTGATACTGCCTGGGAAACTTAAGGAGGGGTCGCTGTAAGTCGGATACGAGTGGAGGGCAGTGAGTTTTCTATATACCCATAAAATCACCTGAGGATCTTGTTAAATTATAAATTCTAATTTAGTATATCTGGAGTGGAAATGCAAAATCTTAGTAGGAGGTTGAAGTGGAATGAACTGGTTTGAAGCCCTGGTTTAGTTCTGCTGATCAGCAGCCTTCTTACTCTCCAGGAGGGCTTCAGAGGCACAGCCATAGGAGCACTTTATGAAAATCACCCATCTCGCCTAGCCCTTCTCTTTACTTTACAAATGTAAAAACTGAGGCACTAAGGTTAAGTAAATGATCTGAGGGATTTGTTTCATCATCTAATCCAAAGCTGGTCACCCAATAAACTATACCTGTTATCATTGTTATGTGCCCTCGAGTTGGCCCTGACTCATAGTGACCCCCCCTTGGGTTTCCCAGGTGATATTATTACGGAAGGAGATTTCCCAACCTTCCTTCCCAGGAGTGGCTGGTGGGTTTGAACCTCCAGCCTTCTGGTTACCAGTCAAGTGCCTTAGGCACTACGCTACCAGAACTCCTAAACTATACCTCACAATCATATTTGTAAAAGTTTTATCTCTTCTTCCATCATAATTGAAACTTCTTAATCTTCATTTCATGCACTTCCAAACTTGGGGGCTTCTGTCCTTTATAAAAATATATATATTAGAGAACATACTATCAGGCTTGTCATTCCCATTGGATTTCTGCTTGCTTTGCTTATGTGAAACAAAATAATAATATGTGATGATTATTTTTAAGTCCCTTTATTTCCAAAATCAACGGAGAATTAGGCTGTGGAGTCTTCTTAATTAAAAGAATATTGATTTTCTATTTTAAAAATACCTTCTCATTCTAGAACCATCAAATGCATATCCAAGTAAAATGACTAGTCCTGTTTTAGACATATGAGATAGAAGACAAAACATACAAGTAAATCACACAGAGTTAACAGAAAGGATGCCTTATTGACTGGGCCATTTTCAATACATGATCATGTTACATGATGAGGGACAGACCCCTCTAAACTCTTTGTATAAGTGGAGACATTCTGCTTAAGATGAGGCCTATGAATTTAAGATACTGGATAATGAGTTTTCTTGAAACATCAGAATATTGCTAAATTAGCCATATATTTGAAACATATTAAGTAATACTAATGATCTTGACTGCTGATAGATTATGCTACAAAAAAAAAAAGAAAAAGAAAAACCAAACTCACTGCCATAGAGTCAATTCGACTCATAGTGATTACTCCTTGGGTTTCCGAGGCGGTATCTCTCCGGAAGTAGATTGTCCAATCTTCCTTCTGTTGACTGGCTGGTGGGTTTGAACCACCAGCCTTCTGGTTAGCAGTCAAATGCCTTAGGCACTATGCCAATAGAGGTCCCCCAAAATAACATTTTTTATGGATTCTTGAACCGATGAAGTTTAATATAATTTATCAATTTATCACACTTCAATTTCATTTGAAAAGAGCTCAAATCACAAGAACTTTCAGTGAGCTAGAAAAATTTTCAGGGCTTAACTATTGGATTCCAGAGAAAAATGACAAGAAAAAAAGTAGTATTAGAGATTTATTAAAAATTAAAACATCTTTTAGCACATCTTGACGTCATTACAAAATAAATTCCATCTTCTACACCCAACCTTTGCTGCTTGTTCCTTTCACTTGTAGGAAAGCTATAAATGAAATAAAGTAAAGTAAAAGAGATTAAATCAAATCTCTCAGCCTGGGATCCAGACATCAGAACTTTTTAAAGTTCCAAATGTGATTTGAATGTCAAGATTGAGGAAAAACAAAACAAAAACATAAACAAAAACTATTCTGTCTCATCTATGAAGTATAATTTAAATCTCATCAGGAATGAACAAAAAAATAAATAAAACAACATACAGTACTTATCAAATAAGAAAGGAAAGTATGCTAGCAGTTTTAGCATAATAATGCAGAGAAGTAGACTAACAGTGTTACAATCATTTTCAGTTGCAAAAAAGCCAAAAAGGTACTGGTCTTATACCTCAATTAAACAAAATATAGGATTAACTAGGACAACCATTACAAAAACATTCTGATCAGGTAAGCCTTTTGGGATTCACCTATCCTCCAATTCCTATCTTTTTCAAGCGTCAAATTCTGAACACAATGTTATCAGAATTATCAATTCAAATATGAATGGAAACAATAGTTATATCATAAGAAGGGTGTGTTGTGGTGGTCACTTCCCATGGGAGTCATCCATCCATTCATCCATTCATTCATCCATCCATCCATCCATCCATCCATCCATCCATTATCTATGCATTTATTCATTGAACAAATGTGCATTAAATCTTCAATGCTAGCTACTCTAAGAATGGGACATAGGGTACAAAATTGACTTAAATATGGTATTTATTTCTCAGGTCCAGTGGGGACTAAAAGAAAATAATGATTTCAGTAGAATGTGTTAAGTGAAAGAGGTGTGCAATGAAAGCATAAAGGAGTCCGAAGATGATAGTAGGGAAAATCTTACACATAGTTCTCTGTAACAACCGGACTTTAAAATATGTGCATGTGTGCATAGATGGGAGAAGGGAACTGGAAACACATGCCTCAATAATTGATATGAAAGGGAAAAATATACCATGTATTTATTTAAATTGTTTTATCAAGACAAATCATGAGGACAGATGGTGTCATCAAATTTGCCCTTGGGACATAATTGGTTAAGGAAAAATGCTTTGGCTACTGAACAGGCCATTTGAACCTCTGTCTGCTTTGCTCTGCTTTTAAATGCATCAGAGCTTTTTTCCTTATATAAAGGTTCATGATGTGACAGGCACAATACCTCTCAATGTGATGTCCCAGAGGATTGGAAAAAGAGACAATTTTCTAAAAATGGCAGCAGAGAAAAACAATAAATCCATATTTCTGTAAAGTCAAATGCTTCCAACCAACACTATTATATATTACAATTTCTGCAATTTCTGCAAAATAGGGTATCTTTATGTCTGGGTGTGGACATTAAGCCCATTGTTCTAAACATTTATTTCTATTATCAAAATAAACGTTTTCACATGTCCATGTAATAGAAGATACTTATTTTTAAGTTCAATTAACATTATGTCTTCATTTCCCAAATATGGTTTTTATTTTTATTTTTTTTCACTTCTAGGTTTATTGCTTACTTTAATTGTTTTCTGTTGAAAGTTGAAACAAACAAATGAAAAAAAAAACTTACATACCTCTTCATATTTAATACTAATTGAAATCTTCAAAAGTTTGGGAATGATAACCTTATATTTTACTCTGGGCTTCATAAGTATTTCCTGTAGATAATTTAAAGATATTTTTGTGTTTTGTTTCTGTTGTTGCTTATTTCCTTATAATTTATTAATCTAGTTTTTTTCTAAGGAAAAATATTAAAAATGCATTTCTGCACAATTTTTCTGTAAAGCTGAAAGTGTTCTAAAAATAAAGCTATTTATTACAAAAAAAAGAAAGAAAAGGCATTTCAGATGTCTGGCTAGTGCTGTCTTATTGCATAAGGTTTTTCACATATATTAGACATCAAAGCTGCAATAAACAATGATCAAATAAAAAAGGTACTTTTATGTGTGTTTATCCACAAGTTAAAAGTGAACATGTTCAGTTATCTTCTCTACTTTTTCCCCTTATTTATTTGTGAGGTAAGAATATTGAATAAAGTGTTTTGGGTTCTTGCATCCTCCAGGTTTCATGAGATGAATCCTAATATAAATGGGAAGGATCATGATCTTTTCCATTAGATAAACATTGTGTTTATATTTATATTTTAAATGTATATATTAGTTAGCAAAGTTTATGAAATGCTATTCATCTCAGCTATGTTTCATATGTTAAAAACAAAATCATGTGGAAAAATGATTTTTTCTTTTCTGTGTTTCAAAAGCATTGCTAATATTGATTCCATTTAACATTTTATCAACTGAACTACATAAGAGAGATTACCTCTATGAGTTCCAGGCAAAGGTCATGTAACTAATGCTGACCTCTGTCAACTGTAATACATGGTATTGGAAGGATGGACAATTATTGTTCTACTGTATTTTGCAATACACAAGGGGTCATAATGATAGAATTGTTATGTTGTAGGCGAGCAATAATTCAAGTCTTGTTTGCTTGTGCTGAACTTGAGCGAGATGTTAAGGTCAAATACGGTTCGCCTGTCAAAAAATGGTCTGAAATTGGAAAACTGGTTGAAACCAGAGCACAGAGCTGATTTCAGGGTGGGAATTAGGGAGTTGTAATGGATAGGTATTCCACAGAAGTTGTAATAATCCTCAGAGTTCCAATCTTCTCTTATTCCTCTTGAAAGTGGGAGATGAATTAATCTTTTATCTCCCAGACATAGATTTTATTGAAGATCTGAGTAGACTGTGGAGAAGCAAACATTCTTCTGATCTCTCCTTCTCTTCCCCACCCTCCATGCTATTTGCTCACACTGCACTCTTAAACTCCACACCAGTGTCAAAGGAGTTAATTACCTTTCCAGATTACTATCAGATCCATAGGGAAAAATGCATTAAAATTAAGGACAGTGCAGCTTTTATGTTGGAGCTCAGATGCCAGTGTTTTAAGGAGGAGGGAGAGAAAAAAATAAATATGCATACAAACAAAAATAATACAAGACAAAACAAAAGGGGGAAATATTGAAACAAAAAAGTCATATTTAAAGTGTCATAAATGAACTCCATAGCTCGACACCTTAGAGATAATTGTAATATGCATGCAATGTTATTTGTTTTGCTAGTGCTTTGTAATAAATGAGTTTTATTATTTTAAACACACTTTTGTCCTCCTTGTCCTTAGAATAATAGCAGTTGCTAGCTGCCATCAAGGAGCTCTGGTAGCATAGTGCCTAATGCACTTGACTGCTAACCAGAAGACTGGCAGTTCAAACCCACCAGCCACTCCTCAGAAGGGAGGTGGGCAATCTACTTCCTAGTGATACTGCCTCAGAAACCCGAGGAGAGGTATCTATGAGTCAAGTCTGACTCAATGGCACATAACAACAGCTGCCTCCAGTAGACTCCTACTCATGGTTACCCCACATATATCAACATAGCACTGTGCTCCATAGATTTTTCAGTGGCTGGGTTTTTGTAGGTAGATCTCTGAACCTTTCTTCTGAGACACCTCTGAGTGAGCTCAAACATCTAACCTTTCTTCAACTGTTTGCACAGCCCAGGGACTTTGCTACTTTATAGTAAGATATGTATGTTTTCTTTTCTTAGACACAAATGCACTCTCTGGTATTTCCATGATAGAATCCCCTGCTCACTTGGCCACCAGATTGAATAATCTGCCCCCCTCTTCAACTCTATAACTGCGTGATGATCAGATTGCTAGTACCAAACCATACTACTCTTTTTTCTATTGAGTTTTATGAAGGAAAAGTTTCAGGACAACATTATCAATTTTTAAAGGACATTACTTTTCAGGTTAATGCAACTTGCCACAAAATCTGTTTTCTACTTATTTTCTTTCTAAACATCAACACACACACAAATACACATGCCAGTAACATAAATATATACAATGCTAGGAAAATTGAAAAGAGTCTATACAGTGTAGCCACAGGGGGTCACTGGAGAGCAGTCCAGATGCTTTCAGACTCAGACAGGAGTCTCCTACATCCTTTTCTTTGGCAACAAAGGCAGGCTCCGGCATGGATCTTCTTTCTAAGTTGTTAAGAATACTCTTGTTTTGCCTTGGATTATCTTACTAGAACTAGATTTTTATTTCTTTGAAATGAAGCAAGGGCATTTGAGAGGGAATCTTTTCTAATGAGTTAATAAAGGAGAATAAGACTTATAATTATTTGATAAAGATAACTTCTTTATAGATGCTGCTTTAAAACAGTGGTCTAGATGTCACAGTTCCAAGATGTTGAAATTAAAAAAAAAAAAAAAAAAGAGGCAGAGGAAAAGTGTAAAGAATATTGGTCTCAGAAAAATTTTAAAATAATAACAAAGAAAATAAAATGCAGATTTAAAAAAAATATATATCTATATTTATTTTTAATATACTCTGTTGGTTCTTTCTGCCTCTAGTGCTGCTCTAACAAATAATATCACAAATGTATGGCTTGAACAAACAGGAATTTATTCTCTTACAGTTTAGGAGACTGAAAGTCCGAGTTCAACGTGCCAGCTCTAGAGGCTGAGTTAAAGCCTCTTGACTTTGGGCTTCAGCTCTGCCTCTTGCTTCTGGCCCACTGAAGCTGGATGTTTTTTTTTTTAACTCAGGGAGCTACATAACTGCTGACAAACTCAAGGTTGACAAATAAAATAACACAGTTTCACAATTACTACACAACACGGCAGGCCACTAGTTCAAGTCCAAAGGTAGTCCCAAGATCAACAGGAATCATGGCAGGCTGCTGAATGAAGACTCAGCTACACGCATGATCCAAGCATGCCAAAAACCTTCCTCAAAGCTGCTTCTTATATAGTGGAAGCAGACATCATCCCTGAGGCTGCTACTCAGCTGCTCCACTAGATTTCACCACAGAGTTGATTACTAGTGTTATCATGGGGAATAACTGCATCCAGCCACCCAGACACTCAAAACCAGGCCCAGACAAGTTGACATATAACTTTAACTATTACATATGCTATGTTGGCCATTTCACCACTCATCTCTTGTTTATTGTACTGTTGTGGTTTGTATATTACTGTGATGCTGGAAGCTATGCCACTAGTATTTCAAATATCAGCAAGGTCACATATAGTGAACAAGTTTCAACTTAGCTTCCAAACTAAGACCAACCAGGAAGAAGGACCTGGTAATCTACTAAAAAAAAATAGCCAGTGAAAACTTTATGAACAGTAAGGGAACATTGTCTCATATAGTTTTGGAAGATGAGCCTCTCCTCTTGGAAGACACTCAAAATACAGTGAAAGAAGAGCTGCTTCCTCAAAATAGAGTAGATCTTAATGAAGTAGATGAAGTAAAACTTTTGGGAACTTCATTTGCTGATGACATATGACTGAAAATGAGAAGAAATAGTTGCAGTCATCTATCAATAATCAGAATGTGGAATGTATGAAGAATGAACCTAAGAAAACTGGAAGCTGTCTAAAATGAAACAGAACACATAAAGATCAGTTGCCTAAGAATTAGTGTGTTGAAATGAACTGGTATTGGCCATTTTGAATTGAGCAAACATATGGTCTGCTAAGTAAGTAATGACATACTGAACAGGAATGGTGTAGTATTTACAGACAAAAAAAACTTTCCAAAATCTATCTTGAAGTACAACACTGTCAGTAATGAGATGATATTCATATGCCTACAAGGAAGACCAGTTAATATGAGTATTATTCAAATAAATAAACTTATCACTAATACCAAAGATGAAGAAATTAATTTTTTTTAACCAACTCCTGCAGTCTCAAATTGATCAAACATACAAACAAGATGTTTTCATAATAATTGCTGTTTGGAATACAAAAATTAGGAACAAATAACAAAATATGGCCTTGGTGATAAAAATGATGACATAGATCACATGACAGAATTTTGCAAACCGATGACCTATTCATTGCAAATGTTGTTGTTGTTATGTACCATCAAGTCAGTCTCAACTCATAATGACCCCTCCTTTGTTTCTGAGTCAATATCACTATGGAAGTAGATTGCCCAACCTTCCTTCCAAGGAGTGGCTGGTGGGTTTGAACTGCCAGCCTTCTGATTAGCAGTCAAGTGCTTTAGGTACTATGCTACCAGAGATTCATTGCAAATACCTTCTTCAATAACATAAATAAAGTTCAAACACAGTGCACTTAGGAGATGTATGGAAAGAGTAGATGGAGAAGCACAATACCATAAGTCAGAACAAAGCCAGTGGATGACTGTGGAACAGGTAATCAGTCACTCATATGTAAGTTCAAGTTGAAGCCGATGAAAATTAAAACAAGTCTATGATCTACTTCCATAAAGATTTACAGCCTCAGAAACCCAATCGGGGTCACTATTGATCAGAACTGACTTGATGGCAGTGAGTTTGATTTGGTGTTGTTTGTGAGAGCCAAAGAATGACCTTGAGTATATCCCATCTCAAGAGTAGATTTCACAACTTGAAACCTATTACTGAAGATAAGAAGAGTTGTGGGATGACAGTAAGAGCATCATGCACGTAGAAAGTAAAAAGTCATGAAAAAGAAAGAAAGGACCAGAACGGATGTCTGAAGAGGTACTGAAACTTGCTCTTGAATGTAGAATAGCTAAAGTGAATGGAAGAAATGAAGTAAAACAGCTGAACAAAAGATTTCAAAGGGTGACTCAAAAAGACAAAGTATAATAATGAAATATGCAAAGACCTGGAGTTAGAAAAATGTAAAAAAAAGAGGGGGGAGGAGGAAGATGCTTAGTATTTCTTAAACAGGAAGAATAGAAAACAAAATTCAAACCTTGAGGTGCAATACTGAAGTATTTTATGGGCAAAATATTGACTGACACAGGCAGCATCAAAGGAAGATGGAAGGAATACACAAAGTCACTGTAACAAAAAATTGGTCAACATTCAACCATTTCAGGAGGTAACATATTACCAAGAACCGTTTGTACTTCAGGATGAGGTCCAAGCTGCAGTGAAGTCATTGGCAAAAAATAAGGCTCAAAGAATTGATGGAGTGCTAATGGAGAAGTTTCAACAGATGGATACAGTACTGAAAGTGCTAACTTTTTTATTCCAAGAAATTTGAAAGCCAGCTACCTGGCCAACTCACCAAAAGAGATCCATATTTGTGCTGATTCCAAAGAAAGATGATCCAACACATTGCAAAACTGTCAAACAATATCATTTATATCACACAAAAGTAAAATTTTGCTGAAGATAATTCAAAAATGGTTGTAAGCCTTAGATCACCAGGGAACTGCCAGAAATTAAGCCAGATTCAGAAGAGGATGTGGAATGAGGGCTATCATTTCCGACATCAGATGGAGCTTGACTGAAAGCAGGAAATACCAGAAAGGTGTTTACCTGTGTTTTAAAGGCATTTGACTGTGTGGATCATAACAAAGTATGGATAACATTGTGAAGAATAGTAATTCTTGTTGTTGTTGTTAAGTGCCGTCAAGTTGTTTCCGACTCATAGCGACCCTATGCACAGCAGAACGAATCACTGCCCGATCCTGCACCAGCCCCACAATCCCTGCCATACTTGAGCCCATCATCGCAGCCACCATATCAATCCATCTCCTTGAAGGCCTCCCCCTCTTTCGTCAACCCTCCACCCTACCAAGCATGACATCCTTCTCCAGGG
>NW_006921790.1:993739-1004499 GCF_000298275.1 Orycteropus afer afer
AAAGCTTTCTCTTTACCATATGAGTAAGGCTGGGTTTACTCAGATGTTGCAGCTTTCTAGAATAGTAATTCCAGAACACTTAATTTTGCTTATGCAGAACCTGTACTTAGACCAAGATGTAGTTGTTTGAATAGAACAAAGGGATTAAAATCAAGAAAGGTGAGCATCAGTGTTGTATCTTTTCATCATACTTATTTCTTCTGTGTGCTGAGCAAATAATCTAAGAAGCTGGACTAAACTAAGAAGAACATGGCATCAGTATTGGAGGAGGACTCATTAACAAGCTACTATATGCAGATGGCACCACCTTGCCTGCTGAAAGCAAAGAATACTTGAACCATTTAGTGATGAAGATCAAAGACTACAGCCTTCAGTATGGATTATATCTCAACATTAAGAAAACAAAAATTCTCACAAATGGAACAAGAAGTAACATGATAATTGGAGACAAGATTGGATTGGCAAGGATTTCATTTTACTTAGATCTGTAAATAATGCCCACAGAAGGCAGTGGTCATCAAATCAAACAATGTATTGCATTGAGCAATTCTGATTCATGTGACTTCTTTAAGGTGTTCAAAAGCAAAGACACCATTTTGAGGACTAAGGTGTCCCTGACTCAAACCATGGTATTTTCAATCTGCTCATAGATTGAACTACCACTCAACTGTCAGTTTGTCATACTGTGGTGGCTTGCATGTTGCTGGGAGGCTAGAGAATATCATGCTTTGTAAAATAGAGGGTCAGCAAAGAAGGGGAAGACCCACAATGATGGGCTTAATTATAACAAGGATTGTGAGATTGGCACAGGACTAGACAGTTTCCTCCTGTTGTGCATAGGGTCTCTATGAGTCAGAGCCAACTCGATGGTACCTAACAACAACATAGATTGAAAATTTTCACCTCATATGAAAACTGGAAACAGAATAAAGAAGACCAAAAAATAACTGATGTCCTTGAATTATGATGTTGGGGGAGAATATTAAATATACTATAGACTTCCAGAAGAATGAACAAATCCATTTTTGAAGATGTATAGCCAGAATGTTCCTTAGGAGCTGGGCTTTGGGCATGTTATCAGGAGGGAACAGTCATTAGAGAAGGACACAATTCTTAGTAAAGTAGAAGATCAACAAAAAAGGGTAATATCCTCAATGAAATCAATTGACTCATTCACTGAAACAATGCACTCAAATATAGCAATGATTGTGAGGATGGCACAGCACCAAACAGTGTTTTGTTGTATTGTACATGGGTTGTGATGAGTCAGAACTGATTCACTAATGTCAACATAATCATTAAAAACTAGTAAAGTTTGCACCAATAAATGCACATAGAACCACTACGTTTATTAGAAAAATTGGTGTTGTTGCTGTCATTAGGTGCTATCAAGTCAGCTCAGAATCATTGCAATCCCTGTACTGCAGAATGAAACTCTGTCTGGTCATGCAACAATCTCATAATCCTTGCTATACTTGAGCACATAGTTGCAGCCACCGTGTCAATCCTTCTTGTTAAGGGCCTTCCTCTTTTTAGCTGGACCCTTCACTTCACCAAGCATGATATCCTTCTCCAGGAAATGGTCCCTTCTGACAACATGACCAAAATAAATGAGACGAATTCTGGCCATTCTCACTTCCAAGGAGCATTCAGGCTGCCCTTCTTCCAGGACAGGTTGGTTAATTCTTCTGGCAGTCCAAAGTACAGGAAAAAATAGGAAAGTACACTAATAACTACTGTGCCTGATCTAGTGAAAGGAAATTGAAATGTTCAATTTGAATCCTAAAGCATGAGAGGAAAGTTTACCTTACCATTTCATTCTCTGGTGCCACTTATTGTATCAGAGTGAATGGATGTAATTCAGCAATTTTCTAGGTACATCAATTCATAGGTAACCAAAATCTTAAAGAGTTTTAAAATATTTATTTCTATAGCAACAAATGAAGCTTAAAAAGAGTGAGAGAAGAGTCTTGAGACTGTAGCCCTTAGACACCCTTCAAACCTGGAACTGAACTTATCTCTGTGGCTCAACTTTCAAATGATGTTGTTGCTATTGTTAGGTGCTGATGAGTAGATTTCTACTCATAGTGACCCTACGTATAACAAAATGAAACACTTCCCAGTCCTGTGCCATCCTTATAACCTTTCCTATACTTGAGTCCATTGTTAGAGCCACTGTGTCAATCCATCTCATTGAGAGTCTTCCCCTTTTTCTCTGACTCTCCATTTTACGTTATTATGTTTATGTTGTTAGGTGCTGAAGAATCCATTCTGACTCATCACAACTCATGTACAATAGAACAAAACACTTCTTGGTGCTGTGCCATCCTCACAATCATTGCTATGTTTGAGTTCATCATGCTTTTCTAAGTATTCTGACCAGTCTCCAGGGACTGGTCCCTTCTGAGAGTAGATGAGATGAAGTCTGGCCATTCTTGCTTTTAAGGAACATTCTGTCTGTACTTCTTCCAGGACAGATTTGTTGGTTCTTTGGGAAGTCCATGGTATTTTCAGTCACTGCCAACACCTCAATGCAAAGGCACTACTTCTTCTTTGGTTTTCACTTACATATGAGATGAATGAAAATATCATGCCTTGGTTCAGACTAAAGTGATATCTTTGCTCTTCAACATTTTTTTCTTCTTTTTTCTCTTTAACATTTTTAAAGAGGTCTTTTGCAGCAGTTTGGCCAGTGCAATACAACATCTGATTTCTTGACTGCTACTTCCATGGGTGTTGATTATGGATCCAAGTAAAATGAAATCTTTGGCAAGTTTAATCTTTTTTCCATTTAATGTGATGTTACTTACTGGTCCAGTTGTGAGGATTTTTGGTTTCTTTATGCTGAGCTGTAATACTCAACATAACATAACATAGCTCAACATTTTTCCATACTGAAGACTGTAATCTTTGATCTTCATCAGTAAGTGCTTCAAGTCATCTTCACTTTCAGCAAGTTTGTTTCATCTGTGTATCATAGGTTGTTAATGAGTCTTCCTTTAATGCTAATGCCACTTTCTTCTTCATACAATCCAGCTTCTCTGATTATTTGTTCAATATACAGAGTGAATAAGTACCATGAAAGGATACAACCCTGACACAAGCTCTTCCTAATTTTATACCAAACAGCATCCCCTTATTTTGTCCAACTGACAACCTCTTGGTCTATGCACAGATTCCTCATGAGCACAATTAAGTGTTCTGGAATTCCCATACTTTGTAATTTTATCCATAATTTATTATGACCCACTTAGCCAAATGCCTTTGCATAGTCAATAAAATACAAGTAAGCATCTTTCTGGTATTCTTTGCTTTCAGCCAAGATTCATCTGACATCAGCAATGATATTCCTCCTTCCATGTCCTCTTCTGAATCCAGCTTAAATTTCTGGAAGTTCCCTGTCAAGGACTTCTTCCTTCAATACCACTGGTTGTTGATCTTATAGTACCTCCTGAAATAAGTGAACATTGACCAATTCGTTTTGGTACAGTGACTCTGCATATTCCTTCTATCTTTTTCTGATATTTCCTGAATCATTCAACATTTTCCCATAAAATCCTTCAATATTGCAATTTGAAGCTTGAATTTTCCTCTTCCATTCTTTCAGCTTGAGAAATACTGAGTGTGTGCTTCCCTTTTGTTTTGCTAATTCCAGGTCTTTGCACATTTCTTTGTAATACTTTACTTTGTCTTCTTGAGCCATCTTTTGAAATCTTCTGTTCAGATCTTTTATTTCAACATTTCTTCCATTCGCTTTAGCTTTTCTCCATTAAAGAGCAAGTTTCAGGATCTTTTCTGACATCCATTTTGGTATTTTCTTCCTTTCATGTCTTTTTAATGACCATTTGCTTTCTTGATGTCATCCTACAGTTTTTGATGTCATCCTACAGTTTGCTCGTTAGTCATTGGTATTCAATATGTTAGATCTGTTCTTCAAATGGTCTCTAAATTCTGGTGAAATATATTCAAAATCAGATTTTGGTTCTCATGGACTTGTTTTAACTCTCTTCAGCTTCAACTTTTGCATGCATATGAACAATTGATGGCCTTTTTTTCACAGTCAGCTCCTGGTCTTCTTTTGACTGATGCAGAGGCTTCTCTGTCACCTCTATCCACAGATGTAGTGTTTTGGTTACCTAGTGCCACGCTGACAAGAATATACCACAAATGTGATGGTTTGAAAAAACAGGAGTTTATTCTCTTACAGTTTGGAGGCTTTAAGTCTGAGTTCAAAGTACCAGGCTCTAGGGGCTGAGTTCCTCAACCTCGGGCTTCAGTTCTGCCTCCTGCTCCCTGCTCACTGGAGCTAGAGGCTTTTTTTCACTCAGACAGCTGCTGGCTGCTGATACTGACAAGCCCAAGGTTGACAAGTAAAAAGGCACAGTTCCGATGTTACCAAACCCCATGTCAGGCCATTAATTTGAGTCCATTGAAAGTCCCACAGTCAGCAGAACATGACAGCCTGCTGAAGGATGACTCAGCTACATGCAGGGTTC
Source organism: Orycteropus afer afer (assembly GCF_000298275.1). Taxonomy (NCBI): domain Eukaryota; kingdom Metazoa; phylum Chordata; class Mammalia; order Tubulidentata; family Orycteropodidae; genus Orycteropus; species Orycteropus afer. The sequence goes on from NW_006921790.1 coordinate 998,236, forward strand.
AAGTGTGCCATAAGCTAGAGACCATTCCCAATGCTGCTTCTTATATATGAGAAACAGATCACATCCCTAAAGTAGCTACTCAACTGCTCCAATAGATTCCACCACGGAGTTAATTAGCAGTCTTACCATGGGGAATAACAATAACTCCATCCAGCTGCCAGCCACTCAACAAGGCCTAGCCAAGTTGGCACACAAACTTAACTACTACATGATGTAGTCTATTTTGTATGTATTACATCTGGTGAGGTCCACATGTATAGTCACTGTAAATGTTATTGGAAAAAAAAAAAAAAAGCTTTTACAATGGATAAATTGTTGGTCTTCACAATTCTATCATGCAATCTCCAGTGTCATTTCTACCACCAAGTCCACATTTTTCCAACTATCAATGCATTAGTTTCCAACTTTTGCAATCCAATAAGTAACATTTATCAATACATCTTGATTGTGTGTTTGGTCAATTTCAGCCTGTGGAAGTTGGTAAAAATCTTCAATTACTTCATTTTTCACTTTGGTAGTTAGTGCATATATTTGAGTAATAGTTGTATTAACTGGTTTTCCTTGTAAGTCTATGGCTATTATCCTACATATCTTGAACTACATATTTTTGACCATGGATGTGATGCCATTCCTTTTCAACTTGTCACGCCTAGAAGATCATGTGATTGTGTGATTCAAAATGACCAATACCTGTCCATTTCAGTCATTAATGCCTAAGATATCAATCTTTATGTGTTCCATTTCATTTTTGACAACTTTTAGTTTTTCTAGATTCACACTCGTTACATACTGTATTCCTATTATTAAGGAATGTTTGCAGCTGTTTATTCCCATTTTGAGTCATTCTCCACAACAAATGAAGGTCCCGAAATTTACTCCATCCACATCATTAAAGTCAAGACAGGTCTTCCCCAATCATATTCTGAGTGCCTTCCAATCTGAGGGGTTCATCTTCTGGCACCATATCAGAAAATGTTTCACTGTTCTTCATAAAATACTCCAGTACTATATCAAACAATGTTTCACTGTTATTCATAAAGTTTTCAGTGGCCAATTGTTTCAGAAGCTTATGGCCCCGTTCTTGTTTCCAGTCTGCCTTAGTCTGGAAACTCCACTGAAATTTGTCCACTATGCATTATGTTGTTTGTCTTAGAAATATTAGTGGCATAGCTTCCAGTCTCACAGCAACACCCAAGCCATCACAGTATGACAAAGTGACAGATGAGTGGTGGAGTCAAATGATAGACAGATCGATAAGATGAACAACAACACCAGGTGGGTCCACACTCATTAGAACAATTAACCATAATAGATCAGAAAGGCAGCATTTGTCCAGGGACAAAACTCATAAGTCAGAAAGAGTTAGGAAAGAAGGACTAAGGGAAATGCTATACACAGGAAAGAAGTCAGAAGAGTGCTATTGCATTGTGGGGATTGCAATCAATGACACAAAACAAAATGTGTATGAATTGTTGTTGTTGGGTGCCATTGAGTTGGCTTTGACTCACAGTGAACCTTTGTACAGCGGAACAAAACACTGCCCAGTCCTGTGCCAGCCTCACAATACTTGCTATACTTGAGACCATCATTGCAACCACTGAGTCAATCCATCTCATTGAGGGCCTTCCCCTTTTTTGTTGGCCCTCCACTTTACCAAGAATGATATCTTTCTCTAGGGAATGGTCCTTTTTGACAACATGACCAAAGTAGGTCAAATGTCAGTCCATTCTCATTTCCAAGGAGCGTTCCAGCTGTACTTCTTCCAGGAAAGATTTGTTAGGTTTTTTTTTTTTTTTTTTTTTTGGTAGTCCATGGTACTTTAAATATTCTTTACCTACACCACAACTCAAAAGGATCAACTCTTCTTTGGTCTTCCTTATGTATAATGAGAATAGGAGCTCTGGTAGTGTAGTGCCTAAGGCACTTGACTGCTAACCAGAAGGCTGGTGGTTCAAAGCCACCAGGCACTCCTGGAAGGAAGGTTGGGCAATCTACTTCCATAATGATACTGCCTTGGAAACCCAAGGAGGGGTTGCAATGAGTTGGGTCTGACTTGACGGCACATAACAACAAGAACAACAAACACATGAGGAATACACACACACACACACACACATGATTTCCTTGCAAACACACACACACATACATACATATCTATATATCTTTATCTCTATCTATCTATCTATTCTATTTATTGTTGCTCATTGCCATTGAGTTGGCTCTGTTCATGGTGACATTATAATGTAACAAAACATTTCCCAGTCCTGCATCATCTTTACAATCATTGGTATGTCTCAGTCCATTGTTGTTGGCTGTTGCAGTGCCTTTCAACCTAGCTCATTTCCCAATACTATATTCAGATTATATTCTGTGGTGATCCATAAGGTTTTCCTTAGCTGTTTTTTCAAAAATAAATTACTAGCCTTTCTTCTGAGTCTTTCTTAGTCTAGTAGTTCTGTTGAAATTTGTCTACCATAGGTGACCTGTAGTATTTCAAATACTGGTGGCATAACTTCCAGCATCATAGCAACAAACAAGCTACCACAGTTTTGGAGTTAATTGCTATAGAGTTTCTATAGAGTTAATTCTGATCGAGAAAAACCCATGTGTTATAGAGTGGACCTGCTCCATAGAGTTTTCTTAGCTGTAATCTTTTAGAAATACATCACCAGACCTTTCTTTCCTTCTACTGCTGGGTGGGTCTAACCTCCAGCTTTTAAGTTAGTAAATGAGCACAAGCTATTTGCAATACCCAGGGAAATATCTCTGTCTCTAACTCTCTCTCTATCTATATATGCATGTATACACACACACACACACACACACACATATCTGTATACATACATGTGATTCAATGAGAAACTGTTCATTATAGAGTATTCTATGGAAGATGATAAGATACCATGATAAGAAAACTTTAACTGATATCTTGATAATCTAATAATAAATTCTGCCAATTTTGATATAAATAAGATTATGAATTAAGAACAGACATGGACTAGAGCAGTCTGAAATTTATTCATTTATTAGATGAATTTTCACTTATCCAATAAACATTTATTTAGTATATCATGATCTTAAAATAGAAACAGGCTTTGTTTTATGCTATAGATTTTCATATTTTGAGACAGGAGAAATATTTTATGTGAAAAGGCTGATAGAGAGAAATAGAAATAGAAACTTTTGTTTTGGGGTTTCTGAGACTGTTCTTTTGACACAGAATACAAGAAACCAGTAGGAGATGAGACTAGACACATTTTCTGTAGTTATTGGAAAGCTTTTAATGAAATTACTTTGAGTTTTATCTTGTACAGAAATGATTGAAAATGCTTCACTAGAAGAATGGTTGACTGTCTTGAACACAAAGATGAATCATCATCTCAAAATTCTCTCTGTGATATTTCTTTTATTTTGAACATTAAGTCCTAGACATGCTGATTGCTGGACATAATATATTTGGCCCAAGCTGATAACCTACTGTATTAGGCATCTTTTTTTTTTTTTTTTTTTAAGTAATGTTGTCCTGAAAAATAATCTCAGAATCTAAATGGTTTACAATAAATGTTTGTTTCTTGGTCATATTGTATATCAGCTGCAACTCTGTTCCACAAAGTCTTCCTTATTCTAAAATCTAGAGTTTGGAGCAATTCTTGCCTAGGACATCGTTCTTCTCAGGGTAGAGGACAGCAAGTGATGACAGAACCATGATATGGTTTTCAAATCTTCTGCTTAGATGTGGTATACATCACTTCCACTCATATTCTATTGACCAAAGAAAGTTAACATACCTAAACCCGGTGTATATGAGTGAGAAGTATGATCCTATTACACTGAGGAGTTATGAGTTTTAGAGAACAATAAGCACATTCATCTGCCTGGACAGAACAATCAATTCATGGATAGACAAAGCAAGGTGAATCAGAATCGTTTGTTATAATTTTTCATTACTTTCTTTTTCATAAAGGGCTTTTATAGTGAGAGAGAGAGGTTATGGAGAGAGAGCCTCTTCTTTTTTTGTTGACAAGCTAAGAATAGATAGTATCAGAGCCTATGGGAGCTTTGCCTGCTATTGAGTAAAGAGGCATATGTGAATAAAGCCACCAAGAAGAAATAGCAAAGAAGGAATGAGAGATGAGAAATTTGAAAGAGCAATCATTCATTCTTGCCTTCCAAAAAATTGATAGATTTCCTGTTTTATTTTCTAAAACAGTTTTAGGTGGACTTCATTCATATAGCATTAGATATTTATTATTTTGACAATGTTTTATGTTGTTGTTGTTGTTGTTAGATGTCATTGAGTTGGCTGTGACACATAGCAATCCTATGCACAACAGAATGAAACCCTGCCTGGTCCTGTGCCATTCTCACAATCATTGCTATACTTGAGCCCATCATTGTAGCCCTGTGTCAATCTGTCTAGTTCAGGGTCTTCCCCCTTTTTTTTTTTGCTGGCCCTCTACTTCACATCATATCCTTCTCCAGATTGGTTACTCTGGCAACATGATCAAAGTAGGTGAAATGAAGTCAAGGTAGTCTCGCTTCTAATGAGCACTCCAACTGCACTTCTTCCAGGACAAATTTATTTGTTCTTCTGGTTCTATTGTATGACAGATTTATTTGTTCTTCTGGAATTCTATTGTATTATCACTATTCTTCACCAACACCACAATTCAAAGGCATAAGTTCTTCTTCAGTCTCCCATATTCATTTTCCAGCTTTCATATGTATATGGAAAAAAAAAAAACAAAAAAAAAAACTTACTACCATTGATTTGTTTCCAACTCATAGCCACCCCTTTTTGGATTTCCAAGGAGGTATCTCTATGGAAGTACATTGCCCGATCTTCTTTTGTTTGATGGGTTTGAACTACCAGTCTTCTGGTTAGCAATATGATGCTATTGAAAATAACATGGCTTGGGTCAAGTGCACAATAGTCTTCAAAGGGACATCTTTGTTCCTTAACACGTTAGAAAGATCTTTTGCAGCAGATTTGGCCAATGCAATACAATGTTTGATTTCTTGACTGATGCTTCCATGGATACAAGTAAAATGAATTCCCTGACAACCTCAATCTTTTATAGCAATGTTTTATAGAACATTCAATATAGAATAGTATCAAGAGATACTGATCCCTAATAAACATTTTTTACCCTAACCTGCTTCAGTGACAGTTTCCGCAGAATAGAAAGCATAAAACTAAATTTATACCTTAAGAAGCTAGAAAAAACTAGCCAATTAAGCATATGTAAAGTATGAAAAAGTCATATATCAATAAAAAATATAAGAGCATACAGGAAATTTGCAAATTTAAAAATTACCTCTCTGAAGAAAAGTAATAAAATTGATAAATCCCTAGTAAACTTGATGAAAGAAAGAAAATTACAGTAATGAATAAGGGATATCATTATAGATTCTGTATATATTAGAAAGTCAAGAAGGCAATATTATAAATGACTTTATATCAATAAGATAGATTGCTTGGAATTAATAGGCAAAGTCTTTAAAACATAATTTACCAAAAATTGATGGAAAATGAGATCTAAAATGTGAATAGTATAATTACTAAAGAAATTTTATCTATTGTCAAAACATCTTCAGAAATATACACAAGAATACTACACTGCTGAGTTCTGTGAAATATGGAACAAAGAAATTCAATCTTACCCAAACCCCTTCAGAAAAAAGCAGGAAACAATATTTTTCACTCAATTTATGAGGAAAACGTATTATTGATATAAAAATTACATAAAAAAATACAAGAAACAAAGATTATTGATCAAAATTCCCATGAATACAGAAAAAAAAATATTCTTAACAAAATACTGGCAAGTGAAACCCAGTAACACATAACAAAGATAATACATGAAAACAAGTAAGGTCTATTCCAAGAATGTAAGATTGATTTACCATTTAAGTATTTATTATGTAATGAACCAATTAACAGATCTAAAGGAGCTCTGGTAGCACAGTGTCTAAGGCACTTGACTGCTAACCAGAAGGCTGGCGGTTCAAACCCACCAGCCACTCCTCGGAAGGAAAGTTGGGCATTCTTACTTCCGTAGTGATACTGCCTCGGAAACCCAAGGAGGGGTCGCCATGAGTCGGGGCCGACTCTATGGCAAATAACAACAACAACAACAACAAGGGAGCTCTGGTAGCATCGTGCCTTAGGCACTTGACTGCTAACCAGAAGGCTGGAGGTTCAAACCCACCAGCCACTCCTTGGAAGGAAGATGGGGCAATCTACTTCTGTAGTGATACTGC
>NW_006921790.1:1004599-1012931 GCF_000298275.1 Orycteropus afer afer
GGCACTTGACTGCTAACCAGAAGGCTGGAGGTTCAAACCCACCAGCCACTCCTTGGAAGGAAGATGGGGCAATCTACTTCTGTAGTGATACTGCCCCAGAAACCCAAGGAGGGGTCGCTATGAGTTGGGTCCGACTCCACGGCACATAACAACAACAAGAGAAAAGAAGAGGTAACTATCTGAGTATGTAGAAAATAATTGTAATGCATGATAAAACTTTCAGCAAACAAGGAATTGAAGGCTATTTGCTCAATTTTATCAAGTACATTTATGAAAAATCCTGTAGGTAATGTCAAAGTTAATAGCATAAAAAAGAACAATTTCCACTTAATGTCAGGAATATGTCAAGGAGATCCACTTTCACTATTCCAGTTAAACTTTGTACTGGTGTCCTAGCTAGTGTAGGAAGGCAAGGGGAAAAAAAGGGGTGGGATGGAATGTGAGCAAGGCATAAATAAAACTCTGCCTACTCACAGACAACGTGATCAAATGTGTGGAAAAATCCTAAGCAACTACAAAAAGGACATGGTAGAGTTGCCTGACCTCCTCTAACCTCAGAAGGGGGAGAAGAGCCAAGATCAACAGGCCAAGGCTGATTCTTATGAAGTGGAGGTCAGATGTGCTACCACTCTCCAACTTTTTTACCAATTCTGGCACCAACCACCTTCCTATGATACTCTACTTCTCTGCTGGGTTAGATAATCTGTTGCAATGGCCACACAGAAATCTCACAGACAATACTCATAGTTATGGGTTTTATGAGGTAGAAAACAGGTTACAATTCAGAATCAGAAACAACTCAGGATATCGTTCTCCATTCAAGACAGCTTCTTCTCAGCAATGTTGAGGCTCGCTTCTCTCTGGCTTCAACCTCTGACCTTCTCAGGTAAGTGTTATGAAGCTCTTTTAGCTCTTCTGATAAGTGCCCAGAAAAGCACCCTACTCTGCAAGCAAGACTCCTGCCCATAGGCACTCAGGGTTTTTACTCTGTGGACTGGGAAGCTCACCACTCTATCTTTTGCTAGTCTCTTGATTCTGCTGCCTTTGCTGCTGTCATTTTTCTGCTGTTGCTTCTTGGTGTTTCTTATTACACATGTCTCGCCTGGGCTGAGGAAATTCAGTGCAGTAGCTCAGGTCCAAAGGATGCATTCCACTCCTTGCTCTATCTTGATAGTAGTGAGATTCCTGCCTTTCCATCTCTGCAATGGCTCATTTTAAGCCTAGCAAGATGATAAAAATGATCAACCCCTTGTTATGGCTCCATACACCATATTTGCATGGTCCCACCTACACAAGGGTGCCATACACCTTATTCACATTATTAAGTTATCCAATCCCCTTGATGGCCCACAAGCACCTCACATTTATCTGTCATCTGGTGAAAGTCCAAAAATCATGGTATCTGATAGGAGTCAAAAGATCATGGCTATAAAGGCCATATTACATAAATCACTGCACTGCATACCATACAAAAATGCTACTAAATATAATAAATGAATTCAGCAAAGTCATAGGACACACGAACAATACATAAAAATCAATTGTATTCTATATAGTGCCAAAAAATATGGAAAGGCAGTTAAAATAATTATATCAAACATCACATTAGAAAACAAAGAAAAAAAACATAAACAAAATGATCAAAAATGCAAAATGTATCACTAAAATATACAAAATATTGTTGAGGAAAAATTTAAAAGATGTAAAAATAATCCATAGTGGTGGTATATACTATGCTCATAGATTGGAAAACTCAATATTATTAAAATATCAATGCTTCTCAAATTGTTTATAGATTCAGTGCAATTCCAAAAATAACCCAATAGGCTTTTTTGTGAAATTTAATAATCACATCCCACTCCTCGGGAGGAAGATGGGGCAATCTACTTCCATATTGCTACTGCCTCGGAAACCCAAGGAGGGGTCACTATGAGTCGGGTCCAACTCGACGGTATGAATCTTGAAAATTAAACAAAACAAAACAAAAAAACTTAGAAATTAAAAAATACAATTTTGTAATTTTAAATTACAAAATTTTTACAATTAAAAATTACAAAGTTGGAGGATATACAATATCTAACATCAAGACATGAAACTAAAAAAAATTGACACACTGTGAATATTGGTATATACATTAAAAAAAAAAAAGTGTCAGAAAAGAAATCCCAAATAGGCTTACACCAATGCAATCAATTAAATTTCTAATTCTGGTGGCCTAGTGCCTAAGGTACTTGACTGCTAACCAGAAGGTTGGCAGTTCAAACCTACCAGCCACTTCCAGGAAGGAAGATGGGGTGATCTACTTTGGTAGTGATACTGCCTTGGAAATCTAAGGAGGGGTCGCTATGAGTCGGAGACAACTCGACGTTATGTAACAACAACAACATAGTATGTTTAAAGGAGCTCTGGCTGGTATAGTAGATAAGGCATTGGGCTTCTAACCAGAAGATCAGGAGTTCAAACTTACCAGCTGCTCTGCAGAAGGAAGATGGGGCGATCTATAAAGATTTACAGCCTGGGAAACCCCAAGGGGGTTGCTATGAGCCAGAATCAACTCGGTGTCAGTGAGGTTTTATTTATTTATTTATTTATTTTTTTAGTTTATAGTGTATTTAAGGAGCTCTGGTGATACAGTGGTTAAAGTTCTCTGCTGCTAACCAAAACATAGATAGTTAAAATCCAGAAGCCTTTCTGTGAGAAAGATACAGAAGTTCGTAATGATTTATAGCCTTGAAAACAACCCTATAGGGAGGTTCTATTCTGTCCTATAGGGTTGCTATGAATTGAAATTGACTTGACAGCAGAAGGTTTGATTTACTTGGTTTAATACTATATTTATTAATTTATCAGTAATACTGATTGTACATGATAAGACAGGGCTCTTCAAACTTGTCCTCACATTCAGAGATGAGAATTGTGTTGATCATCAGAGATTCTTGGTATATTGGGAATAGATGTGGGGCAACAACTCTGCAGTAGTTGAGACCAACACCCTCTGGTGGCATAGTGCCTAAGGTATTTGAGTGCTAACCAGAAGGCTGGCAGTTCAAACCCACCAGCCACTCCTCAGAAGGAAGGTTGGGCAACCTGCTTCGGTAGTTATACCACCTTGGAAACCCAAGGAAGGGTTGCTATGAGTTGAAATTGACTCGATGGCAGTGAGGTTAGTCTGGTAGTTAACTACCACCACCATCACTAGTTTCTGTCAAATCAATTCTGACTCATGGCAACCCCATGTGTTTCAGAGTATAATTGTATTTCACAGGGTTTTCATGTTTGCTTTCATTAGCAGATCACCAGGCCTTTCTTTGGAGGTAGGTGCCTCCATGTGGGTTAGAACCACTAGTGTTTTGGTTAGCAGCTGACCACTTACTGTTTGCAACTCCCAGGGAATTAAAGGAACTACTTCTTGATGGTTATGTGTGCCATATATTTCATTACCTTATTACCATAGAAAAATCATTTCCATACCAAGAATGAGATTCATGGAGTGTTTCTTTAGGCCAGCACCTGCAATACATTTTAAATAAATGTCACTGTTAAAATTATAAGAGACAACATTGCCCTGATTGTGGCCCAGGATATCTTTTAGGGAGCCTTCCAAAACCTGCTTTACCACATTCTTGATGTCATCATATTTGACATCAAATTTCTTCAAACTACAGGTCAGATCCTTGATGCACACATTGGGATGGGGACATAGCTGTCCAACCAGAGAGCTTCCCATTGGGTTCATGGATGGTAAATTTTTGAAAGTGACATAGAGCATTGTTTAAGTTCACCAGTCAGATGCATCTTGTTTGGCTGGTACATGGTGTTTAAAAACTTTGTATTTGATTGCTTTTAAAATGAGACCGTGAACTCTTCAGTTTACCATAAGCTGCAGTACCTCTTTATTATTTAATTTCTGCCTCATGCTCTCTTCTTCCCTGCTTCATTCAAGGACACTACTGCGATCACCTCTGAAGGCTTTTGTTCTGGTTACCTACTGCCACTCTGACAAGAAATATACCACAAATGGAATGACCTTAACAAACAGAAGTTTATTCTCTTACAGTTTGGAGGCTTTAAGTCCTAGTTCAATGTGCCAGGCTCTAGGGGCTGGGTGAAAGTCCCTCCACCTTGGGGTCCAGCTCTACCTTCTGCTGTCAGCCCACAGGAGCTAGAGGAGTTTCTTTTCTCAGACAGCTGCTGGCTGCTGAAGCTGAAAAGCCCAATGTTGACAAGTAAAAAGGCACAGTCCCGATGTTACCAAACCACATGGCAGGCCATTAATTTAAATCCATTGTAAGTCCCAAGGTCAGCAAAGCATGGCAGGCTGCTGAACAATCACATGGCTACATGCAGGGTTCAAGTGTGCCATAAGCTAGAGACCATTCCCAAAACTGCTGCTTATATACAGGAAGCAGACAACATTCCAAAGGCAGCTACTCAGCTGCTTGTGATAGATCCCACCATGGAGTTGATTGCCAGTCTCATCATGGGGAATAACTACCACCAGCTGCCCAGCGACTCAACCAGGCCCAGCCAAGTTGACACATAAACATAACCATCACAGTTCCACCCCTTGTCAATTTGGCACCTGTACAGACCTTCAATAGGAGCTCTGGTAGCATAGTGCTTAAGGCACTTGACTGCTCACCAGAAGGCTGGTGGTTCAAACCCACCAGCAACTCCTCGGAAGGAAGGTTGGGAAATCCTACTTCCGTAGTGATACTGCCTCGGAAACCCAAGGAGGGGTCGCTATGAGTTGGGGCCGACTCGACGGCCAACAACAACAACAACAACACAGACCTTCAATGGGTGGTATCTGTACAGGTTTCCTCCACTGGGTGGCTCTAGTCCTCTAGTTCCTGAGTGGCAACCTCACCCCCTTGGCCTGGTGGGCCCCCTTCCTCTCCCTCTTGGGAATGGCAGGCCCATCCCATCACTCTTGGGCAGCGGCCATGGCTCCATCCCACTGGCTCACATGAACAAGCAGCCCCACACTCCAGAACCAAGGTGGTGAAGGCCTGGCTCTTTGAAACTTAGGGGGCTGTGGTAGTTCCACCCCCAAAGGCAATGGTCTTAACTTTTCAGGCTGAGGCAGTTCTGCTTCTATTTCCTTGGTCTCTTGGCTTCTGCCAATTAATGCCTGAGGGCAATCCACTCCGCTAGAAATCTTCCTGCCCAAAAATAAAGCACTCAGCTTTCTTGCTCTATGGACTGGCCAACCTGCTACTCCATCTCATGTTGGTCTGTTCCAACAATTAATGCCTAAAGACCACCCACTCTGCCAGGAAGCCACCTTCCCAGTGGTACCCAGCTTTCTCATCCATGGGCTGGTAAGCCTGGTGCTGTTTAATGCTGGTCTCTGGGTTCTGCTACTGCTGTCTCACATGCTGGTCTCTCTGCCGGTACATCTCTGCCAGTGTCTTGGCTCTACTCTTGCCATCTCTCATGCCATATGCCAGGGTCTCTCTCTCAGGGTCTCAGGTCAAGGACACACTCCTGTTTCCACATTTTCGGTATCTGTCAGGGCAGCACCTCACTGTCTCGGTACCAAATTCTGTTCTGGTTACCTAGTGCCACTCTGACAAGAAATATACCACAAATGGGATGGCCTTAACAAACAGTTTATTCTCTTACAGTTTGGAAGCTTTAAGTCCAAGTTCAAAGCGTCAGGCTCTAGGGTCTGGGTGAAAGCCCATCAACCTTGAGGTCCAGCTCTGCCTCCTACTCTTGACCCAGTGGAGCTAGAGGCGTTTCTTCTCTCAGACAGCTGCTGGCTGCTGAGGCTGATAAACCCATGGTTGACAAGTAAAAAGGCACAGTCCTGATGTTACAAAACTATACAGCAGGCCATTAGTTTAAGTCCATTGTAAGTCCCAAGGTCGACAGAGTATGGCAAGCTGCTGAACATTGACACAGCTACATGCAGGGCCCAAGCATGCCATAAGCTAGAGACCATTCCCAAAGCTGCTGCTTATATATAGGAAGCAGACCACATAACCCAAAGCAGCTACTCAGCTGCTTGTGGTAGATCCCACCATGGAGCTGGTGGCCAGTCTCATCTTGGGGAATAACTACCACCAGCTGTGTAGCCACTCAACTAGGCCCAGCCAAGTTGTCACACAAACATAACCACCATAGCTTTTAAATTCCCAAGGGAAGTTTGAAAACTCAGAAGAAATATCAATAGAAGTCCATAAATCTGTTGTATCAAATGTTGGAATCAATTTGGATCTTGCAGTGGTAAATATAGCCTGAAATCTAACATATCAAAGGAAGTTACCGTTTCTCTTCAATGCTGATGGTGGAGAACATTACCTATCAAAATAAACTTGTCTGCTATTTTAACAGTAATTTAATGGCTGCACTTACAGATAGTCATATAAAGGAAAATACTAATATTTTATATCAAAATGCTTGAATTATGCTAATGTTTAAAATAATTGGTCTTTCACCTATAAACATACATTTTAATTGGTGTTAATTGATTCAATGTGAGAAGCCCATAATATAGAAAGGATGTTTTTACAATTCATCTGTTTAGAAAGTGTAGCGGAATGACTTATCAATAAACTTACAGCCAACATTATGAAAGGCTGAAGCATTTGGCTATTGAACATTGATCAATAAATTAGTGCTATGAAAAATGCACAAGCTACATAGTGACTCATGTGTATTGAGCCACATTTGTCTTTGCCAGATAATCAATCAGCAAGTTTTGCCTGTTGTACAAATTTTTAAATGTGAAAAATTAAAAAAAAAAGGAAAAACATGAGTCCCTTGGTAGCACAAACTATTAGGTTCTGAGCTATGAACCATAAAGGATGGCTGTTCAAACCCATCCAGAGCCTTCTCAGAAGAAAGGCCTGGCTGTCTGCTTCCAAAATGTCACCCAACCATGAAAACCCTAGGGAGCACAGAGCTCTCTGACACACAGGGGTCACCAGGAGTTGGAATCAACTACACAGAAACTGCTCTTTTTTTTTTTTTACCCCCAGTATTCATGAAAAAACTTTTTGTTGTTGCTTTTCTGAGTCAGATGAATATAGCGCAATATTTGGAAACTCTGGGTTGATTATTTTCAAATTCAGGTGCAGGCATATATTTTGCAGGAAATCTCCTCATAATCTTTCCTTATAAAAAATTAGAAGTAAATTTATCAGTGTTATTTTTCAATGGATCCACAAAAATATGGAAAGATGATATAATGCTTATTACTTTAAAATTGTCTTTAATCTTCTACAGATTGCTAAAGTTAAATGAAAACCAGAAACAGATGCATATCACTTCATTATCTGAGGCTAAGGTGGAAAAAAAAAAAGATGTATAATAAATCAGACCCATGATAGGCAAAGGAGGTCTGGTAGTTCAATGGTTAAGCAAAAGGTTAGTGGTTTGACTAAAGACCTCTGGTGGCACAGTGCCTAAGTTACTTGACTGCTAACTAGAAGTTTGATGATCCCACCAGCCACTCCATGGAAGGAAGTTGGGTCAGTCTACTTCCATACCAATTTACAGCCTTGGAAACCCAAATAGGGGTTGCTATGAGTTGGAATGTACATGAAGGCAGTGATTTATTTATTTATTTATTTATTTTGTGTGTGTGTGTGTGTGTGTGTGTGTGTGTGTGGCATAGTGGGAAAGGCATTTGCCTGCTCACCAGGAAGTCGGTGGTTCAGCCCACTGAATACTGTGCAGGAAGCAGATGAGGCAATCTACTTCCATAAAGATTTACAGCATTGGAAAGCCTATGGATCACTATGAGTTGGAATCAACTTGATGGCAGTGGGTTTAGTGTCTCTGTGGGAGAAAGACCTGGCAATCATCTTCCAAAGAGATTACAGCCAAGAAAACCCTATAGGGCAGTCAGACTTGATGACATTAAATAGCAACAAGAAAATGATAGACTATTTTGTGAGATTAAGGTAGGCATTTTAAAACTTGTATGAACTTTTAGGTCAGTAATTTGCAAATACTACCCTGAAACATGGAGGGAACTCAAGTGATTTTTCCATTGTGCATATAGTTACCAATTTTAATAGTTACCATATGTTCAGAAAGAAACTCAAAGTGATTAGATCCACTATTCTATTTTTAATTTGGTTATTAAAAGAGGTATTACATTCTTAACAGTTTTTAAAATACAGGATAGTAAGAATGTCAGTGGAAAAAACATAAATCCATATGTACTAAAAAAATTCACAAAAACTATTGATATGGCGGAGGCGGGGCAAGATGGCAGACTAGGCAGAAGGATTGCACAGACCCTCTTCAACAAAGAAAAGGGAAACCAATTAACACAGACACAGAAGATAATCTTGGACCCCTGAGCCTTGAAGGA
>NW_006921790.1:1028471-1029508 GCF_000298275.1 Orycteropus afer afer
TCATGCTTGGTAGGGTGGAGGGTCGACGAAAGAGGGGGAGGCCTTCAGGGATATGGATTGATACAGTGGCTGCGATGATGGGCTCGAGTATAGCAGGGATTGTAGGGCTGGCGCGGGATCGGGCAGTGTTTCGTTCTGCTTTGCATGGGGTCACTATGAGTCGGAAATGACTCGATGGCACTTAACAACAACAACAGTTTTACACAGTGACAGATATAGCCCATGTTCTAATGATTTTTACAATGGAGGATACAAACATTACAGATCCAATTAACAAATTATCCAATTATTTAACAGATCCAGGACAAAGATGTTATCATTGGTGGCGATACAGGAGAGTACACAACATGGGGACCTGTTCTTTTAGGGTAAGTTTCCATTAGGACTGACTATTAGGCTGAGAACTATAAGATGAAAAATAATTAAGTTGATGAGGACATGGGAAGGCAAAGAGCACTTCAATACAAAGAGGAGTATTTTATTTAAAAAGCTCTGAGACGAGAGACAATAACTTTTTAAAAAATTTATTTTGAAAATAATGTTGTTAATAGAACCTGTTACAGCTGAAGGGAAGTTCCCTAGTTGGCAAAAATTGTTTACATTCAACTGCTAACCTAAAGATTGGCTATCCAAACCTACCCAATGGTATTGTGGAAGAAAGACCTGGCAATCTGTTTCCATTAAGATTATAATCAACAAAATCCTACAAAGAAATTCTACTGTGTAATACATGGGGTGCTGTTAGTCAGAATCAACAACAATAATAGCTGGAGGGCAATTGGTAGGTGACTGGGCAATGTTTCATATACAAGGTTGTTACGAGTCTAACCTTACTTGACAGCACCTAACAACAACAACAACAGCAATGCATAGGATATCAATGCCTCTCTTTACAGATGAGGAAACAGAGTTGGAAATATAAGTAACTTGCTGGAAAAGTACACATTTACACAGATTCTCAATTATTGGCCTGGGATTCAAATATCAATTAAAAACCTTGTTTGACAGATATCCCACAATTTTTTTTTTTTTTTTTT
>NW_006921790.1:1031918-1050201 GCF_000298275.1 Orycteropus afer afer
TTTGTTTTGATTTTTTTTCTGATTGATCCCTTTCCAAAGAAGTATTCAGGTATTTGTCCTCAATCTCATTAATTCTGTCTTCCATTGCATCAATTTTACTCCTTTGCCCTTTCAATGTGTTATCTATTTCTGACAATTTAATATTAATCTTCTGTATTTCTGTCTGTAGATTTAGAATCATTTCTAATTTTTCATTTATTTTATCATTTTGTTCTTGTATTTTCTTCCAAAATTCCTCCAGGTTTTTTTCTGTGTTTTCTTTGGTCTGTCTCTCAGTCCTTTGAAGACATCTAAATATAATTCTTTTGAGCTCCTTATCAGAGAGTTCCAATGCTGCTTCTTCCTCAGGGATATGTTCTGGGTCTCTATCCTGATCCCTTGTTTCTACCACTTTATCCTGCTTCTTTGTGTGGACTTTTATGATCTGTTGTCTCCAAGGCATTGTGGAATTGTTGCATTTAGATCTCTGTTAACTGTTTGTGAAGAGCAGCCAAGGGTGATTTACACTTTCCTTGGTAGTGGTTTTTTATCATTGGCCCATTGGTGGAAAAGGAGATAGTGGCTCTTGCTCAGTAAGTGAAGTTGCAGGAGGTGTGGGTGTAGTTGTGTTTTATGGGGACTATTGATGTATCCTACTCAGTTAGAGAAAAATTGCAATTGAATAAATGTCAAAAAACTAAAAGCACCTGGACAAAAAGCACACCATGTAATCACCCAGGAACAGTAACCAAAGAAAGGAAAAAAGAAGAAGGAAAAACAAGAAAACCTAGAATATCTGGGGATAGGGCACTAAGAGAAAATGGTACACAAGTAAAATAATGAAGAAAAAAATGAGAAAAATGCAAAAAGAAAAACAAGGAATAGGGTTAACCACAGGAAAAAAGGAGAAAAAAAGAAAAAAAAAATTAAATTAAAAAAAAAAAAATTTCAACCAGGAACAGGGAAAAGAAAAAAAAAGCTGAAAGCTAGGACCTGGGAGGGGAAGAATAAGAATAACAGTAAAAAGGACAAATGTATTAATGCTAATAGTTGTTTTAAAATAGACAAATACAAACAAACTAATCACCAGAAAAAAGAAAGCAAAAAAATAAAAAATAAAAATAAATTGGTGGAGGACAGGGCAGGGCACCCAGGTTCTGTCTGAGCACACAGACTGTGATGGAGTTCTTGTGTGCCCAGAAGGTGGGTTGGAGTGGGGGATGGCTGCACCTCCGTTCACCAAGTGGGTGTGGGTTATAAGAATAACAAGAGGAATGTGGTACCTTTTCAGTCTTGCAGGTCCGGAGTGTTCTTGGGTTGCTGGAAAACAGAACCTCTTCTTAAGCCCACACTCTTAAACACTGTGTTACAATGGCTTAGCTCTCCAACTCACAAAAGGTCCCCATCTCTCCTTCCAAGTTTCAGTTCCAGTGTCTTTTCAGTTCTCTATTGTTTTCTGTGTTTTACATAAGTGAGCCAATAGTTTCTCTTTTTCCAAGGCTGCTCTGAACTCCCAATTCTTCAGTGCCACAAAAAAAAAAAAAAAAATCTAGGGCTGATCATCATCTTAAACAGATCAACAAAGGCATCCTGATGCCCCTCAGGCTTAAATGCTCAGAAAACTTCTTGAATTAATTGTGTTCTATGTCATTAACCTTGTGGTCATATTATGTCATCTCAATTAAAAGCTGATGTCAAAAGATTGCAATGGGTAAGAAACTGGTTCAGGATACAAGGGAAAAACTTGTATTTTGTAATAATATTAACCCTCCAAAATTTTGGAACTTTTAAAACCTCCAGCAGTCTTATTTATTTGTAATTTTCTTTACCTGTCTCTCTCTATATCCATCTATTGATACACATATTTAATATATTACTCCAAAAGTCACTTTTAAAAGTTCTAACTACTTCAGTGACAAAATTCTTTTGTTTCACATGTGGCTTGTTTTGTTTGTTCTTTGTTAGATGATAGTATATTTTATAAACATTTATAAAATTGATAAATTTTGGTAAATCATAGCATATGTGCTGTAACACAATCCTAAACTTACCAATACTTTATATAAAAATCAAGTCTCATTGGCTGACTTCAGAGCCTGCCGCAATGTGCTTTGGACACTGATTTTCCTGTATTCCTTACACATTAAACTGTACTTACAGACCAATTACTGGTCACTTCTAATTCTATGATATTCTAATTTTAACTTCAAATACAAATGACATAATCTTATTTATGGTTCTATAGTGGAGAACTGTCTATGCTCAAAGAGGAACAATGCTTTTATAACAACCTTTTCTATGCTTTGTGTTCTTTATGGAAGTTTCATGAATCATTCTCTGAACAAGTAAAAGAAGTTGCAAAGTTAAACTACAGACACCATATCCTTAATCAGTGCAAAAAATGTATTCTCTCTTCAAATCCTCCTATCTCTAAACTATATTTATTAATGAACCTACAGACATCCTCTAATTTAAGTCCATCCACAACCTTAACACTTCACTTACAACCTGAAAAATGTCTTGTTTTAGGGTCTACACTGTAACTTGTCCTCTAATGAACTCAAACGAATCTTCCACAATACTGAACAAGATGTTGACTTACATGTCATGCTTTGATAGAACCCTTGAAAACTCCTTGCCCAAACTCTCTCAGTACTCTACTGCAAAGTATGAAATCTGCACCATAATTATCATCATCAAATAACTTATCAGTCAATAACACACGCTTCCTGAAATATTTGCTGTCGTACACTTTTGGCCCATCCCCAACATTCTTCTTCTTCACCATGGAAACAGAGAAGCTGGATACTTCCTTCCTTTTCCAGCATGCTTTACAGCAAAATATGGTCATATAAACTAATTTTGCCTAAAAGAATATAAAAATATTCTGGGGACATTCTGCAAAGATATTTTGCTTCCTAATAAAAGGGGCAAATTTTAGAAGGAGAGATTGCCAATGCTGTCTTATCCCCATTTTTCCTTCTCGATGGCAAGAGACTTTTGCAGTTATAAGATTATAAAAACAAGGAGACAAAAAAAGAAATAAAGGAAGGAAGGAAGGAGAAAAAGAAAGAAAGAGAAAGAAAGGAAGAGAAAGAAAGAAAGAAAGAAAGAAAGAAAGAATAGCGGCGAAATGGAAAGACAATTTTTAGGTGGGGTCTATAAGGAACCCTGGTGGTGCAGTGGTTAAGCGCTTGGCTGACAACCAAAGATCTACAGTTTGAACCCACCAGCCACTCCATGGAAGAAAGACATGATAGTTATCTTCCGTAAAGATAACATTCTTGAAAGTTTGTATGGCATTTCTACTCTATCCTGTATGGTCTCTGACTTGGAATCAATTCCATGGGGGTGTTTATACTTTGATGTTGTTGTTGTTGTTGTGTGCCATCGAGTCAGACCCGACTCATAGCGACCCCTCCTTGCATTGCCGAGGCAGTATCACTACGGAAGTAGAGTGCCCCATCTTCCTTTAGAGGAGTAGAGTCTTTTTCTTATGTATAATAATCAAATGTTTTTGTTGCTTAAACAAAATTATTATTTTTTTTGGTTCCTTGCAGCCAAATTCAACTTTAATTGATTTGTTGTGGAAAACATGGCTGCATAATTTGGAGACTACAAAATGAATCTGATGGTAACCCAATGACTTCTGTGAGAGTCAAGACAATATCAGAGAAAGAATAGAAACTTTGTAGGCAAGTGGAATTTGCCCCTATGACTTCAATACACTCTTTACCAAGTCCTGTCTTCTAAGCATTATAGCTTAGTTGAGCATGGATTCTCTCATTTTTGAATGGATGATAGTAGCACTTATTTCACAGAGTTGTTATAAAGATTAAATTAAATTATGGTTACCAAATAATGCTTGGCATACTATACATTCAAAAAATGTTTTTCCTCCATTCCTCCTTATTTAATTACATATTGCTGACTAATAGATTATCCTAAAATGTACCAGCTTAAAATAATGCACATTTATTTTCTGACCTGTTTCTGAGGTTCAGGGATATGGAAGCAGATTAGCAGGGTAGTTCTGGCTCAGGATATTGGCCAGAAATACCTTCTCATCTAAAGGACTGACTGGCAGAGTATCTGCTTCCAAATTCAGTAGGTGGTTGTTGGCAAGCGTCCATTTTGGCTGGTGGGTGGAGACTTTAGTTTTTTACAATGCTAACCTCTCCATAGGTTCCTGGACTATCTTTAGGGGAAGTAATAAGGGAGAGATAAAGTGAGGACAAGGTCAAAACTGCAGTATTTCATAATTTAATCTGAGAATTGATGCTCCATAACTCCTGCCATATGCTGTTGGTCATAAAGAACAATGCTAATTCAAGAGTGTGAACACCACAAGGCAGGCATCACTGAGGGCCAACTTGGAGGCTGCCAACCACAATCCTCAAATGATACTTAGCTGCATATTAAGATTAAGTCATATGAGGCAACAATAAGGTTACTAAAACAACACTGAGGAGCTCTGGTAACATAGTGCCTAAGGCACTTGACTGCTAACCAGAAGGCAGGTGGTTCAAACCCACCAGCCACTCCTCAGAAGGAAGGTTGGGCAATCTACTTCCATAGTGATACTGCCTTGGCAACCCAAGGAGGGGTCTCTATGAGTTGGGTCCGACTCGACGGCACATAACAGCAGCAACACAAAATAACACAGTAATAATATGAACTTCAAAATTAGAATAAAACCAATGTTTTCTAATAGCTAGATATGTGAACCACATTTGTAACTTTAAATTTTCTTCTTGTTGTTGTTGTTATTTGCCATCGAGTCCACCCGACTCATAGCGACCCCTCCTTGGGTTTCTGAGGCAGTATCACTATGGAAGTAGGAATACCCAACCTTCCTTCCGAGGAGTGGCTGGTGGGTTTGAATTTTCTAGTAACCATATAAAAGTTTAAAATTACATACATGGTTAATGTATCTGGCTATTGGACAGCATTTGTTTTATTCTATCCAATAGCCAGATAGGAGGGAGCTCTGGTGGTGCAATGCCTAAGGTATTTGACTGCTAACCAGAAGGTTGGCAGTTCAAACCCCCCAGCTACTCCATGGAAAGAAGATTGGGCAATCTACTTCTGTAAAGATTTACTGCCTCGGAAACCCAACAGAGTTACTATGAGTTGGAATTGGCTTATGGCAGTGGTTTTTTTTTTTTTTTTTTTTAGTTTAGTAGCCATATGAATATTCATGACCGTGGACAACGTCCTTAAGTTCTCTAAGCCTCAATTTTTTAATTCTCACTTTCCATGCAGAAGATCCAGGTTCAATTCCTGGGCAATGCACACCAAGTGCAAGGAGCTCTGTCTGGTAGTGTAGTGGGTAAGGCACTTGGTTGCCAACCAAAGGTCATTGGTTCAAACCTACTAGCTGCTAGCTGGGAGGAAGGTAGCACAATCTACTTCTGAGAAGATTTTACAGACTTCGAAACCCAATGGTGTCTCTATGAGTCAGAATCGACATGGTAGGTGTTTTTTTTTTTTTTTTTTTGCACCTTAAGTAAAGCCACCACTCATCTGTCAGTGGAAGCTTATTTGTTGCTGTGTTGTTGGATGGGTTTCAGGGAGATTCCTAACTAAGGGACTAGAAAGAAAGGCCTAGTGATCTACTTCCAAAAATCAGCCAATGAAGACCCTGTAGATTACAACAGTGCAAGCTACAATTCGTTTGCTCCGTTGTGCATGGAGCTGCCATGAGTTGGAGGCCAACTGGATAGTGGCTAACAACAACAACAACAACAATGAGTAATTCTATACTGGTCTCCATTTCATGGGGCTATTGTGAAAACTGAGTGAAGACATCAAGGTGAATTTTCTCAGGGCAGTATCTAGCTGGAGAAAGCGCCCCACAATGTTAATTGTTATGATTACTAAGGCTGTTTTCCTTGATTCAGTGTTTATTTGGTTCTTGTAGTTACTGTAGAGAGAAACAAAGTGACTGATCTGTGTATACAATTAATCTTATGGTAACTGAGCTATTACAGGATTTTAGAAAAAGCTAATAATAAGGCAATGATAATAATATCTTTGCAACAATTCTGTTAGCAACAGAAAACAAAACAAAACAAAACAAAAAAAACATTGACAAAGTTTAGCTCTAAAACAACATTTTTACAAGAACCATGTCTTGCTATGATTACATAAATTTCCCAAAATGTAAGGTTACTGCAATGAGATAGCAGAATGAGTACTTTATTGTTTATTATTGAATCTTTTGTTTGAGAAGTAAAAATTACATAAAATATAGGATTTCTGAATGCTAATTACAACTGAGAGAATATGACTTTAAAAGCATGATCAATTTCATTTAGTGTTAAATATGCAGCTTTATGACAATTGCTAAACTGGGTTAACACAGTGTGTGTGTGTGTGTGCATGTGTGTGTAATAGAGAGAGAGAGAGAGAGAGAGAGGGAGAATTTTTGTAGAGAACTGTAATATTATTTAATCTTTTTTTTACCAAGTGAGTTTTAAAAATGTATCTAAAATGTTCACCTCTCCACTTTCTTTATGGCATATTTGGTTTTATGCTAAACTGAATTCAGAATACTCTATTAATGAAGATGGTTTAATGTCTTTGCATTTTTATAATGGACTCCATTGTTCTGCAGTTTCTCCCTGTGTCATAGACTAAGTCATTAATCAATGGGTGCTGAAAAATAATTGTCTAGTTCATAACAATTGTCTATTGTTGAAACATTTGGAATTTTAAGATAAAGATGTACAGGCAGCTCTAGAAACAGTTTAAGATTACGTTTCATGGAATTGTGGACATATTGTTAGAAATGCAGAACAGCTGACCTGGTTTTAATGATTTTTTGAGTTGTGCTGTTCAATTGCCTATTCAAATTGTGCTGGAAAAGTTGACTTCATTAATGTCAGGAAATAATGATTTTGTATTTCTTTATTGAGCTGGCACAATTATTAAAAAAAGAAATATCATAGAATTCTTTAGCATTTTGAAGTAGAAGTGAAGCATGTTAATAATCATGATGTTAACTTTTAGTCTATTTAACATCATTTTTGTACATGGTACTTCCATCCTAGATGATTGCTATAAATAAGAGCCCTGTATTTCTGAGGGATTACTATTCAGCAAGAAATATATGACCATGTGGTTTTAGGACTTCAAAATTAGATATCTTTCTCATTGAAAATGCTGTAATTTGAAATGTCAATAAATACATTTCATGTCACCTAATATTATTACAATTTACCTGCTGAAATCTGCCAAGATTCAAGTCTACCTCATAGCCTGAAAGAAATGTGAATTCTGAATGGGGGAAACATTGTGTGCCTCAATTTTTTAAATTTAACTTCTCTTTATCTAAATACCTCTATCACTGTATATTTCTTTGCTTCTATATCTACGCCCCCCAACACTGTCTTATGGAGAGTTTTTGTTGTATTTATATTTGTTATATTACTAATCCATTATGTAAAAGGCATTCAATAATTAAGTACAGTATATAATGGATTAGTAATGCCTAAGACACTTGACTGCTAACCAGAAGGCTGGAGGTTCAAACCCACCAGCCATTCCTTGGAAGGAAGATGGGGCAATCTACTTCCGTAGTGATACTGCCTTGGAAACCCAAGGAAGGGTCACTATGAGTCGGGTCCAACTCGATGGTACATAACAACAACAACAACATAATAAATATATTTACAACAAATATAAGTTCTAGGACAAATACAACTTCTGAATTGGGGAGGAAATAACTGTATTTCTCTCAGACTTCCACCCCAGTGGGATCAATTGCAACTTAATCTTTCTTCTCTTGTTTCTAGCAGTACACTAAACCAAGAGTAGCCTTATCTTCTTTTTTATGAGTATTCAATGAATAATCGTAGAACATTAAAATGTGAGTAGACAATTGAGGTCTGCTGCTCCTCTTCCTTCACTAAAGTTAACTATTTGTACCATCCAGGGACTCCCTATTAATCTTCCCAAAACAAACCAAACCACCTTCCATCAAGTCCATTCTGGCTCATAGAGATCATATAGGGCAGAGTCAAACTTTCCCATAGCTTTTTCAAGGCTGTAGATTTTTATTGAAGCAGACTTCCCCATCTTTCTCCTGCGGAATGGCTGGAGGATTGGAATAATTGATTTTTTGGTTGACAGCTGAATAGTTTAACCACTACCTAGCAGAGCTCTTCATTAGTCATTGTTGATGTTGTTGTTACGTGCCTTCCAGTCAGCTCCAACTCATAGTGACCCTACCTACAACAGAATGAAACATTGTCCACTCTTGTGCCATCCTCACAATCCTTGCTATGCTTGATCCTATTGTAACAGCCACTACATCAATCCATCTCATTCAGGGTCTTCCCCTTTTTTGCTGACCCTTCACTTTACCAAGCATGATATCTTTCTCTAGGGAATGGTCTCTTCTGACAACATGACCAAAGTAAGTGAGATGAAGTCTGGCCATTCTAGTTTCTAAGGAGCATTCTGGCCGCTCTTTGTCCAGGACAGATCCATTCTTTCTTCTAGTTGCCCATGGTTATTTTCAGTATTCTTTGCCAACACCACAATTCAAAGGCATCAACTTTTCTTGGGTCTTCCTCATTCTTTGTCCAGCTTTCACATACATATAAGGTGACTGAAAATACAATGGCTTGCGGTAGGTTCACCTTAGTCTTCAAAGTGACATCTTAGCTTCTTACCACTTTAAATAGGTCTTTTGCAGCAGAGTTTTACAGTGAAATATGTCTGATTTCTTGACTTCTGCTTCCTTCCATGGGGGTTGATTGTGGATTTAAGTGAAATGAAATGATTGACAATCTCAATCTTTTCTCCATTTATTCTGATGTTGCTTATTGGTACAGTTGTGAGGATTTTAGTTTTCTTCATATTGAGGTGTAATACATACTGCAGACTGTAGTCTTTGATGTTCATCAGTAAGTGTTTCATGTCATCTTCACTTTTATCAAGCAAAGATGTGTCAAAGATTATTCCTCTAATCCTGATGCCATGCTCTTCTTCATAAAATTCAGCTTCTTGGATTATTTGCTCACCATACACATTGAATATTTATGATGAAGACATACAGCCACAGCACACATCCTTCCTGATTCCAAACCATGCATTCTGCCCTTGTTCTGTTGGAACAGCAGACTCTTGGTCTATGTACATGTTCCTCATGAGCACAATGAAGTGCTCTGCAAATACCATTCTTTGCAATGCTATCCATAATTTGTTATGATCCACACAGTTGAATGCCTTCATATTGTTAATAAATCACAGGTAAATATCTTTCTGGTATTCTTTGCTTTCAGCCAAGATCCATGAGCAATGATACCTCTCTTTCCATGTCCTCTTTTGAATCTAGCTTGCATTTTCAAAAATTCCCTGTCAATACACTGCTCCAACCATTTTTAAATTATTTTCAGCAAAATTTGCATGTGATATTAATGATACTGTTTGATAATTTCCAAATTCTGTTGTATTACCTTTCTTAGGAATGGGTGCACAAATATAGATCACTTCCAGTCAGTTGGCGAGTTAACTATCTGCAAAATTTCTTGGCATAAACAAATAAGCACCTCCAGAATTCCTGAAGCCTGTTTTTTTTTTTTTTTCCCCCAATTCCTTCAGTGCAGCTTGGACTTCTTCCTTCAATACCATTGGTTCTTGATCATATGCTACCTCCTGAAATAGTTGAATATTGACTGATTCTTTTTGGTACAGTGACTCTGTGTATTCCTTCAGTCTTCTTTTCATGCTTCATGGATCATTCAATATTTTTTCCATGGAGTCTTTCAACATTGCTACTCAGGCTTGAATTTTTTCTTCAATTCTTTCAGCTTGAGAAATGCCAAACATGTTCTTCCCTTTTGGTTTTCTAACTCCAGGTCTTTGCACATTTCATGATAGTATCTTACTCTTTTTTCTTCTAGAGCTGCCCTTTGAGATCATCTGTTTAGCTCTTTTATTTCAACATTTATTCCACTTGCTTTAGGTGTTCTCCATTCAAGAGCAATTTTCCAAGCCTCTTCTGACATCCATTTTTATCTTTTATTCCTTTCCTGTCTTTTTAATGACCTTTGCTTTCTTCATGTATAATGTTCCTGATGTTGTCCTACAACTTGTCTAGTCCTCAGTCATTGGTGTTCAGTGCACCAATATATTCTTCAGGTAAAATCTCTAATTCAGCTGAGAAATAATCAAGGTCATTATTTTGGCTTTTGTGCTCTTATTTTAATTTTCTTTAGCTTTAACTTGAACTTGCATATGAGCAGTTGATGGTCTGTTCCACAGTCAGTTCCTAGACTTGTTTTGACTGAAGATATGGACATTTTCCACTGCCTCTTTCCACAGATGTAGTCAATGTAATTCCTGTGTGTTCCATCTAGGAAGGTCCACATGTATAGCCACTCTTTACATTGTTGAAAAAAAGGTATTTTCAATGACTAAATCTTTGGTCCTGTAAAATTGTATCATGTGATCTCCAATGTCATTTCTATCACCAAAGCCATATTTTCCAACTTTTGTTTTCAACTTTTGCATCCCAATCACTAGTAATAATCTATACATTTTGAATGCATTATGGGTGAATTTTAGACTGCAGACATTGGTAAAAATCTTCAATTTCCTTGCCTTTGGCTTTAGTGGTTGATGTGTAAAGTTGAATAATAGTAGTATTAACTGGTCTTCCTTGTAGATATATGGATATTATCCTATCACTGACAGCATTGTACTTCAGGATAGATCTTAAAACATTCTTTTTGATGATGAATGCAAAGCCAACCCTCATCCTTGCAACCTTAGGGGCTCATCATGCAGCACTGTATCAGACAATGTTTCATGGCTGCTCATGAAGTTTTCCAGTGATGTATCAGGCAGGGTTTCACTGCTATTCATAATGTTATCACTGGCCTTTTTTTTTTTTTCCCAGAAGTTGATGATTCCATCTTTATTCCCAGTGTGACTTAGTCTGAAAGCTGTCCACCATGTGTGACCTTAATGGCATTTGAAATACCAGTGTCATAGCCTGCAACATGGAAGCCACCACAGAAAGACAAACTGACAATGAGTGGTGGTCATTAGTCATTACAAGACTGTAAATTAAAAACTACAATAATTGACATACATGTCACACATGTGTGACACACATGTCACAATTTACTGTTATATGTATAAACACATTTTTGTACACAGAATAATGATAGTGCCCCCTCAATAATGTCCACATTCTCATGGGTTATGGACCTTAAAATTGGGAGATTATTCTGGATTATTTCAGCAGGCTTATGGGTTCTTCTTAACAGTGGAGAGGGAGACAGAAGGATCAGTCAAAAGAATGTGATGACAGAAGAAGAGGCACTAGAAACTTGAAGTAAGAAAGGAACTCAGCCTGTTGGTGTAAGGAAATTACTTATACCCTAAAGTCACTGCTATCAAGTCAGTTCCAACTCATAGTGACCCGCATTGCATTTCCAAGGCTGTAAATCTTTATGGAAGTAGATCACCTCATTTTCCTTCTGTGGAGCAGCTGGTAAGTTTGAACTGCCAAACTTCTGGTTAGCAGCCAGATGCTTTACCCACTATGCCACCAGAGCTCCTTAATTCTACCCTAGAACTCCAAAAAGGAACACTGTCCTGCCAGCACATTCATTTTTGCCCAGTCAGAAATACATTTGTATTATTTTAAACTACTAAATTTCTATTGCAGCAGCAATAGAAAACTAATACAAACAAATCCATACCATCAAATGCTTGGTAAGCTTGTGGAGCCACTGGAATTCTCAGATATGGTTGATAGGAATGAAAATATTTTAGCCACTTTGGAAATAATTCCCAATTTTGTAGAAAGGCTAACACACATTTATCATATAACCCAACAATCCCACTTCAAAGTTTTCAGTGAGGAGAAATGAAAACATGTGTTTATACAATGACTTAAGTTCCTTATTCATATAATACCTTTATTTATCATAGTGAAAAAATTAAATAAAGCACAAAATGTCCATACTATACAATGAATAAACAAACCAGTTAGTTTACATCCATACAAGAATTCATTGAAAGAGTATGCAGTGGTAAAATCAAATAAACAAATACAAACATACAGGTGCATGCAACAATAAATATGCATCTAAAAAGCATTATTCTAAGTGAAAGGAGCCAGACACAAAAGGAAACATACTCTGTGGATTCATGTGTGTGCCATTCTGGAAAAGGTAAAGGAGATTGCATGTTATCAGAGGTTGCCAGTGATTGTGGGTGGGTGAGGGGATTGATAACAAAGGGGCACAGGGAATTGTGGGAGGTAATAAAACCATTCTTCTCAATTGTGGACTGTTAAATGGATATAACTGACAAAATGCACAGATCTGTATGCTTAAAGGCCGGAAATTTTATGGTATGTTAATTATTCCCAAATAAACCTAAATTGAAATAATTCATCATATTTAACACTCTAAATTTCTATTAATGTATTTTTCTCTTTTAAATAACATTTTTGACTTCCAGGTACTATAGATAAAGCAATAAGTAAATTTATTTACTTCCCATCTTTTCTTTTCTTTACTGATTTTGTTAGTTGAATCATTGTGACATTGTTAGGGCTTATGACATTTACATTTTAAATTACCACTCTAATCCTCATATTTGTTTTAGACTTAGTTTTACAGTAAATTATATTCAACTCTTACAGCCAGACATTTTGCTAGGGCTTCCATTGACATCTCCTAGTTGACATTTTGTTGTTGCTATTTATAGAGAAGGTTTTATTCATTTATTGAGAAATGGATTTGGTGACTGTTTAAAACAGAGCCAGACAAAAATATAAAATAATATACAAACTTATATTAAATGAAATCAATTAAACATGGATACAAAAAATCACAAACACATACACAGCCAAATCTGTACAAAAAGACTAACAGTAAACCATGTAGAATTCACAAGATTGATTGCAATAATTAAAATTTTCCAGATTTTTTAAAATAGTTGATTTATAAATAAATATGAGAGATTAAGTTTGCCAATGTTGTTCTTGGTATTAAAATTCCTAGGTCATTCCACAGGAAAAAAGTCTGGTAATCTACATTGTAACGATTGTAATCAAGAAATCCTATAGGGAAGTTCTACTCCATCACATGGGTTGCTATGAGTTGAAAACAATTTAAGGACAACAAAAAAAAATAAGGAGATGTTAAGGACAAGCTAAGAGAAAGAATTCAGTCCTTGAGCTAACAATCCATTAAAGTGTATTTGACTGTTACTGAGTCTGAATTTTCTTAGTCTAGGGAGGCAGCAGAACTGAACCTGGAGATGTCAAAGCTTTAGCTCCTGGAACAAGTTGTGTGGAATGTGCTCACTTGGGATACATCTCTTGGGCACTCCTCCAATCTTCTCAGTCATTTGAAGATGAGTGGGAACACATGTTTTCCCTGGTTCTGCTGCAGTGGAGATTCACCTCCA
This sequence comes from Orycteropus afer afer, assembly GCF_000298275.1. Taxonomy (NCBI): domain Eukaryota; kingdom Metazoa; phylum Chordata; class Mammalia; order Tubulidentata; family Orycteropodidae; genus Orycteropus; species Orycteropus afer. Next base: position 1,045,341 of record NW_006921790.1, read on the forward strand.
GCACAGAGACAGCCATAGTTCTGGCCCTTGCTGTGCATGCTGAGGCTCTAAGCAACACCTGGACAGCAGACTGTGCAAGTGTGTTAACACAGGGCTACAATTTTAGGAACAATATCAGGGCATGCTAAACAGTGTGCAGCTGGGATTATTTTTCCAGTCTGGCAACAGTCAATCTGTCCTTCAAGGGAAACACCAGTCCCAAAATAGCACATATCCAGGTATCCTGGCCTCTCAGGCCTAGTTGGAGCTAAGCGCCAAAGGATCAGGCAAATCAAAGACAAATGTATGGCACTTGACATTTGATGAAAGACTTGAGGTCTCACATCCAGCTATTGGCATTGAAAATATCTCAGCAGAGCTAACCGGGGATCTGCACCAATTCTGTGGAAATGCTTATATAGATCAGCCAGCAGCTGCAGGTGTAAACTTATTTAGGATGGCTTTTGTAGGGAGTTTCTCATTCTTGTCACCTGCTGCATTTACAGATTGGCCAGACAAGCCTTTTCCTCTTCTTTTTTCTGAGCCAGGGCAACATACAGTAAGTATGTTGGCCACAATATACTTACTCATTTTGATGCCTGCTTTGCTTGTCTCTTTCAGGAAAGAAATGCAGTGAAAGCCAAACACTTTTTTCTTTCTTGTTCCAGCATTACCTTGGCACCGGGTATTGATCCACATGGAGGAAACTGTTTCCTTAATTTCTAATCATCTGTGGGGCCACACCAGTCCTTAATACTGATATTTCTGTTATGGCTGTTTACCTTCCAAATTTTTAAGCAGCAGTATTGAAGAAAAATTCATACACCATAAAATTCACTCATTTTGAGAGTATAGTTTGATAATTTTTGGTTAATTCAAATAGTAGACTATCATTAGTATCATTCAGTTTTGGAACACTTCAATTGCCCCAAAAGATTTTCTATGTCCATTTACAGCAGGGCTTCAAACAGTTTGAACCAGTTCAGTTATGATTGATGAAACAAAAATAAAGTAGACTCAAATTTGTAATATTTAAGTGAAGTAGAATGATAATGGAACAGGAAAAATTATGGGTAGAAGTTCTGGAATTAGAGATTTGGAAGAGGTGATGTGAGCCTGATGCAAGAGATATGATTATTTCTATTACTGTGGAAAGTGACACACATTAAAAGTGGTGTGGTTGGCTGCCATCTTTGTGTCTGGGACTACTATTTCCAACTCTGCTTGTCAAGAAACATCATTGTAAAGGAATATCCAATATGATGGACCCTGCAGATACAGTATCTAGATCCCCTACAACAAAGGCTTGAGAAACCAAGTGCAATGGATATGGATAACAATACCAGAAACCACAGCTTCAAAGGAAAAGAAAGAAAAGTAGATAGAATACTGATGAGAGGAAGGAACAGAGCAAAAACAGTGAACAAGGACCAGTAACTGCCAACTGCCACAGGGAAGCCATTTTGAATTAACACAAGCAATATTTCCTATGGGATCAGGAAACAGATAATTAAATCTGTTTGCCCAGGACTGTACTAGCAGCCACATGGTTGATCAGAGACAAGAAAGGTGTGAACTCAGCCTTACCTTGAACAACCATCCAGTAAACAGAGGCACAGAAGCCCCCTTCTGCGCCCATTCACCCAGCAGGTAGTCAAACCCCCCTCCAATGCCAATCCTATGTCACTTTTTTTTCCCCTATCCTTCTTCTTAACACTTCACCCCCCTCCGCTTTTCATTTCTTTTCTTCCAGACAACTGGAGATTAAGATATGATAATTTTACCAGGAAATCAACCCAGCTATAGAAGTATTAAAAATAAAATAAACCTACAAGATTTAAAATAAACAACCAGAGATGTCAATTTGTAAACAATGATAACTACAAAGCAAAAAAGAGGGAATATATGATTTAGTTATAAAACTTCCAAATGGAGAGGAAGTCAAGAGGATATCAACATATAACAGACTGTTATAAATTTAGGAAGATAATAATAAATTACAGGGTAATCTAGAAGATGATCTCATCAAAATAATAAATAAGAAATCATCAAGATTCAGTAAACACTAAAACAACAATGAAGGAAAACATAAGAAAATTAATAAGGAAAATTAAGTCAGAACAGAAAAATACATTGAACAAAGAATTCATCAACACCACAAAACAAAAACATAGCAAAATGATAGCAGTAAATTCATACTTATTGGTAATTACACTGAATATAAATTGATTAAACACAAGAGGAAGGTAGTAGCAGAATGGTTAAGAAAACATGACCCATTAATATGTTTACAAAAGACAAACCTTAGCCACAAAGACAAAAATAAGCTAAAAATACCAAAAAAAATAAAATACTTGGGAATAAATCTTACTAGGAACACAAAAGACATGTACAAAGAAAAGTACAAAAAACTACTTCAAGAAACTATAAGAGATCTACATAAATGGAAGAACATACCATGTTCGTGGATAGGAAGATTGAAATTTTGAAAATGTCAATTCTACCCAAAGCAATCTATACATTCAACGCAATCCCAATCCAGATCCCATCAAAATTCTTTAAGGATATGGAAAAACCAATCACTAACTTTATATGGAAAAGAAAGAGACTTTGGATAACCAAAGCACTATTGAAGAAGAAGAAAAAAGTAGGAGATCTTACACTGCCAGATCTCAACCTACTATATAGCCACAGTAGTCAAAACTGCCTGGTATTGGTACAACAACAGACATATAGACCAATGGAATAGAATTGAGAACCCAGAAAGAAATCCATCGAACTTTGACAAAAGGCCAAAATCCATTCAATGGGGAAGAGATTATCTGTTTAACAAATAGTGCTGGCAAGAGTGGATATCCACTTGCAGAAAAGTGAAACAAGAGCTGTACACAAAACTAACCCCAGATGGATCAAAGACTTCACTGTGAAACCTAAAAGTATAAACTTCCTCAAGGAAAAAATAGAACCAAATTTAGGGGCCCGGTAGCATAGTGGCTAAGGCATTTGACTACTAACCAAAAGGCTGGCGGTTCAAATCCACCAGTCTCTCCTTGGAAGGAAGTTTGGCAATCTACTTCTGTAGTGATACTGCCTCGGAAACCCAAGGAAAAATTTTATGCGCTTCCAAAGACTTCTCCAAGAGAGTAAAATATCTCTTTTGACTACAGATTGGGAAAATATATTTGGCAATGACGTGTCTGACAAGGGACCTGTCTCTAGAATTTATAGAAAACTCCAACACCTCAACAACAAAAAGGCAAATAATCCAATTCAAAAATGAGCAGATGACATAAATGCACACTTCACCAAAGAGGATATTCGGGCAGACAACAAACCCATTAAGAAATGTCCATGATCATTAGCCATTAGAGAGATGCAAATCAAAACAACAATGAGATATCATCTTGCCTCAGCATTAGTAGCAAAATTCAACAAGGCAGAATATAACAAATGGTGGTGAGGATGTGGAGTGTTTGGGATTCTCATACACTGCTGGTGGGACTGTAAAATGGTACAACCATTGTGGAAAGCAGTATGGTGATTCCTTATAAAGTAGGAATTAGAAATACCATTTGACCCAGGCATGCCATTACTAGGCATATATCCTAAAGAATGAGAGCCAGGAAAAGAAAAGATATATGCACACTCATGTTTATTGCAGAATTATTTACAAGAGGCAAAAAAAAAAAAAAAAAGAAAAAGCCTATGGGACCATTAACAGAAGAATGGATAACCAAGCTATAGCACATACACACAATGCAATACTATGCAACCCTAAAGAAAATGTAGACTCTGCAAAACACCACATAATGTGGATGAACTTGGAGGACATGATACTGAGTGAAATAAGTCAATCACATAAGGACAAATATTGTATCTGTCCATTATTGTAAAAAGTCAAGGAAAGGTTTCTATATGGAAGGAAATTTTCTTTGTTGGTTACCAGGAGTGGGAGGGGAGGGGAGGGAACACTGTTAGATAAGTAGAGACAAGTATTGATTTGGGTGAAGAGAAGAAACATGTACCAAATGTGAGTGATCAAAATGGTGGCATTGAGGAAGAGGAAGAGACAGAGAGGTGCATGGGAGGTACAGACAACAAAGATGAACCCTTCTGCACACACAGTACTGTGTTGTCAGTGAAAGCAAACATTGACATACAGGTGGATAGATGGGTGGACAGGCTGAACTATTAGGTATGTCTAGGGGTTCAAGCCCACCAGCCACTCCTCGGAAGGAAGGTTGGGCAATCCTACTTCCGTAGTGATACTGCCTTGGAAACCCAAGGAGGGGTCGCTATGAGTCGGGGCCGACTCGACGCCGATTCGACGGCACATAACAACAACAATGGAGAAGGGAGGAGCTCTGGTAGCATAGTGCCTATGGCACTTGACTTCTAACCAGAAGGCTGGCAGTTCAAATCCACCAGACAGTCCTTGGAAGGAAGGTTGGGCAATCTACTTCCTTAGTGATACTGCCTTGGAAACCCAAGGAGGGATCACTGTGAGTTGGGTCCAACTCGATGGCACATAACAACAACAGCAACATGGAGGGGGGAGTGTGCCCAAGACCATGTATAGGGTTGGCAGACAATGTTTCTAAAAGTGTATTGTTGTGTTCTATAAGAATTCCCAAGTGTATAGTAGAGCTGACAAGGAACAAGTTTGTAGTCCCTTCTTGGCCATAGCCAGCTACCCAGAAGAAACAAGTAGTTGGGCCTGTGGGCTTGGGACCATAGTCACAGGGGACATCAAGCTCAATTGGCATAACATACTACCCAAAACATCGTTCCACATCCTACTTTGGTGAGTAGTGACTGGGATCTTAAAAGCTTGCAAGTGGCCATCTAGAGGCAATGATGGGTCTCTCCTCATCCAAATCAA